>NC_033797.1:17710133-17794437 GCF_001876935.1 Asparagus officinalis
CTCTTCTGTTTTGAGTTGCCAATCCACGACCAAAATTTTTGGATCCGCCCCTAACCTTGCCTTAAGTGATCGCATGAGATCGACAGGTACCTCTTAAAGGGCCGTAAACTCTGATGTTTTTCCCTAGGCTGGTAACTCATTCCTTCAATTTTTTCACTAAGATCACAACAAAGTTGCTATATCCTACAATGTTCTACAAAATAAAGAGCCTCCAAACCCAATTCTTGAGATCCGAATTTCTTGCTGTCCAAAACGAAAAATTCCTCCCAATTGGAATTCTATATTTCTCTTACTTACAAATATAACTAGATAACTTTAAATAAATCATGCTTGCTATTAAGAAAAGAGATGATTTTCTAAGAACAAAGAAAGTAATCTATCTAATTCACAAAATTTAGAAAGGAGAGATTTTTAAAATCGACCTTTTCGACATTTATTTACAATTTATAAAATCAACCTTTTTCGACATTTATTAGCAATTTCGACCTAGTTTCAAGAAATTAGCTCGAAATTACTAATTAAAACTTCACGGGATTGGCCAACCCCGAGGTTTTATTCACCAATTTCGAAAACGCTAATTAAGTTAGGACTGGGTCGAAAATTGTCTAATTGCCCGATCTAGGGCGACGACGAGAGGACCACTCACAGAATTTGAACACGTGTTTATGTCACGTGAGAGTATTTGGGTAGTGCTGATCTCTGGTTCGAACCCCCCCTATTCAATCCAAAGTTTAAAAGCCCAGTTTAGTTACAAGGCCTAGGCCTGCTAAAATAAAGTGATTCCTTTTTTTTTTTTTTTGTTGGGTTACATGATGGTGCGTACTGCGTAGGCTCCTATCAAACTGGAGGAAACTACAATTAGAAAATGACCTAAAAACCTCAACATTTTTTGTTATTATAAAAAAAAATCCAAACAAATGATCGATAACATCATTTTCCATGTGGACTCGCACCGATTTTAAATTTTCTAGATAACCCATGCAACAGAATGTTCTTCCACGGTAAGCACAAACGGAGAAGTGACGTTATTAATCAGTCACAAATTAAAAAAAAAAATTCTCTATTAACTAATTTCACCCTCATAGTCACTAAAAATACGGCTCGAATCCATCTTGAGTTTTCATTCGGTAATCCTATGAGAACCAACCGTCGTTTCATTAGGCATCAACTTTTCAATTTGCACGGCTTATTATCCTACTGATAGTAATCTCTTTAGCGTTACACATAAGCAACCTGCATCGAGTACCAGAGTTTTAACCATGAAAGTTTTCATTCGGTAATCCTATGAGAACCAACCGTCGTTTCATTAGGCATCAACTTTTCAATTTGCACGGCTTATTATCCTACTGATAGTAATCTCTTTAGCGTTACACATAAGCAACCTGCATCGAGTACCAGAGTTTTAACCATGAAAGTGTAGGCGTATAAAAATACCTATATGTTCCTACACACAGCTCGGGACGAAATGCAGACGATAAGCGTCATCATCCAAGTCAGGAAAGGATTATCTGGACCCGTAAAAGCTAACAAATATACAAAGTGAGTCATTGGAGTGTACAAGTCACCGGAATGACGAAATACGCAATACAAGTTCGGAGAAGTCAGAAAGTGTCGAACACCTCAAAGTGGACCGCAAAATGAAGTGGCATTTAGACCATGCTACGATTTGAATATGAAAAAGTTTAAAACATCAAAGTTATAGATCTCTTCGTCAGCTTTCCAACGCATCTTGAATCAGCTTAATCGGAGGTCATACGAAAGAGTTAAGGCCAAAATACCAAAGATGTCTCAAATCCAACGCGCTACAGTTCCGACCTGCTACAGTTCCGACCCGCTACAGTAATCCGACCCGTGCTACAGTAATCCGATCCGCGCTACAGTAATCCGATCCGCGCTACAGTAACAATGGGGCGGATCCGATCCGACCCGCACAAGCGCGGGTCAGATTTGTCCCGCGCGTGCTGTTTCGACCTCAGTTCGGGATTTGGTCGTTCTTGAGGTTCCTAACTGACTTGATATCATCCCCTAACATGGTTAATCAGTTATTAACTGAAGATATGGACGAATCATTGATTCTCATCCAAACCCTCCCCAACCGAAGCCTATAAATACGAGCTCGGTGGCTCATTTTAAGGGGGGATTAATTATCAAGACGAGGAGGTGCTGCCGGATTGAGGAGTCAAAGGAGCACGAATTTCAGCGAAGGTCAACGAGATCCCGGCGAACTTCAGCATTGAAGAGGAGTCATTCGAAAGATCCGAAGCCCTACACGTCCGTTCCTTGAGATTAGGCTTGGTCTTAATCTCGAGAAGAGCACTGATTTCGCTTGGTCGATCTCAGCGCTTCAAGCAAATACCCCCTTGGTGAGGTAGGAGCTCTGTCCGAATTTTCCATCAACCGGATCCAGATCAAAGGCGGTCCACGGATAAACCCCGGCACAGGTAAACGCAAGCAGAAGACCGATAAACGATCTCTGCGTTTGTTTGACGAGAATTGTATTTTTTCGTTTTCATTGTATAAAAGTCTTATAAAAAGACTATCTTTTTGTTTTCATTGTAACGACTGAAGTTGTAATGAATACCGTACTGAATACATTAATTTTCGACGTAAACAAACTGGCGACCACAGTGGGAGCCAACAGCTTTGCTGCCGGAGCTATCGTGTCGCAACCTCGGATCTGCATCCTGGTTGAAGAAGTGGTCGAATACGAGTTCGACCAACTGAAGTTCGAGGAATATCTATCGTCCTCCTCCTCCAGATCCTCCGCCTCTCGCAAGAGCAGGAAGATCAAGACCCCGTTGCTGTGGTAGCTGAACCTTGTAATGCCTTTCCGGCCTCCAACGAGTCCAGATCTGCAGATCTGAACTCCTCCTCAATCAAGGAGTTGAGTACAGAAGGTGCGCCCACTTTATCGAAGAGAGCTCGCCAAAGGCAGCGCCAACGCCTTGCGTGCCAACTCGCTAGGGTTTTGGAGTCAATTGAGGTGATCCGTTACGAGGCGGATCTGAAAATTAGGCAACGCCAAGCACCCCAACAGCGGAAAATGCCCTCTCCTCCAAATCATTAACAAGTGAATGGGTACAAGTCAAAAGGACCCGTTCAACTCTTGAAGAACGGATCAAAAAGCATTGCGCACTGCTTGTGCACGTGCGAATTCTTGCGCAAAAGGCTAAAAGGTTGCAGAGGAAAGAAGTGAAAAAGAAGCCATAAAAACTGCACCAAGTTTGGAGGCCAAAGTCCAAGACGGCGGCCGAAAAGATCGAGAAAAGCGGGTCACTCAAATCCGACCCGCCAAATCGCGGGTCACTTGGGTCCGACCCTCCACTTCGCGGGTCACTTGGATCCGACCCTCCAAATTACGGGTCACCTGGATCCGACCCTCCAACCCGCGGGTCACTCAAGTCTGACCCGCGCCAGGATAAAGACAGAAGACGTTATGCACATGTTTCGTCGATCCTTTCGAGTTCTGCACCTCCGGCGGAACACCGTGACAGCATGGACTTGTCCCATTTCAAGATGAAGATCGCGGATCGGCTTGTTCCTTCGCACACGGGTCGAGGCAAAGCCCCGGTCAAAGAACGCTTGGATCGGGTGACTGAATCCCGAGCAATTACTCGAGCTGGGGGTCGCACACGGAAAACTTCTGTAATTGACTGCCTCGGACGGTGAATTAAACTCCAAGAGCCCGTCAAGAGTTCACGATCACAAATGCGTGACTCTAAACGCGTGACTCTTGAGAATGCTAATAAAGCGACAAATCCCCTGAAAGAAACGTATTCATCTGACGATGATAACGTTATACCAGGGGAGTCATGTCAACACACGATAGATTACTCCGGTCATCTGACCGATGAGTTGTACTATTGGGCTGGGGGTATGAACAAGTCTCGGAAGAGATATACCCGAGAAACAAAGTCTCACTGCCCGTGCGCCAAGTTAATTAGGGTAGTATTATCAGCGTGTAGCTGTCCCAAGACCGATCCGCAGAGGATCTCAGTAATTGAGAGGATCTCCAACGGAAAGGCTAAGTCCAATCTAAAGTATCTCCGTAAGAAACGATCAGTCGTTCAAGGTGACGAACCCCCAAAGGTTACCATCAATATGGTTGATAAGGGAAAATCGATTCGATCTTCTAGCTCTGACCCGCTTGTATCGCATCGTCTAACCCGGTTACTATCAGGAACTATTAGACAAAGGGATTATCAGAGAATGCAGAGAGGGTTATCCTCAGATGATGAAGCATCGGATGCTAACTCGGTAATCGCTTTTGATAATACGGTATCCAGTCCGGGACAAATCCCGCAAAGTATTTATGATTAGCACCGAAAAAGTAGCCAAAATAGTTGAGGATGCCTTGGCCAAGCAAAAAGAGAACTTCAAGTTCGAAATGGAAACAACTATGCGGCGGATGAGGGAAGAACATGACCAATAAATCTGAGCTTTGTCGAATCAAATTGGCGAATCCAGCCGTCATAACATTGCTAACCAAGCAGGTAGCGATTCAGATGTGGATGAACGCCTCAATGCTGAGAACCATCCCGTTGATCAGAACACTGGGGGTAGTCCCACTGAAGACAATAACACTGGGGGCGGTCCTGCCAATGATGACAACACCGGGTGCTTCGAGTTTCGTACGGGCCTTCGTAGACAATTGTAGACGCCTACAAGGATCTCGAGAGAAAAGTCAACACTTTGATGTTTGATCGAGAGGTAAAAAGGATCGTCATTCCATGTCCTTACCCGAGAGAGTGGGATTCGATCCCATATCTGGCGAAGTTCAACCTGATTAACTTCATGCCGTTTGACGGGGAGGGTTCGCCCACTCAACATCTGATCTACTTCAAGTCCCACTTGGGTATGATCTCTGGCGATGAAGCCTTGATGGTTCAGTCATTCGTTGGCACCCTTCACGGGCCCGCCTTCGATTGGTACCGCCGTCTCAAGTCTGGAAGCATCAACAGCTAGGACGACCTGGAGAATCTGTTCCTCACTCACTTCTTTGATGATGACGCCGAGGTGTCAATCAGGGCACTCTTCGATGAGAAGCAAGAAGACGACGAGACGGTCGACGACTTCGTCAAACGCTTTCGGAATAAGGCAATGAACTGCCGAGATCCGATCACAGAGGACTTCATCCTTCAAACCTGTCACAATAACCTCTCCTTTTGACGTGTTGGAAGTTATGGGAGTAGCACCCTCCAATACCTGGAAAGAGCTGAAGATACGCGGAGAGCGGGCCGAACGCTTCCTCCGAAGGAAGAAGGCTGAGAAGAGCCAACCGACGGCGAATCTTCCGAATTCAAATTTCGCCTCCCATGGTAAAGAGAAAGCACCTGCAACAGCTGTTGATACTAACCAAATGTCACAACAGCAACCCCGAAGACAGCAAAAGACTTCGGGTCCGAGACTCCAAAAAGATTACTCTTTCAAGGACTAAGACGTTCCAGTCATCTTCGAATCCCTCCTTGAATAACAAGATCAAGCTACCACCTACCACAAATCAGGAGGAAGCTAACAACATTGCGGATCCAAAATACTGTGCGTACCACAGGAGGATCCTTCATCCCACCAAGGATTATTTTGCTCTCAAAAATAGCATCCAAACCTTGGTCGAAGCTGGCGTCATAACGCTGGGATAAGCCAAATGAGAATGGCAACACTCCGAAGAGTATACAAGTATAAACTGCTTCTCAATACTCCAATAGGTATATGAGTCTAAAATGTTTCCTTTCTTTCTCGGGAAGTTCCTAGAGAATCTTATATTCTTAAGGATAACTCGAACATACAACTGAGGACAATGTACTCCTCATTGGACCCAGTTTTGCAAAGAAAGCTGGGGGTGGATAATTCATGTAACGGGAAGTTCCTAGAAGAATGTTAAATGTAATATTCTTAGGGATAACCCGATCATTATGAATAAAGTGATAAATACTAAACTCCCACTATGATTTCCGAACACTCTTTTGTTAACGACTCACAGTATTCCATCACAAAAATCCCCCACCGACCAGACTAATTGACGGTGGGATCACCGAAATTCTTTCCGATTTAACTCATTCAAACTTCCGCTATGTTCGTGCACTCAACACTTTCATGGTTAGAGTCCGGATATAATGCTTAGAATTTTGATCTGTCAATCTTTGACGAATTATCAAACCCCTTCGTGTTAAGTCCTTATCACTTGACACTAAGAACCCCTACTGAGTGATTTGTACAAGTCAACACTCACATTGTGATTTGTACTCCCACTCTCACTGTCCATTTGGTCAAACATTCCTACAGTTAGGACCACAATCAAAATCCCCTCTCGATTCCTTCAATGAACGAGAGGTCCATAAATCGAGTGATCAAACCTATAAAAGTTAGGGTCATCTCACACTCCCACTGTTTACCTGGTCAAACCTTCTTACAGTTAGGACCACAACTAAAATCCCCTCTCGATTCCTTCAATAAACGAGAGGCCTGTTTTTAGATCGAGCGATCAAAACTTCCTACAGTTAGGATCGTCTCAAACCTCCCACTTGGTCAAACCTTCCTACAGTTAGAGCCAAAACCAAAATCCCCTCTCGATTCCTCCAATGAACGAGAGGTCCACTTTCAAATCGAGTGATCAAACCTTCTTATAGTTAGGATCACCTCAAACTCCCGCTTGGTCAAACCTTCCTACAGTAAGGACCAAAACCACAATTCACTCTCGATAAACGAGAAATCCATCTTTAGTTCGGTAATCAGACATTCCGACAGTTAGGATTATCCGAATCTTTTTGATTCTCGGAGTGGAGATCCCACTCTTAGTTTCACCTTCTCAGATTCTTGAAGTGGAGATCCCACTTTGAGTTTCCTTTTGCAACTGGAGATAGAATATAAAATTCCTCCTCTTCAGCTTTGAGAGATAGAATATAAAATTCTTCCTCTCCCGCATCGGGTTCGTCTTTGCCCCACGAGAAGACTCCGCTTTTTCAAACTCCTAAAATCCGTGCCTCACACGCACGGGGAATTTTATCCCGAATCCTAAGCAGGGATAAGTCAACGCCTAACACGCGTTGCCGGTTTAGTCTTTCACCGATTGAAAAAGATACCAGAATCCAGTCTGGGGCATTTTATCCCGAAGCCTAAGTAGGAATAAGTCGGCGCTTAACCCGCGTTGTTGGGTGGTTCGTTCCCGTAAAAACGGCCGAGTCTACGTATTCAGTATCGTAGCAACAAAAATCCATGCCTTTTATGCATGGGGAATTTTATCCCGAATCCTGAGCAGGGATAAGTCAACGTCTAACACGCGTTGCTGGTTAGTTCTTAACCGTAAAAAGAACAAAAGCCCACATATTCGACATTGTGGTAGGTTGCTATTCATAACGTCAAAATCCGTGCTTCACACACACGGAGAATTTTATCCTGAAGCCTAAGTAGGGATAAGTCAGCGCCTAACACGCGTTGCCGGGTAGTCTATTCTCGTAAGAAAGACAAAATCTACGTATTCAGTATCGTAGCACTAAGAGAGTTAACTCTCTTAGCACAACGTTACATGTGAAAACGGGTTTAAACAATTCACATGCTAGCCCGATTCAAACGGTAGTCGGTAAAGGCACGTGAAATCCGTTGATGGCTGAGGATTTGCCAAAAATCCTAAGTCTACGTCTAACACATGTCGTTGTTTAGTCTTTTCACAAGAGAAAGATGAAGTCTACATATTCAACATCGTAGCATTAAAAGAGTTAACTCTTTTAGCACAACGTTATGTGCAGAACGGATTTAAACAATCTGCATGCTAGCCCGACTCAAACGGTAGTCGGTAAAGGCTAATCAAACTCGTTGATGGCTGAGAATTTGCCAAAAATTCTATAAATGCGGGGCATTGACGCATCAACTTCATTAGTTGGTCTCATGACTTGAGCATCCAACGACTTCGAGATAAGATCCATATCTGCAGACGAAACAACTTTAATAGTTGTTACTGCAGCCCAAAACTTGGGACCATCACGCTCCAATGCCTTAAGAGTTTAAACTGTGTAGACTCCAGCAAACGTACGAGTATAAACTTTGTTAACGCCGGTCAATGCGTTACAACTAAAGTCAACACCGGACAGCGTGTTACAGTGAAGGTCGATCGACACATCAACAATTTCGCCAAAATAAGGCAAAGGATGATTCCAGGGAGTTCAATCGCATTCAGATGTGAATTTCTGATGAAGATGATCAGTTCAAAGTTAACTCAATGGCACGAGCTAAATTTGGAAACTTACGCATCAACTGCTATCCAAGATTTCGACAACGGTCAGACGATAAACGCAGCACCGGAAGAACTTTATCTATTCGACAAAATACTGAATAGACTGAAGGCTGAAGAAGTCAAGAATTGAAGCAGTTCACAGGTCCCTCTACGAGATTGAAGAAAGGGCCTATCTTATCCAAAGCATTTCAGACTCCTCTATAAAAGAATGAGTCTGAAATACTTTGGAGGGGGTATCTGTAGGCGTATAAAAATACCTATAGGTTCCAAGTCAGGAAAGGATTATCTGGCCCCGTGAAAGCTAACGAATATACAAAGTGAGTCATTGGAGTGTAGAAGTCACCGGAATGACGAAATACGCAATACAAGTTCGGAGAAGTCAGAAAGTGTCGAACACCTCAAAGTGGACCGCAAAATGAAGAGGTATTTAGACCATGCTACGATTTGAATCTGAAAAAGTTCAAAACATCAAAGTTATAGATCTCTTCATCAGATTTCCAACGCATCTTGAATGATCTTAATCGGAGGTCGTACGAAAGAGTTAAGGACAAAATACCAAAGATGTCTCAAATCCGACGTGCTACAGTTCCGACCCACTACAGTTCCGGCCTGCTACAGTAATCCGACCCGTGCTACAGTAATCTAATCTGTGCTACAGTGATCCGATCTGTGCTACAGTGACCGCGGGTCAGATCCAATCCGATCCGACCCGCACAAGCGCGGGTCAGATTTGTCACGTACGTGCTGTTTCGACCTCAGTTCGGTTTTTGACGGTTTTTCTTAGGATTTGGTCGTTCTTGAGGTTCCTAACTGACTTGATATCATCCCCTAACATGGTTAATCAGTTATTAACTGAAGATATGGACGAATCATTGATTCTCATCCAAAAACCCCCTAACCGAAGCCTATAAATACGAGCTCGGTGGCTCATTTTAAGGGGGGATTAATTATCAAGACAAGGAGGTGCTGCCGGATTGAGGAGTCAAAGGAGGACGAATTTCAGCGAAGGTCAACGAGATCCCGGCGAACTTCAGCATTAAAGAGGAGTCATTCGAAGGATCCAAAGCCCTACACGTCCGTTCCTTGAGATTAGGCTTGGTCTTAATCTCGAGAAGGGTCCTGATTTCGCTTGGTCGATCTCAGCGCTTCAAGCAAATACCCCCTTGGTGAGGTAGGAGCTCTGCCCGAATTTTCTATCAACCGGATCCAGATCAAAGGCGGTCCACGGATAAACCCCGGCACAGGTAAACGCAAGCAGAAGACCGATAAACGATCTCTGCGTTTATTTGACGAGAACTGTATTTTTTTCGTTTTCATTGTTAACCTTTGGAGTCCAAAAGGGGTTTTTGCTTTTAGACCAATTTGTTTGCTCCCATTTATCTTTAAACCCAAGTATTATTATTTCTATTTGGGGTTTTTACTTTTAGACCCATTTGTTTACTCCCATTTATCTTTAAACCCAAGTACTATTATTTGTATCTTTAAGCCCAATTCACCTTTTGTATTTATCTTTAAACCCAATCTTTAAAATATTATATTTTCACCACTTGTTTTTATATTTTGAAGATTGAGTTTAAAGATAAATACAAAAGGTGAATTGGGCTTAAAAATAGAAATAATAATACTTGGGTTTAAAGATAAATGGGAGTAAACAAATGGGTTGATAATCATATTTTATTACAATTTTATACCCTCATTATCTATTTTACATGAATAAATATACCATTAATAATTGTTGTTAGATTAGTTTGCACATAATTGAATGAAAATATAAATAAATATTATTAAATGTAAAAACCCCTCAAAAATCTCTTTTCTCTATTTTGTAGCATTTTAGAAGCCCATGAAGCAAAAATCAAAGAGGAAAATGACCAAAGAGTTTGAATTGGACTTAGCTGCAAAAAGTTGAAATCACCGGACTTGGATGCAAAGATTTGGATGAAAGGAGGCCGGATTTTCATTGGTTGCTGGAGCACTTTAATTGGACATGAAAAATGAAATGGGCCGGAGAATTGATTTTGAATATCATTTTGATCAAGTGGACAAGCTGCTGCAGTTTAATATTCTTGAATACATAGGCCGGAATTGTTCACATGAATTGGTTTTAACATGAGTGGGCTGGTGGGCTATAGAGAATTGTTTTGAAAATCAATTGATAGGACATCGGATTTGCTTGTGTGCTGGAATTTTGAAAATCAACTCTTCATAAGGGCCGGTTTCATGATATGCTGCAGCTTTGGAATTTCACAAGAAAATGGGAATGGATGCATGGGCCAGCTCTTCAACTTTGATGTCAAAATAAAATGAACTGAAGCTGCTTGGACCGAACTTCATTTGTTCTCAAGAACTGGACCTGCTGATGTTTGTAATTTGGATTTTCATTTGTTTGTGAATAAATTTGTTCTTTCTCCTCTTTGTTGAATGATGAGGATGGAGATGAAGAGCAATTTGAAGGTTTGCATTTCTTTTCTCTTTTATTTCTTTTTAGTAATTTCTTTATTATTGCTTATTAGTTAGATTTAAATTCATGCTTGTAGTATAGATTTACTTTCTTGTCTTTTTTATTTTCTTTTTGCACTTTAATTTGTAGAGTAGATTTATTTTTCTTGCATTTAATTTCTGCAATTTATTTTGTAGTTTAGATTTTTATTTTCTTTGTAATTAGATTTATTTCTTGTTCATAGTTTAGATTTTTCTTTTCTTTTTAATTTTGTAATTAGTCTTCTTTTTCTTGTTTTTATTTCTTAAGATGTGAATTTAATTCTTGTAAGAATATTAGAATTGTATGAAACTAGTCTAAATTCTTTTATATTGTATGAATTATTCTCTTGCACTTAAAATGTTCATGTTTAGGATAATCAACTAGAGAACTAATCGGTAGAAGAAGAATTTGATAATCTATGTTTATCTTAAATGGTTTGATAGGTTATGCTTATGAATTCTAGGATTATTATCATGTTGTTATTCCTATCATGAATAGTAATTTTAACTTAGATGATAATTTGATAGGTTACACTTTCCTTAAATGGTTTGATAATCTATGCTTAATAAATCTAAGTTGAAATATGATAAAAAGAGAATAGTTTATATTTTATAATTGAAATTGGTTAGTGGATTATATTCTAGATTTCTTACCTCTTTTGAATCCTCCATCTTGACTTTCTTAAATTTTCTTTTCATTCTTAGTTTTATTTCTTGATTTTATTAATTCATATTTCTTGCCTCGTGATTTCATTTATTCTTTAATTCTTCCTTCTTTCCTCTAAAATTCAATTTATTATCTTTTGCATATATTCACAACAATCACTCATCACATTAATACTTATTCTTTATTCCTAATTGTCATGCACAAAATATAAGAACCAAGTTTAATAATCTCTTAAAATCACCTTCTTCGTGGGATCGATATCTTTTTATACTATAACTTGATAAATTGTGCACTTACAATTTTGGTACATAATTATGCCGCATCATGGGTCTAAAAGCAAAAACCCCTACATAAAATACTTCTTTAGTCTCCCCATGTGCATATAATCTATTACGTGTTTATACTTTATCAAACCGACAGACTAGCTGAAGACGGTGTTTACCAGACCCAAAAACTTAGGGTCATAGTTACATTTTCACATAACTTTATAATAATATGGTAAAATTTTGTACTATGCTACTTGATGATGCTATCATTTTAACGTAAGTGCAGAAGTGGCAACCTCGAAATTCATCAAGAGGTGTTCTCTAAATCTACAGAGAATGATCTCCGAATCCATGAAGAATTTTGAATCTACGAAGAAAATATTAAAAAGAAATTTTATTGATGAAAAGTTATGCCTCTAGGGCTTACAATACTCTGCTTAAATAGAAAATAAACAAGACTCCTACTATGACTCAAATTTTACCAAAAATAGAAATAACAAAACTCTTCCTAAAAGACCCCCTATGATTAGGGAAGTAAATCGGTCAAATTTGGAATCAAACCGGATTTGATTCCAAATCAAACCAGACTCTTAAAACCTTACCTAAAATAGTAAAAAATAACAAAAACACTGATATCTCTCAATTCGGAGGGAATTTGGAGAAACAGATAGCAGCAAACCAAACATCCATTAGTTTAGTTGACTTTGTCTCAAAAAAATACGCAATTTTTATATGTAATTTATCTAATTCCGACTTATGGTTTGAAAGATATGACTCATTCTTCGTGGAAAGTTATTTTCCTCGATTGGGTCCGCGTTTGGGCTTGTGTTTGTCTCGCTTCTCCATAAATATATCTGCCATGTGTTCTATATCAGCCCCCCTGCTTGAAAAGAGCTCGATCCCGAGCTTATACTTGCATGAAAAGTTGTTCCTTCTGGCAGGTAATACTCAAATAAATATGTAACATTGAAAATAGGCCAATCTCGAATAGCACGCACCTTCTCTTAATCAACATGGATGCCCTCTTCACTGACGATAAAGCCTAAGAATAATAGGCTACTGGTCATGAAGTTGCACTTCTTCAGATTAATGTACAACTTATTTTCCTACAAAGTAATTAGTACCTCCCTCAAGTGGTCCAGATGCATGGTCTCAGTCTGACTATAAATCAGGATATCAACGAAGTAAACGACAACGAACTTGCCGATAAATGGTTTTAAAACCTAATTCATCAACTGTATGAAAGTGCTAGGAGCATTGGAAAGCCCAAAAGACATGACCAACCATTCATACATGCCTTCTTTTGTTTTGAAGGCAGTCTTCCGCTCATCTCTCCTTCTCTAATCCGAATTTGATCATAACCACCCTAAGATCAATTTTGGAGAACACTTTTGATCCAGACAACATATCTGGAATGTCTTCCAAGCAAGGGATAGGAAATCGATACTTCACGGTAATCTTATTGATAGCCCTACTACCCACACACATGCACCACTTTTCGTTCTTCTTTGGGACTAGTAATGCTGGCACGACACACGGACTCATGCTAGCTCTTATAAGGCATTTCTGGATGAGATCGTCCACCTGTTTCTGCAAGATCTCTCCTTCCTTCGGGCTCATCCGATAGTGTGGTAGATTCGATAGTTGTTATCCAAGAATGAAATCAATCTGATGTTGAATGTCTCGAAGTAATGGTAATTCAGAAGGATGTTCGTCAGGCATAACTACATCAAATTATTGCAAGAGGGTCTGTACTTCAGGTGAAATTTTGGTGGAGGCAGAATCCTCGTTTCCTGATATAACAAGAGCATAAACCTCGTCAGATTGCTTCAAATCTTTTATAAAATCTTTATTGTTAATGACCAAAAAAGTCTTCTTTTCAGCAACATTTGTTTTGATTGTGCCCTTCTCTTAAATAGGCGTGAGCACAACTCGACGACCATCCTTCTAAAAGATATAAACATTATCCTTCCCCCTGTGCGTGGCATCAACATCAAATTGTCATGGCCTGCCTAATAGCATATGACAAGCATCCATCTCAACTACATCACACAATGCATCATCAACATAAATTCGGCCAATGGAAAAAGATACCCGACACACCTCATCAACATGCACATCATTACCCCTACGAATCTAACCGATCTTGTAGGGAGTAGGATGTTTCTTTGTCTTCAAACCGAATTTCTCCACCATGCATCGAGAGACAATATTCTCACTACTACCACTATCAATGATAACATCACAAGTCTTCTGTTTTACAATGTATCTCGTGCGGAAGATATTATGCCTCTGTGGTGGCTCTTCTATCTTTGGAGCCAATAATAGTCATCGCACAATACACGAGAGTTGATCCCCATCATCAAGATCCACCCCATCACCTCCATAGTCTTCAGCATCATCTTGCTCTATATCCTCCTCCTCATGATCCACCATATTCACAATACTTCTTTTAGGGCATGATTGGATCGATGACTAGGTTGACCACATCTGTAGCCCTTGATTGGATCGGGTTTGGCATATGGGTCCGGTGATGTAACCTTCTTTGTTGTTGTTGTCGTTGGGTCTTGTAGGCTGTCTAAAAATCACTGCAGAGAGCTGATCCCCATAAAACATCGATGATGGAAGTTATAGTTCAACGGCTTTCAGAAGACTACAATTTGAAGACTTTCATGTAGATCGATGAAGGTTATAATCTGACGAGCTTCACAATAACTGATGAAAGTTTCAATCAACAGCCTTCATAATTAATATTGGGAGTTACAATCTAACAACTCTCACATATCAAAGAGCTAAAGCAAAGATTACAAAATGACGATCTTTGTAACGCTTTGACAGAAAGAGACTACAAATCGACGGTCTCTTCAAATCAAGACGCAGAAGTCCTCCCCGCGTACTAGCATCAAAACGCACCGCGTTCACAGCTGCTGACGCAGTGCAAACGTAGCTCACATTCAGCTCCAAACGCAGCTCAGACCCAGCTGCCAACGTAGCTCATGTTCGGCCGTAAACGCAGCCTCCAAAGCTGCCAACGCAGCTTCTATCCGCTGCCAAACGCAGCTCTTAAATCCTACCAACGTAGCCTCCAAAGCTGCCAACGCAGCTTCTATCCGCTACCAAACGCAGCTCTTAAATCCTACCAACGCAGCTTCCAAATCGCTGCAAACACAGCTTCCAAATTGCTGCAAATAAGCTTCCAGACGCTGCGTCCGAGCTTCCAGACGTTGCGTCCGAGCTTCCAGACGCTGCGTTCAAGCTTCCAGACACTACGTTTGAACGCAGAATTCACGTCAGAACGCGGATTTTGTGTTTGACTAGTTTAAACACGAGCTGAACGGTTTCAAAACTGTTTCCCACGATCTGAGGGGATCACAACTCCACTCAGAAGTGATTTAAGGGCCGGTTACATCCCATTAGCCCTACTTAGGAGCGAATTAAGGGGGAGCGGTTACACCCCTTAATCCCCTATAAATAACTAAAAAATCAATTTAGTTAGGGGGCTCGGATCCTTCGGTTCTGATCCTTCAGCTAGGACTTGGCAGCGAAAAGAGGATCCTTCATCCTTCGGCTGGATCTTTGGAGATCGGTAACAGGATCTTCTTCATCCTTGGCTTATAACTGACTTTCGGTTAAATCGACTCTTTCATAGAGTTTCAAACTCGTTCAGAGTTATCAACTCATCAAGAGTTTTAAACTTGCCACGCAAGTCCTCCACATTGTCAAATCGTGAGGAGGAGATACTGTTCTAGTGAATCAAAACGTGCGGATCGTCAACGGAGAATAAACTCGACGCGAGCATTCGAGGGAGGCACTCCATCGCCACCGTGAAGAATCCAGAATTAAACAAAGGGGAGAATCCAGATCATTCTCCTCTCTTTTGTAATCAGAATTCAAATTGTAATTAAGATCGAGAGAATACAAATCAAATTTCTTTCATTTTATTTACTACAAATTTTCCACCAAACAGGTCTGTACCTTTCTCATGCAGTTGTAGCATCTTGATCATAAGTAGTTTGAGACTGTTTTTTCTCACCACGATTAAAGCTCGTGCGCAACCCGTTGAAAGCTACCCACGATCCTCTATTATTCCGTCCAAGTTGTCGCTCCACCTTTTCGACTAGGCTAACCGTGTCTACCTATTAGCCACAATAAAATAATATAGGAAATATTCATTCAAAAGTTTAATTCAGAAGAAGCGCTAGCTGAGAAGATAAAGAACATATGGAGAAAATCAATGTTAAGTATAAGGTAGATGTTGGTCGATGCAGGAGAAGCTGCTATTCAAATAAATATAAGTTCAGGGCCGAGCTTCTTTCAACAAGGTGAAACTGATGTAGGATGCATAACGATCAAATTCATGGAGAAGCAGGACCTTCACGAGTCAAATACAGATACAAATAAATTATTGATTGACCGCATAGAAACAACTATATTTCTCAATCCAGAAGGTAGATTGTAACATATTATATATAAAAATTGCCTACCTCAATGAGACAGTCAATCTCATAGAAGAATCCCGCAATCCCATCAGTAACACCCGTTGTTAATAGGATTTTAGAATAATTAGCCTTTAGTTTATATTTAGTAATAAAGTTAGAGTCAATTTAGATTAGTAAGTAAAACCAATTTTGATTTAATTTGAACTGATTTGTTTCCTTTATTATAGAGAGTCTTTTAGGTAGTTTTAAATTATTATTTTCTTTTAGGAATTCTGTTCTTATTAGGAGTAGGTTTTGTTTTTCTATTTAAAAAGAAGGATTGTAAACCTCATGTATCATATCACTTTTATTAATAAATATCTCTTGTTATATTTTCTTCGTGGATTCGAAGCTCTTCATGGATTTAGATATTGTTCTTTGTGGATTCAAAGAGCACCTATTGGTGGATTCTAAGGCTTATCACTTACGCGCTGCGTTAAATACAACAGATTAGTGCTTTTCACAAAAACATGAAGGATACATTTGGAGCATTTTTGGTAATTTTAGAATATAATCATCTTGACTTATGAACCTATAAGTAGATTATAAACAAGTGGAGTTAAAATGTTTTGTAAATTTATTGGATTATAATCCACTTTAACTAATAGAGTGTTTGGCAAATGAGTGGCTTATAAGCCATCATTAATGTTAAAATGACCAGAAAGTATTTAATGGGGTTGTAGAGAGATAAATAGGGTTTAGAATTTTATAAATGTGAGGGGCATATTGAACTTTTAGTTGGCCAAACCTTGTGCAAATAATAAGCTAGAATACCCCAGCTTATTTTTTGGGTGGTTTATAAGACAAAGTCATTTTCCCAACATGTCATAGCGGTTCATAAAGCACAAAAGTTGCTTATAAGCCACTTTAACCACTTGCGAAACATGCACTTTAATCACTTGCCAAACATACTCTTAGTTTCTTGAATTTGTGGTACTGATATAATACTCATTAACTTAAAATAAAAATTCAGTTAAAATTTTACGTTTTTGGAATTTTAAGTTATAAACAGATTAACTTGAACTTATTACTAGTTCCTTTTATTATTTATTGGTTGAATAACAACAAATGTCAAGGATCAAACATCATTAATTATATATATATATGGAGAGAGAGAGAGAGAGAGAGAGAAAAAACTAATAAAAATCTAGCAATTAGATATCTAATTAACAAGATCAGATGAAATTCTTTACAACACCAGATCAGTGACTGCATGCAAAACTAAAGGACTAAAACATTAACAATACGAATTATACCTAATTAGAAGTCTAATTTAGGATTACAGACTAATCTAAAGCCCAGAAACAATAAAGAAAAAGAAAGGGAAGAAAAATAAGAGGAAAATCTCACAAATCCTCATTATAATCAAAACTCTGAGCCTCAGGGATCTCTATTATGCTTTCCAAACTTGGTTCCCACCCTTGATTTCTCCCTCTTGCTTCTCTCTCCCTCTCTCTCCCACTCTCCATCAACACATCCTCAAGATTTCTCCCTCCTTTCTCCTTCAAATTAAGCATCAACCACTCAAGCTCTCTCTTAGTTAACAATATCTTAACGCTTAAACCAGCCTCTTTATTTACAACATCTTCTCCTTTGCCATCTCTGTTCTCTTGCCTCATTATGCAAGTCTCCATGCAGTTGCCCATCCTTAGAATTTGGAGGAAATTAAGCTTTAGCATCATTACAAGTTACGGTAGTTACTAATAAATAGAGGGTGGGTGCTAAAGACTTGGAAGCATTCAAGAGTTCCGATCTTTTGCACCGAATAATTGTGCACATTAATTTAAGGGAAAATTGCTTCTAGCCCCCAATTTCTTTACAAGTATCCCCCTCCAACACTTTTTTAACGCTTCCAAAAAGCCCAAAAGCAAAGTCATAATTCCCTAAGCCCCCAAAACACAAAATCCAAGAGTTTAAAACATGTGAAGACCATAATACCCTTTCTTTCTCTCTTTCTTTTTTCATAATGTTACCGTGATGATTTAAAATGGGTTTTGGGGGGAAATTTTCTAGTTTCCTCTAAATTTTTCCAACAGCGTCGACATCGGCAGCGAAACTTTCCCAGTATTCGTCATCGGCGGTGAAAAAACTATGAAAAACTATGATCTTGAAGACAGTGATGACGAGTTGCGCGCCAACTCCCTTAAGTTTACATATTGTTGTAATTTTTTTTAAATCGATTACTTGAGATTAAAGTAGAGCATGTCAATTTATATATTGTTGTTATTTCACTGTAATAAGTTTGTTGTTAAGCTTATGAGTTGGTGGTGAATGAAGGTTATGTGTTGGTTTTGAAGGTTACTAGTTGGTTGTGAAGTTGCCAATGGTACGTATTGATTGTGAAGGTTACGAGTTGGTTATGAAAAGGTAACAAGTTGGGTGTGAATGTTACGAGTTTATTATGAAGGTTACACGTTGGTTATCAAGGTTACGCGTTGATTGTGAAGGTTACCCACGACTTTTTTGTTGATGACATCTCTTTTCATATAATTAAACACAATGGAAGTGAAAAGGTTGGGCTTGACTCGGAGAGCTAGGGGTTGAAAGATGAGAGGGTATAGTCCTAGTCTAAGCCAACCCAAGCATGACAAATTAATGTCTTTGTGCAGTGAAAATTACTAGATTTAATCTTCAAGTATGAGGAATAAAATTATAGTGCGATGAAACTAATTATAAAATACTAACAATTTTAGATGATCAATAATTATGATTAAAAGTAGTAATCTCTTGAGGACTGTATATTCTTGATGATAAAAGTCAATAACTTTCTTTCCTACCATAATTTAGCATCTATTCCAATTGTAGACCGTGAAGTGGTGGAGGGGCACATGCATGATTCTCTTTTAGCTGATTGTCGTCCCTACGTTAATTGAGATGCTTGCTCTATGAACACACAACCTATCATTAAGGCCATAAATTTCTCTACAGATCCTTTCAAAGAAATAAAGAAGAAGAAGAAGCAATCAGGCCTTCCATGCTATAAAATTATATATATGAAGGTTACTAGTCCGAAGAAATATCAAAATCTTATTTGTAAATTACAATTTCGTTTACTAGTCAAAGCGTATATTTTATTCAAAAGTATTATATAAATTAAACCAACTTTTTAAATTGAACATCAAACTTTAGTGACTGAGTTAAATTAATCTCACCCTTAATTAGTGATAAGCTCCCGTAAAAGCCTAGCCGATAAGTCTTATTAGCCACCAATTCGACTGCAGCATATATTAGATGACGCAACTTGTTAGGGACTTGGGTAGTATGAGATGCCTAAGTCCCACATCGAGTAAAATGGGAAGCTTGATGGGATATTTAAGTGACTTGGTTCTTCCCCCTTAACAGCTAGCTTTTAAGGGTGGGTTCCCCAAGTTGCTTGGATCCTAACAATTGGTATCAGAACTGGTTGTCGGCGTCACGGAAAGGGCTACCTGTGGAGGGGTTGACCGGCGTAGGGGCTGACCGGAAAGACCGAGTAAAGCAACGCCGAGTGAAGCGTCATAGAGTGCAGCCGCGGGGACGTCGGCTCTCAGGGGCGGTGCTATGTTAGGGACTTGGGTAGTATGAGATGCCTAAGTCCCACATCGAGTAAAATGGGAAGCTTGATGGGGTATTTAAGTGACTTGGTTCTTTCCCCTTAACAGCTAGCTTTTATGGGTGGATTCCCCAAGTTGCTTGGATCCTAACACAACTCAGACGTATGTACAATGTCAGCAGATGTATAGCTTCCTCCTATAGAGGCACGAGGAGTAAGAGCCCATGTGATGGATAGATACTATATTAAGATAAAGATGAAGATATTATATAACAAGAGTTTAGTTAACTGCTCTGATTATTTCATATTAATGTTTTAGTTGAGTTAATTCATGCTGATGTTGATTTATTTTAATTTTAATTAATAGGAGACAGCATTCTAATAATCAGGGACCTCTATGCAATTGGTAAAATCTTTAATAAGCTTTCATCTTTCTGTTTCTACACAAAGGCCAAAAAATTTTTTTTTAAAAAAAGCAATCTAACAGCCAAGTCCTGCCTTATTTTGACTACTAGCAATTGGTAAACACTTTTTAATTAGTTTAATCTTATCATTTTCATGACCTACTAATCAAAGAAGTCAAAATCAATCTCAAATTAATTTCCACGTTATACGACTGCACTTCAAACTTCAAAGCGTACATAGCCTCGTGAAGTTTGAACACAATAACGCGTGGGTCTGGCAATACATTTCAAAAGAAATTACATAGCTTATTGATCTTTAAGATGGACCATAACGAATTAAGTAAAAATAGTTATAAATAAAGCAACCAACAGATCATGATTTGGTCCCGAAAATTTTTTGGCCCCCAAAAGAAAAATCTTAAGAAAAATCTAAATTCAACAAAAATATTAGGTCAAGCCCTAGGCTACCCGATTGATGATGACATGCACTGCGCACGCATAGGTGTGTCCCTAAATTAAGGCACCAAGATGGTAATTGCTAATCATATGAAGATTAAGGACAATTTTGGCAGGTGAGATATCACAATCTTGATGAGAATAAACACAATATATATAAACAAGGGCCAAGAGTCAGTGAGAAATTTGGCACGCAAAAGAACAAGAGATGGATCTATTATCTGAAGAAAAAGTAGATCGCATTCAAACTATATGGAATTGGGGTAGTTTTCATGAATAAAATTTGACCTGGCCATAACAAACCCCCATTGACGACATGTTGACACTAACAAAATTAGATTCTGAATTGTTGTTTTACTATATCAAAGCAGGTATAATGTCTATCTATGTACAAGTGAATATTATTAACTGATTATAAACTTATAATATGTGTGTGTGTTGATTGTCGAGACCCACACTACATATTAAATGAAACTAAATAAAAACTCCAGCGTCCGGTTGGGTCCATAGCTCAGTGGTAGAGCAATTGACTGCAGATCAATAGGTCACCGGTTCGAACCCGGTTGGGCCCTTAACGATTGAATCATTTTAATTTTATATTATTATTTTGAAATATCCATTTTTTTTGAAATTTCCGCTTACGTATTCCATATTTGATATTTTGAAATTAGTCGCTCAAATTAATTCTCAAAACTTGTATAAGGTACGTAGTTCAAAGCAGTCCCTCTCGTTTGCTAGTTTTTTTTTAATCTTTTTTTCTTTGGGAATTTAGTACCTTACAGGCTTACATATTTGATAATTTTAAATTAGTCCCTCGAATTTTTGAAATTGACATTATCTCTCAAATGTTATTTAAGTTATTTAAGTTAGTTCAGATTTGATATTTTTGAAGTAGGCCCTCAAATTATTCAAATTGATATTACCCCTCAAACCTTATATAAATTTCTTCAAAATTAGTCCCTCTAATTTGGCGCGGGGGGGGGGGGGTGGAGGTGGTTGTTGGTAGGCCTGTCCATCCGGGCCGGCCCGGCCCGGACCGGAAATCCGGCCCGCGCCCGGACCCGGGTACCCCGGGCCGGGTCCGGGCCCGGGCCCAGGCCCGACCAGGCCGGGTTCCGGGCTGGCCCGGGTGTTTTTCATTTTTTTTTATTTTTTTTATTTTTTTAAATTTTTTTTTCCAAAATTTTTTAATTTTATTTAAATTTTAATTTATAAAAAAAAAGACAAGAAAAATAATAAAAACAATACTTTTATTAATTACTTAAAATGACATAAATTACAAATAAAAATGATAAAAACAAATTCTTTATTAATAATTAATAAATCATTTACAAATTACAAGTACAAATTTATTTTGGAATTAATCGCATCACAATAGATAAGTAAATCCCAACTAGGTTGGCGCCTACTCACCTATATCACTATCATTTGCAATTATTTTCAAAATAATTCTTTATAAATTTTAAGCTAAGATATAAAAACTACAATCTATTCTTTATATCTATCTGGTAGTCCTAATTCTTCAAATTTATCTTCAATTCCAGCCATCCGATCGATGCCTTGCGTTCGCTTCTCGTACCTCCACCAATCTTGTAAGCACATCACCGCTTGTACAGTATACGGATCCAAGCATGTCCTGTGATCGTCGATCAAACGACCTGCTGTGCTGAAGGCGGATTCCGAAGCTACCGTCGAAACCTGCACTGTTAGTAAGTCACGAACCATGGTGGAAAGTATAGGATATGAAACTGATCCATATACTTTCCACCATTGCAAAATATCTAAAGCATTTCCTTGACATCTAACTAAAGAAGCAGAAAAATATTCATCTATTTCAGAAACCTCCGATGATGACGATCCAAGTCCAGATCCACCAGTTAGCTCAGCTACCATTGCATACCTATCAAAACTTACACTTTTACCTCGGGCTCGGGATGAGCTCGAAGAAACCGAAGCTGTAGACTGTTGTGTAGTTACACCATGTCTAGCTGCATACTCATCATATAAGGTTTGAAAATAACTTCTAATAGCTAAATGATGAGTAGTAGCAGTAATGATGGTTCCATCATCTAAGTCTATAACCTAATTACCATACAAGGATTGTAACAAACTTCGAAGGCCAATATCCTTCAAGCATGGATCAATAAGAATACCCAAACCAAAAATATGAGGAATAGGCCTAAAGTACTTATTAAATTTGCTCTCCATTTGAAAAATCATAGGTCCAAAAGTAGCATCCATACGATATTTCCCAAAAAATTTTGAATATTTAAAATTTGGTAAAGCAGCTAAAGTAATGGTTGGATAATAACAGCCAGATAATAACATTGTAGCATCATAAAAAACTTATAACATTTTATTTAAATTACATATAACTGTCCATTCATCTTCAGTTATTCCATAAGTGCTACCAGAACTAGAACTAGAAGCATAATAGTTTATAAAATCAGTTATAATGTCTTTATATTCTATTGCTACACTTAACATTGCATATGTGGAATTCCACCTATGGTCAACATCTTTTGGAATTAGTCTAGGCTTTACATTTTTTCTTTTACAAAATTGTTTCCATCTTTTAAGTCTTTGTTCAGAAGCACTATGCATGTAAGCAACTGTTCTAACCTTTTCTATCATGGGTTTAATTTCAGTAAATGCACTTTGAACAATTAAATTTAAAATATGACAGATGCACCTAATATGAAAAAGATCACCATGACATGGCAATGATAAAGATGATCTGATAAAATCAACAGCTACATTGTTATTACTTGCATTATCTAGTGAAAGAGAAAATATTCTTTCTGAAATTTCTAATTTCATAAGTTCTTCAATTATTAAATTTGCAACATTAGCACCAGTATGTGACTCTTCTATTGCAATAAAAGAAACAACTCTTTTAAACATTTGCCAATTTTCATCAATCCAGTGTGCTGTGATACATAAATATCCAGTTTGTGCTCTAGATGTCCAAATATCAGAAGTTAAAGAAAATTTACAGTTTAAATTTTTAAAATAAGAAATTATTTTTTCTTGTTCTTGCTGATAATATTTTAAAATATCACGTTGACAGGTTTGACGAGAAAATTTTTTAAATGCAGGATAAAAACCATCTCTAAACATATCTTCAAATTCATCATCTTCTACTAATTTAAAAGGAAGGTTTTTAAGAACGATAAACCTGATTACGCATTTCCTGGCTCTGGCAGCGTCATAGTTCCAACTACCGAGACTACCAGAAGAGGAGGATTGAGAAATCATAGATTGTCGGATATCACCTTGAGGAGTCTGGCCTTTGTTGTGTTTATCTAAATGGCGTTTGAGGTGGTTGGTGCCGCTCTTATAATGAGCTTGAAAAATCTTGCTGCACAATGCACACTTAGCCTTCTGGGTGAGGATCCTACCGTGTTCATCCTTGGTGACGTCGATCTTCTCGTAAAAATTCCACACATCGGATCTTGGCCTTTTAGGAGCTCTTGGTGCAGATTCGTCGCCGTCGGATTCGGGATTAACTTCGGTAGGAGTAGACCCAGTAGGAGGAATCATAGTAGGAGGACTCATTTCAGGATCGGGAGATAGGTTTTGCTCTTCATAATCAGATCCGGAAGCCATTTGATGAAAGGATTAGAAAGTATAAATAAGAGAGTATAAGAGTATAAGAGAGAGTATAAGAGAGAACAGATGAGTTTTTGGTGTGAAGAAAACAAATGAAAACCCCCCTCTATTTATAGAACCAGCCCCCTCGGCAAATGACCAAAATAACCTCACAAAATAGCCGTTTTTTGACCGTTTTTGGGGGCAAAATTGTCAAACGGCCGTTTTTTGCCGTTGTGGCCGGGCCGGGCCGGCCTGGCCCGGCCGTTTTGGATTCCGGCAACGGTCACCACTGGTGACCGTTGCCACCCGGGCCGGGCTCCGGTCCCGGGCTGCCCGGCCCGGGCGTTGACCCGGCGGCGCACCCCAGGATGTGACCCAGCACCGGCCCTGTTTCGGGCCGGGCCGGGCCCGGGTCGGGCGCCGCTGGGGTAACCTGGACCCAGGCCCGGAACCCGGCCTGGCCCGGATTTCCGGGCCGAGGCCCAGCCAGGCCCGGGCCGGCAGGTATTTTGGACAGCCCTAGTTGTTGGTTGGTGTAACATGGGGTTAATTGGGATAAAGTTTAGAACAATGCTTTTTGTGTTATTGGTTGGGAAAATGGGATTCAAACAATAACTTTTGATGTTATTGATTTTTTGGACCACTAAATGGATAATTAGCCCACATGGAACAAAATTATCCCACTCATATGAAAAAAAAATTGCCCCCTGGACCAAAATTTACCCCAACTCTCATAGTGGAATAATTTGAGATAAGTTAGATAATTTTGGAACATTCATATATTCACTACTAATATAGTGCTAATCATATTAGCTAAATATAAAATAATTATGAAATTAATACTATAAGATATAATTTTAATGTATTATATTAATTGTAATGTAATATATTAAATATTCATATTATATTGTATATAATATTATGATATTATTTATTATATAATATGATATATTATAATATAAAATAACATAATATAATATGTTATATTATATTCTACTAAGCTTATGTTGATGTCAATTATTAAATAAGGGGTTAGTTTTGTGGATTATGAGGGGGGTTAGGGTCCTCAAGCATCCTCAGATGGCTGGTTTCTGAGCCAGAAGTCCTATCACGCACATGAATAACTCGTGAGAGGTCAGAGTTGGGATCTCCAGTGGTTCCTCCGACGATCAAGTCAGAATTGAGCTTAAGTGGAGAAGTAAGAGTAACGTAGCAAAGAAAGCTACTCAGAATTGCTTACCCTAGGTAGTAGGCCTCAGTTTCCTTTTATAGCAGATCGGAAGGGTAGATAGGTAACTTTGGTCGAGTCAACCTGGTGGCTCAGTCATCATCTGTGTTATAGGTGTCGACTGCTGAAGAGGGTGAGTCACCTAGGCGTTTAATGTGAGGGTGACAGGATGCGCATAGTGATGACGAGGTCCGATGAATCATGAAGACTTTTGGGGTTAGAGCAATGATGATTCTGATATGCCTTTAAGGAGATGGAGATTGACAGGATGTGCATAGTGATGACGAGGTCCGATGAGTCATGAAGACTTTCGGGTTAGAGCAATGATGAAATTTTTGTAGTGTTAGTTATTGATATGGATTAAAATGTTTATTATCATATATTATTTATAATTTATCATTTTTTATTAGCAATTATTATTTATCATTTATGAATTGTTGATATATTTTAGGTTATTTAAAATATTAAATCGTTTAAAATATTTATTAAAAATGTTTTTTTCATTTTTGAAATATTTCATAAATTAAAATTTTTTAAAACATTATTTTTAGTTTCGTAAAATACCATAGCAATTAATATTTGTGAAAATAGGATTTTTATAATGTTACAACAATTAAAATTTTTAAACTAAATATTATTTTTTAGTTTTGTAAAACACCATAGCAATTAATATTTTGGAAAATAGGGTTTTTATAATGTTACAGTAATTAAATTTTTTAAATAGAATATATTTTGTAATGTTTATAAAATATTATTGCAATTTAAATTTTTAAACTTATATTTTTTAGTTTTTTATAATATTACAGTAATTAATATTTTGGAAATATGTATTCAGTTTTTAAACATATTGTGGGTATTAATATATATTTTTAATATATATATAATATTATATATTATAGATATTATATATATATATTATATATATATATATATATATATATATATATATATAATATATATATATTATATAACTAAATATTATATACTAAATAATATATAACTAAAATATTATTTTTTAGTTTTGTAAAATACCATAGAAATTATATATTTTGGAAAATAGGGTTTTATAATGTTACAGCAATTAAATTTTTAAATAGAATATATTTGTAATGTTTATAAAATATTATTGGCAATTTAAATTTTTAAACTTATATTTTTTAGTTTTTTATAACATTACAGTAATTAAATATTTTAAAATATGTATTTAGTTTTTAAACATATTGTGAGTATTATAATATATATATATATATATATATATATATATATATATATATATATATATATATATATATATATATATATAATATATATATATATATATATATATATATATATATATATATATATATATATATATATATAATATATATATATATATATATATATATATATATATATACTATATAATATTAGCGCTCAAAATTAAAATATTTTTTATTTTGATTAAATTAATTTTTTGGCAAATATAAAATTTTTCCTAAATAAATTAGTTTCTAAATTTACAAATTAAATATATACTAATAATTGAATTCATATTAAATTAATTTATGGATATTTTTTCAAGATGTCTGAACAAAATAATTAAAATTGTATCATGCAACCCATTAATTGATCATCGATTAGATGAAAATGTTGTCATCTTGAAAGGAAAAATCACTCGAATATGGGAAGGACAAAATGTAAATACTGGAATCTCATCCAGAACTAACTTTATTCTCCTTGATAACGAGGTACATTTAAATTTTTATGTATATCGATAATTTTAATCTTAAATAATATAAATTTAGATTGGTTATGATGTGTTTTATCTAATTTTAAATAGAACACTCATGTACATTGTTTTTACCGTAAGAATGATGCAATACAATTGAGAAAATTAGTATAATAAGGAAAAATCTATATTTTCTCAAATGTAAAGATTGTTACTAAAAGTAAGATGTACAACCTAGTAAGCACTCTAGTATCTATTTATTTATGTTATCGTACAAACATCAATGTCTTAGAGGAGGATGATGATGATATAGAAAAATACAAATTCGAATTTCTTCCTTACGAAGAGATTGCATCGAGAAATCGATTCAAAAGAATTTCTTATATGTATGCATTAAATTTATATTCCTCATAGATTATCATATATGTCAAATTATACTAAATTTAAATTATTTTCTCTTGTGTGTGTGTGTGATTGAATTAGTTGGTGAAAATTTATGCGATTGATAGCATGGACAGGAATGGGAAAAAGTTTTGTTTAAAAGGTTTACAATTTATGATAATGAGTAAATTATGATTTTATTATTGTTTATATGAAATATACACAAATATATTTTATAACATAAATATTTAATATATTTTTTCTTTTATCAGGTTCAATACCATAGCTATCACTTTGTGGGAATATTTATCATGTGCTCTGGAGGAAAAATTAAAATGGGAGAATCAAAGCTCATTGGTTATTATTGTGACCGGTTTGTATATATATATATATATATATATATATATATATGATAATTTACATTTGTATGTCTAATTATTAACTTGCATGATTTTAAATATATACATATCATTATGTTATATTTCTGTTAATTTTCTTTTCGCAGTGAAAAGATTAACAAGCCTTTCATCCACATATGCTACAAATTTTTATATATCTAAGTGATAATAATGATGCTGTTCAAACTCAAGGGTATTTTGTAGCTTCTTATGAAATAATATAATTACTTTTTTATAAAATTTATTCACAATCATAAGTAATTATTTTACTTATCTTTTTTCTTAGTGTTTGGTTCAAAAGATGTTTTCATTGTCATTGAATCTATTACAACTTTGGTCGTTACAATAAACTCGAATAAAATAAAAGTTAATCTTTTTATAAGATCTCCTTACATAATAAAAATAAAAAGTTTATAACTTTATCAAACAAACGCAGAGAGATCGTTTATCGGTCTTCTGCTTGTGCGGGATCTTTGCCTGTGCCAGGGACGTCGATATCCGTGAACTGCCTACGGATCAGATCCAGTTGTCGGAAAATTGACAGAACTCCTACTTCACTAAGGAAGTATTCGCTTGAAGCGCTGAAATCGACCAAACGAAATTAGTAGCTCTTCTCAAGATTAAGACCAAGCCTAATCTCGAGAAACGGACGGACGGGGGAATAAGGGTTCAGATCCTTCGAAAGCCTTCCTCTTTATGCTGAAGTTTGTCGGGATATAACTTGCCCTCTAAAATTCGTGCTTCACTCTCCAATTCGGCAGCGTTTCACCCTCTTGATATCCCTTTTTGTGAAATGAGCCCCTATGCCTGTATTTATAGCCTTATAGGTTTCGGTTGGGGGATTTTCGGATAAGAATGGGTGATTTGGCCTTATCTTCAGTTAATATCGGCTTAACCACGTTTGTAGATGATATTAAGTCAGTTGGAAACCCTGGAACAGATAAGTCCTGTGAAAAACTGCTTTGAAACCATGAAAACGCGTCCGGGAGTCGAAACAGCATGGGGGTGCGGGTCTGCGCGGTCTGACCCGCGTTTGCGCGGGTCGGACGGATCCGACCCACGCTTGGTCGCGGGTCTAACGGATCCGACCCTTGCTTGGGCGGGTCGGACTCCGGCCGACCCGCGCGGGCGGCGGGTCGGACGCTGCCGGACCCGCGTTGCGCGGATCGGGCACCTCCGACCGCACTTGGCGGGCGGGTCGGCCAGTGCCGTCCCGCGCCGGCGCGGGTCCTCCGCCTCCGCCGAACTTTTTTTTGGCGTTTTGCTTTCCGGGACTTGTACTTTATGTCGTTTCATTTACTCGCTCGTCGTGTTGACTTGTAAGCTCTGCGCGAGTTGACCGACACGCGCGAGTGACCGACACGCACGAGTTGATTGACGCGCGTGTGTTGACCGATGCGCGTGAGCTGATTGACGCGCGAGAGCGGATTGGCGCACGTTCGGACATATGGAACTGATCAACGCGCGTGAGCTGATTGTTGGGAGCGTGTTGATTGACGTGTGCGAGCTGATTGACGCACGCGTGTTGATTGACGCACGCGAATTGATTGTCGAGCACGCAGGCCATTCGATTCGTCGTTTCGCTTCATGCGCTTGTCGGCGTTAGATAATCCTCTTAAACTCGGATAATGATGTTCATCATCTTCTCTCCGTCTCGAGTTATGTTTGGACACCTATAGGCATTTTTAGACGCCTACAGATACCCCCTCTAAAGTATTTCAGACTCATTCTTTTATAGAAGAGTTAGGAATGCTTTGGATAAGATAGACCCTTTCCTTAATCTCGTAGAGGGGCCTGTAACCTGCTTTAATTTTTGACTTCTTCAGCCTTCAGTCTATTCAGTGTTTTGTCGAATAGATGAAGTTCTTCTGGCGCTGCGTTTATCGTCTGGCCATTGTCGAAATGTTGAACTGAAATTGATGCGTAAGCTTTTGAATTTAGCTCTTGTTGTTGAGTTGACTTTGAACTGATCATCTTCGTCTGAAATTCACATCTGAATGCGATTGAACTTCCTGGAATCATCCTTTGCCTTATTTTGGCAAAATTATCGATGTGTTGGCTGACATCGACCTTTACTGTAACGCGTCGTCTAGCGTTGACTTTTGTTGTAATGTGTTGACCGGCGTTAACACAGTTTATACTCGTATGTTTGCTAGAGTCTGCACAGTTTAAGCTCTTAAAGCGTTGGAGCGTGACGGTCCCAAATTTTAGGTTGCAGGACCAACTATTAAAATTGTTTCGTCTGCAGATATGGATCTTATCCCGAAGTCGTTGGATGCTCAAGTCACGAGACCAGCTAATGAAGCTGATGCGTCAATGACTCGTATTTATAGAATTTTTGGCAAATTCTCAGCCATCAACGGGTAGCTGATGCGTCAATGACTCGTATTTATAGAATTTTTGGCAAATTCTCAGCCATCAACGGGTTTGATTAGTCTTTACCGACTACCATTTGAGTCAATTCTCAGCCATCAACGGGTTTGATTAGTCTTTACCGACTACCATTTGAGTCGGGCTAGCATGCAGATTGTTTAAATCCGTTCTGCATGTAACGTTGTGCTAAAGATTTAACTCTTTTAGTGCTACGATATTGAATACGTAGACTTCGTCTTTCTCCTATGAAAAGACTAAACAGCGACGTGTATCAGACGTAGACTTAGGATTTTTGGCAAATCCTCAGCCTTCAACGAATTTGACATGCCTTTACCGATTACCGTTTGAATTAAACTTGCATGCAGATTGTTTAAGTCTGTTCCGCATGTGACATTGTACTAAGAGAGTTAACTCTCTTAGTGCTACTATATTGAATATGTAGACTTCGTCTTTCTCACAGAAATAAACTACCCGACAACGCGTGTTAGACACTGACTTATCCCTACTTAGGCTTCGGGATAAAATTCCCTAGACTTGGATTCGGGTGTCTTCTTTAATCGGTGAAAGACTAAACCGGTAACGTGTGTTAGGCATTGACTTATCCCTGCTTGGGATTCGGGATAAAATTCCCCGTGTGTGTAAGGCACGGATTATGGTGTTATTAATAACAACCTGCCACAATGTTGAATATGTGGGCTTTTGTCCTTTTTTTATGGTTAAGGACTAACCGATAATGCATGTTAGGTACTGACTTATCCCTACTTAGGTTTCATGATAAAATTCCCCAGACTTGGATTCTGGTGTCTTCTTCAATCGGTGAAAGACTAAACCGGCAATGCGTGTTAGGCATTGACTTATCCCTGCTTAGGATTCGGGATAAAATTCCCCGTACGTGTAAGGCACGGATTATGAGGGTTGAAAAGATGGTGCCTTCTCTTGGAGCAAAGACGAACCTGATACTGAAAAAGAAAAATTTTATATTCTATTTCCAGTTGCGAAGGAAACTCCAAGTGGGATCTCCACTTCGAGAATCCGGACAAGGTGAAACTAATAGTGGGATTTCCACTCCGAGAATCAAATGGATTCAGATAATCCTAACTGTCGGAAGGTTTGATTACCAAACTAAAAATGAATTTCTCATTTATCGAGAGCGAATTGTGATTTTGGCCCTAACTGTAGGAAGATTTGACCGAGCGGGAGTTTAAGGTGACCCTAACTGTAGGAATGTTTGATCACTCGATTTGAAAGTGGACCTCTTATTTATGAAAGGAATCGAGAGGAGATTTTAGCTTTGGCCCTAACTGTAGGAAGGTTTGACCAAGTGGGAGGTTTGAGATGATCCTAACTGTAGGAAGGTTTCTGTAGGAAGGTTTGACCAAGTGGGAGGTTTGAGATGATCCTAACTGTAGGAAGGTTTGATCGCTCGATTCGTGGACCTCTCGTTCATATGATCCTAACTGTAGGAAGGTTTGATCGCTCGATTCGTGGACCTCTCGTTCATTGGAGGAATCGAGAGGAGATTTTGGTTATGGTCCTAACTGTGGGAAGGTTTGACCAGGTAGACGGTGGGAGTGGAAGTACAACTCACAGTGGGAGTGTTGACTTGTACAAATCACTCAGAGGGGGTTCCTGGTGATGCGAGTTGCCGTGCGAGCACCTTTGATCGCGGAATTATTAAAGGTGGGTTGAGGAGAAAATAATAAGAACACAAGAATAACTCAGACTTTGGGTGAAGAAAAATACCTTCTCTAGATTATGAGTATGCAATTTACAATCTCTCACAATCTCACTCTAGAATTGAAGAACAGGCTCTCCAAATCTCAATTACAATTTAATCTCTCTTGACTAAACTCTCTGGTTATTTTAAACCCTAAAACAATCCCTTATATAGGTGTACAAACGAGGGTGGCAAAATGGTAAATAACCAAGCCCAACCCAAACAGGACAATACGTAAATAGAGTCCTTAACGAATCTGGAAAACTCCGATGAGTCGACTCATGAACAGTTATGAGTCGACTGGTCAAAATTTTTTGCTAACAGGACTTGATTTATTGAGTCGACTCAAAACTGTATATGAGTCGACTCATGACTGATGAGTCGACTCATAAAATGATGAGTCGACCGAGTAGAAACTTTTGACAAAACGACTGCACTTCGTGAGTCAACTCATGATAGGCATGAGTCGACTCAACCTGATGAGTCGACTCATGTACATGTATGAGTCGACTCACGAGCTGAAAACTGGATTCTTCGAATCTGCTGCTTGTCGTCTCGTTCCACGCTCTAACCTACGTTCCCCTGTACTGTTTGACACCTCTATTCTCATGCTATCATGAGAATCATCTATCCTTAAGCTCCCATGAGGATCGCTAAGTTCCAAAGAAAAGATACACCCGTATCATGGGTCCCCCCTTTAGGAACTTGAAGTCCCGTTCAAGTTAGAATTTCAGTTGAGGAAACTCGCGAGCTCCTCCTTCCTTGTTGAACCACTTAGCCTTGCTAGGAACTTGAGCTTGACGTCCAATGAGAAATGACTCCTTCATCCCCCGTCTCGTCGTGGTCGTCTTTCGCTCCAAAATGCAATCTTCCTTTAGCGGCTTCTCTCTATCAAACCACAAGTTTTCAACATGTGGCAAGATCACCTTGTCATCACCTTCATCATCCAGCAATGGAGGCTCAAACAACTTCAAATACTTAGCATTGATCACCGAATACATGCCTAAGTAAGGCGGCAAATCCAGCCTAAAAGCGTTGAATCTGATCGAGAATGTGAAACGGACCATAACGAATAGGCTTCAACTTCTTTCCTTCTCCTTTTAGCCTCTCCTTACCCAATTTCAGCCATACCATGTCGCCTATGCCAAATTTACAAGGAACCCGATGCTGATCATGCTTCGCCTTGTACTTGGCTTGTGATTTCTTCAATTGAGCTTCAACCACGGCATGAATATGCGCAATCTTCTCTAGAAATCGCCGAGCACGTTGTCTTTCATTCCCCTCCTTACCGTCTGTCGTAGCTTCACTCGAAAACACGAGATCAAACGGACTCGGCGGTAAGAATCCATAACAAGTCTCAAATGATGACTTTCCCGAAGATCTATAAATCGCCCGATTAAAAGCAAACTGTAAATATGGTAAGCTCTCATCCCAAGTTTTGGGATGCCTAAAATTATACACCCGCAACATATGCACCATAGTCAGGTTGACTACCTCCGTTTGCCCGTCTGTTTGTGGATGAAAGGTTGTGCTCTTCTTCAATTTAGTGTCTATCAAACTCCACAAAGAATCCCAAAAATATCCGAGAAAGCGGCTATCCCGATTCAAAATTATCGAACTCAGCAACCCAAAATGCTTCCACACATGCTCGAAGAACAACTGTGCTGTACCCTCTCCCATCACGGTCTTCTTACAAGGAATCAAAATCACCATCTTACTGAACCGGTCCACCACAACGTACAAATAGTCATGCCCGCGCTTGGTAGTCGGCAACCCTCCTAGAAAATCCATAGATATGCTCTCCCACGGCCTAGAAGGAACTGGTAGTGGTAGGTACAATCCCCCTTCCTGTTAGAAGGCTTCGAAATACAGCATAACTTACACCCTCCAACATACTTGGTCACATCATCAAGCATCCGTGGCCAAAACACATGTCGCCGTAGATTGAGAAGCGTCTTCTGAACTCCAAAATGCCCTTGCACACGCGAGGTATGTACTTCCCTAATCCATTGCAACCTATCACCCTCCTTCGGAATGCATAATGATGTCCCACGATACAACAAGCCATCTTCTGCAAGTGCATACACTCCCATTTGACCAGCCTTCGCCTGCTCGAACATACTACCGAAGTCTCTACTGGATGCGTACAGCTGTACATACTCTAAAGGAACCAAAGGCTGAATACACGTCGCCACCAATAAAGCCCTTACAGGCGGATGAGATAACATATCGGCCAATTTGTTTGTCGCCCTCTTCTTGTACCTAATAATGATGTTGAAAACCATCAAATAAGACATCCACTTCATGTGACGCGCCTGTTGTAGCTTCGTCTGGGCATGTAAGAACTCCAACGGCTTGTGATCCGAGTGCACAACAATCTCCTTCCCCAACAAGTACACCCTCCAATGCTTAATCGCCTGATAAAGTGCATAGAACTCCTTGTCATAGGTCGGGTAGTTTGTAATAGTACATGTAAACATCTCAGAATGGTATTCCACTGGCTTCCCATCCTGAATCAACACCGCGCCCATCGCATAACTCGACGCGTCAGTCTCCACCTCGAAAGTCCGCTGCAAATTCGGCAAAGCTAATACCGGTGCCTCCGAGATCTTCCTCTTTAGCAACTGAAAAACCCCTTCATGCGTCCTCCACCACTCGAACTGAACCTTAGCCTTTGTGAGGCCATGTAACGGTGCCGCATAAGTCGAAAAATATCGAATAAACTTGCGCAAATACTGGAAAGCCCCCATGAAGCTTCTCACCTAAGTCACTGTCTTTGGCGTCGGCCACTTCGTGATCACCGCCACCTTACCCAGATCTATCCTCCTCTGGCCCTTCCCCATGATGAAGCCTAGATACACTAACGCGTCCTTCCCAAACTCGCACTTCTTCCCATTGAGCTTCAGCTGTCCGTCCTGCAACACCCTAAACACCTTCTCCACATGAACAAGATGCTCCTCCTAAGTCCTGCTGTACACCAAAATATCATCAAGGTACACAATCACAAAATCCTCTATGAAAGGTCACAAAAAATCATTCATGAGCCTCATAAAAGTCGTCGGAGCATTACATAACCCAAACGGCATCACCAACCACTCGAACAGGCCCTGTTTGGTCTTGAACGCCGTCTTCCAAGTGTCTTCCTCCCGAATCCTTACCTGATGATAGCCAGACATCAGATCCAACATCGTAAAGAACCTCGCTCCCTCCAACTGGTCTATAAGACCATCAATCCGTAGTAGTGGGTAACGATTCTTGATCGTTATCTTGTTGAGCGCCCGGTAATCCACGCACATGCGCCAGCCTCCATCCTTTTTGGGCACCAATAACACCGACGACCCGCAAGGTGAACAACTTGGCACTATCACTCCCGTCTCTAAGAACTCCTGAACTTGTTTCTTGATCTCATCGGACTCTTGTACTGATATGCGGTATAGGCCTATGTTTGGCAAGGAACTCTCACCGGTCAACATAATCTCATGCTCTACACCTCGCCATGGTGGTAGTCCCGTGATTTCCGAAAACAAGTCCGTATACTTGGCCTTCAAACTGTCAAGATCTCCCTCCTGAAGCTTGCTCAAGGTGGATAAGCATATCCTACTCAGCTACTCTTCATAAGGCTGAATGAACAACAAAACGAACTCCCTGCCCGCATTCACCAACCTCTTAGCCTGAGTCACCGTCACCAAACTCATCTGCTATGGAAGAGATGTCGAATAAAAAATGAATTACGCGCCATCCTTGGTGAACGTATACTTTTGGGCCCGCCGATCATATACCGCGTGTCTATCCCACAAGTAAGGATTGCCCAAAATAACTTGGCAAACATCCAACGGAACCACGTTGCATGTGACCTCGTCAATATATGACTCATCGAGTGCAAAACATACACTGGTTCACCATACTCAATCCCGCTTCCTTCTAAATCCACCCTAATGGATAGGGCTTCAGATGCTTTACCGTCTTCAATCCTAGCTTCTGTACTAATGCTTTAGATATCAGGTTCTTCTAACTCCCTGTATCTACAATGGCATCCACCAAGCTAGTCTTGACCTGCAACTTCAAAACAAAGAGCTGCTCCCTCGGGTCGTCGTCTTCTTTCACGGCCTTTTTCCCCGTCATAAGGTTGAGGCTGCTGTTGGGCTCTATCATCCCGGGAACCTCCTTCGGACCCTACGCTATCACGTATGCTTTCTTCTCCTCCTTCTTCTTCAACCCTTTCGGCTTCAGATGGGGGTACTTTTCCCATCAACGATCAGCCACGTGCCCTGTCTATTTGCAGTGATTGCATGTCAATCCTGCCTTTCTCGAATCACCCTTCTTCTTCTCTTCCTTATGTTGAGAGCCACTAGACTTGGCTCCCGATTGTTTGGAATCACCCTTCATTTCATTGCCCTTCTTCTATTTGCCCTCTATGGTAATTGCCTTTACGCTCGCCTCTACAATCGTCTTGACCGTGAACAGCTTCATTTCCTTCCGGATATAATCATTCAGACCCATCATGTATTTCATGAAAATAGAGTATTCATCCGTTGTGATGTTTAGAACCATCGCCTGCTGCTGGAACTCCATCGTATACTCTTGAACGGTCTGATTGAATCTTTGGCGTAAGTCGTACCACTTGTACCAACGCTCTTTGAGGAACCCTACAGGATAGAACTGCTTCCTTCGTAGCTCCTTAAATTTGTTCCATGACACCGCCTTCTTTTCCTGTTTGCAATAGGACTTCCATTACGTCAACGCGTGCCCCGAAAGCTTCAATGTCACGGACACGATCTTCTCTTTGGATGAATATCCGTAGAGAGTGAAGTACATCTCCATACGCTCAATCCAATCATCGAGCTTCTCCGAAGTACATCTCCATACGCTCAATCCAATCATCGAGCTTCTCCACATTGACACTCCCATCATAGATAGGAATCTCCACTCAATCATCGAGCTTCTCCACATTGACACTCCCATCATAGATAGGAATCTCCACTTTGAAATCAATCTTCAAGTTTTGGTAATAATTCTTACTCCCTGTATGTGAAGCAGACTTAACAACCTCGGCCTCTTCTTCCGAATTTGATTCCTCGCGTTCTTCATCGGACTCAACAAGTTTCTTCTTACCCTCCGAAGAAGATCCCTCTTTTTTGTCCCCTCCATTGATGAGACCCACGAGCTGAGAAAGAGTAGTCCCGATCGTCTCTATCTGCTTCTCCATAGCGTCAAGTCTTGCTGGGTTATCTGCTTCAGACATCTTCTCCTTCCTTATCTTCTGGACTTCTTCCAAGGAAATAAGGATCTCGACAAGCTTCTTGTACTGTGATCGAGTAAGGACCATACGCAGGATGCCCCTTCACCGGATCTGATGCTCTGATACCAACTTGATACGAGTTGTCGTGCGAGCACCTTTGATCGCGAAATTATCAAAGATGGGTTGAGGAAAAAGTAATAAGAACACAAGAATAACTCAGGTTTTGGGCGAAGGAAAATACCTTCTCTAGATTATAAGTATGCAATTTACAATCTCTCATAATCTCCCTCTAGAATTGAAGAACAGGCTCTCCAAATCACAATTACAATTTAATCTCTCTTGACTAAACTCTCTGGTTGTTTTAAACCCTAAAACAATCCCTTATATAAGTGTACAAACGAGGGTGGTAAAGTGGTAAATAACCAAGCCCAATCCAAACAGGAAAACACGTAAATAAAGTCCTTAACGAATCTGAAAAACTCCGATGAGTCGACTCATGAACAGTTATGAGTCGACTGGTCAGAAACTTTTCCTAACAGGACTTGATTTATTGAGTCGACTCAAAATTGTATATGAGTCGACTCATGACTGATGAGTCGACTCATAAAATGATGAGTCGACCAAGCAGAAACTTTTAACAAAATAGCTGCACTTCGTGAGTTAACTCATGACAGGCATGAGTCGACTCAACCTGATGAGTCGACTCATGTACATGTATGAGTCGACTCACGAGCTGAAAACTGGATTCTTCGAATCTGCTGCTCGTCGTCTCGTTCCACGCTCCAACTTGCGTTCCCTTGTACTGTTTAACACCTTTATTCTCATGCTATTATGAGAATCATATATCCTCAAGCTCCCATGAGGATCGCTAAGTTTCGAAGAGAAGATACACCCGTATCACCTGGTGTTAAGTGATAAATACTTAACACGGAGGGGTTTGACAATTGTCAATGATCAGGATATTAAAATTTTGTATTATGTTTGGACTTTAACCATGGGAATGTTAAGTACACAGACACATCAAAAGTTTGAGTGGATTCAACCGAAAGGAATTTTGGTGGTCCCACCGTCAATTAGTCTAATCGATGAGGGATTTTGTGGTGGATGACTGTGAGTCGTCAAACACTAATGGGAGTTTTGTGATGGAAGATTGATCCAACGAAGTGATCGAATCTCGTCTCAGCAAAAGAGTGTTTGGAAATCACAGTGAGGGTTTAGTGTTTATTACTTTGTTCATAATGATCGGGTTATCCCTAAGAAAATTATATGTAGCATTCTTCCGGAAACTTCTCGCTGCATGAATCATCCACCCCAGCTTCCTTTGCGGAACTGGGTCTGACATTGTACTCAGTTACATGACCGGGTTATCCTTAAGAATATTACGTATAAAAATTCTCCAGGAACTTCCCGTCAAAGGTAGGAAACAGTTTAGACTCATATACCTATTTATTACGTATAAAAATTCTCCAGGAACTTCCCGTCAAAGGTAGGAAACAGTTTAGACTCATATACCTATTAGAGTATTGAGAAGCAGTTTATACTCTTATACTTGTCTGAGTCTTCATTCGACTTAATTGAGTATTATGACGCCGGCTTCAACCAAGGTTTGGATGCTATTCTTAAGAGCGAAGTAAGCCTTGGTAGGATGAATGATCCTCCTGTGATACACACAATATTTTAGATCCGAGGTGTTATCAGCTTCCTCCTGATTCATGATAGGTGGTAGATTGATCTTGTTGTTTTTAAGGAGTGACTCGAAAATGGCTGGAACATCTTCGTCCTTAAAGGAGTACTCTTTTTGGAGTCTCGGATCCGAAGTCTTTTGCTGTCTTTGGGATTGCTATTGTGATGTCTGATTAGCGTCAATCGCAGCTACAGGAGCCTTCCCTTTACCACGGGAGGCGAAGTTTGAATTTGGAGGGTTAGCCATCGGTTGGCTTCTCTCGGCTTGCTTCCTTCTAAGGAAGCGTTCGGCTCGTTCTCCGTGCACCTTTAACTCTTTCCAGGTGTTAGACAATGCTACTCCCATAACTTCCAACACGTCCAAAGAGAGGTTGCTATGATGGATTTGGAGGATGAAGTCCGCTGTGATCGGATCTCGGTAGTTCATCGCTTTGTTCCGGAGGCACTTGACAAATTCGTCGACCGTCTCGTCGTCTTTTTGCTTCTCATCGAAGAGTGTCCTGATTGACACCTCGGCGTCATCATCAGAGAAGTGAACAAGAAACAGGTTCTCCAGGTCGTCTCAGTTGTTGATGCTATCAGACTTGAGACGGCGGTACCAATTGAAGGCGGTCTCGCGAAGGGTGCCAACGAATGACCGAACCATCAAGGCTTCATTGTCGAAGATCATACCCAAGTGGGACTTAAAGTAGATCAGATGTTGAGTAGGTGAACCCTTTCCATCAAACGGCATGAAGTTAATCAGGTTGAACTTCGCCGGGTATGCTATTGAATCCCACTCTCTTGGATAGGGACATGGAATACCAGTCCTTTTTACCTCTCGAGCAGACATTAGAGCGTTGATTTTTCTCTCGAGATCTTTTATTTTCTCATCCTCGCTCGTATCGGGCCTTAGACGATTCTTAAGAGGAATAACGGGGCCACCCCCAGTGTTGTCGTTTTCAGTGAGACCACCCTCAGCATCGTTGTTTTTCGTATAGTCACCCCCAGCATCGTTGTTTTTAGTGGGACCACCCATAATTTCTGGTCAACGGGAGGGTTATCAGCATTAAGGTGTTCATCCTCATCTGAATCGCTAGCTACCTGGCTAACATTGTTGTGACGACTGGATTCACCTATCTGATTTGATAAGGCTCGGATCTGTTGATCATGCATTTGTCTCATCTCCTGCATAGCTATTTCCGTTTCGATTTTGAATGCTTGCTTCTGCTTGGCTAGAGCCTCCTCAACCATTTTGGCTACTTCATCGGTGTTAATCATAAACACTTCGTAGGATTATCCCAGACTGGATATCGTATTATCAAAAGTGATTGCCGAGTTAGCATCCGATGCTTCATTATCTGAGGATAACCCTCTCTGCATTCTCTGGTAGTCTCTGCGTCTAGTGATCCCTACGCGTAGCCGAGTCAGACGATGAGATACGAGGGGGTCAGAACTAGAAGGTCAAGCCGACTTTCCCTTATCAGCCATGTTAATTGTAACTTCTGGAAGTTCGTCACCATGAACAGTCGATCGCTTCTTACGGAGACGCTTTGGTTTGGACTTAGCCTTTCCGTTGGAGATTCTCTCGAATACCGAGATCCTCTGTGGAACGATCTTGAGGCAGCTACACGCTGATAATACTGTCCTGATAAGTTTGACACACGTACAGTAAGATTTTGTTTCTCGAGTACTTCTCTTCCAAGACTTGCTCTTACCCTCAGCCCGATAGTATAACTCGTCGGTCATATGACCGGAGTAACCTATCGCGTGTTGGCACGACTTCTCAGGTATAACGTCATCGTCTAATGAACATGTTTTCTTCTGATGACTTATTTCCTTGATGGCGTTCTCAAGAGTCACACATTTAAAGCCACACTTTCGTGAGCACGGGAGCTTAACGGGTTCTTGGATACTGACTGGTAGTCTAAGGCGGTCAGTTGTAGGAGTTTTCCCATTATAGAAAGGCTCTGACTTGTTGTGATGGCGTGTGCAACCACCAACTCGAGTAGTTGCTCGGGGTTCAATCACCGGACCCAAGCACTTTTTGATCAAAACTTTACCTCGATCCTTGTGCAAAGGACCCAGACGATCCGCCATTAGCTTCTTGCTTTTGAACAAGTCTACGCTACCGCGAGGCTTCACTGGAAGTATTGGATTAATCAGAGCAAGGACGGAACTCGATGGAACAGGTGTAGAATGTCTCCTGTCTTGATCTGGCGCGGGTCAAACCCACGGTTGGAAGGGTCGAATTTGAGTGACCCGCGGCTTGGAGGGTCGAATTTGAGTGACTTGCGAGCTGGAGGGTCGGATTTGAGTGACCCATGAGTTAGAGGGTCGGATCTGAGTGTCCCGCGGGCTGGAGGGTCGGATCTAAGTATCCCACGGGCTGGAGGGTCGGATCTGAGTGTCCCGTGGGCTGGAGGGTCAGATCTGGGTGACCCGTGTTTTTCGATCTTATCGGCCGCCGATTCAGACTTTGACCTCCAAGTTTGATGTAGCCTTGGTTATTTCTTGGCTATGTCATTCTTCTACATCTTTTGTGTCTTTTGCACAAGAGTACGCGCGTGTGCAAGCAACATGCGGCGTTTCTGAATCCGCTCCTCAAGAGTTGAACGGGTCCTTTTGACTTGGATCCATTCATACATTGATGATTTAGAGGAGGAGGGGTTGTTCGCTCGCTGTTGTGGCTGTTGATGCTTTCTGGACTTTAGATCCACTTCGTAGCGAATTCCGTCAACCAGCTCTAAAGCTTTAGCAAGTTGGCATTAGCTTGCCTTCAGTACTCAACTCCCTAATTGAGGAGGAGTTCAGATCTGTAAATCCGACCTTGTTGGAGGCCGGAGGGGCGTTGCAAGGTGCAGCTACGGCATCAACGGGGGAGTTGATCTTCCTGCACTTGCGAGTGGAGGAGGATCTGGAGGAGGAGGATGACAGATACTCCTCGTACTTCTGTTGGTCAAACTCGTACTCGACCTTTTCTTCAACCGGGATATGGATCCGAGGTTGCGACACGTCAGCCTTCGCAGAAAGGCTATCGGCTCCCACTGTGGTCACCAGTTTGTTTGGTTCAAAAGTTATTTTTATTGTCATTGAATCTATTACAACTTTGGTCGTTACAATAAACTCGAATAAAATAAAAAGTTAATATTTTTATAAGATCTCCTTACATAATGAAAATAAAAAGTTTATAACTTTATCAAACAAATGCAGAGAGATCGTTTATCGGTCTTCTGCTTGTGCGGGATCTTTACCTGTGCCGGGGATGTCGATATCCGTGGACCACCTATGGATCAGATCCGGTTGTCGAAAAATTGACAGAGCTCCTACTTCACTAAGGAAGTATTCGCTTGAAGCGTTGAAATCGACAAGCGAAATCAGTAGCTCTTCTCGAGATTAAGACCAAGCCTAATCTCGAGGAACGGACGGACGGGGAATACGGGTTCAGATCCTTCGAAAGCCTTCCTCTTTATGCTGAAGTTTGTCGGGATCTAACTTTCCCTCTGAAATTCATGCTCCACTCTCTAATTCGGCAGCGTTTCACCCTCTTGATGTTTTCTTTTGTGAAATGAGTCACTAGGTCTGTATTTATAGGCTTCGTTTGGGGGTTTTCGGATAAGAATGAGTGATTTGGCCTTATCTTTAGTTAATAACGGCTTAACCATGTTTGTAGATGATATTAAGTCAGTTAGGAACCCCTGGAACAGATAAGTCCTGCGAAAAACCGTTTTGAAACCGTGAAAACGCATTCGGGGGTCGAAACAGCACGGGGGCGCTGGTCGAACTCCGTCGACCCGCGCGGGCGTGGGTCGGTTTCGTTTACTCGCTCGTCGTGTTGACTTGTACGCTCTGCGCGAGTTGACTGATGTGCGCGAGTTGATTGACGCGCGGTGTGTTGACCGATGCGCACGATCTGATTGACGCGCGCGAGCGGATTGGCGCGCGTTCAGACACTTAGAGCTGATCGACGCGCACGAGTTGATTGTTGGGCGAGCGTTGATTTATGTGTGTGAGCTGATTGACGCGCGCATGTTGATTGACGCGCGTGAATTGATTGTCGAGCGTGCGGGCCATTCGGTTCTCCGTTTCGCTTCATGCGCTTGTCGGCGTCACATAATCCTCTTAGACTCGGATAACAACGTTCGTCATCTTCTCTCCGTCTCGAGCTGTGTGCGGACACCTATAGGTATTTTTAGACGCCTACACTTAGTTGTATTGATGCGCCAACTCAGTACCAAATTATTGAGTCTGGAACAAGATCGCTAAGTACACAAATCAAATTTGAAACTAATGATGGTACAATTGATGATGTTTTCAAAGTAAAGGAATTGAATGATGGCAATATAAGTGAATTTTAATTTATCTTTGTATTGAATTATTTTTTGAATTTTATATATATATAATTATAAATTTTAACACTATATCAAATAAAAAACATGATACAATGATAAAAAATGTATTGTTATTATTCAATATACTTAAAATATTAGTATTTTAATTAATTTATCATGCACTTTATTATGTTGTTGGTTTTTAATAGTTTAATTGATGATGAATATGATGTTTATCTATACTATTTTTAGGAGAAATATTTTGTTTGCAATGCTCAAATCATGGGGATTGAGGAGCTGTCTGGTTGGCGATATCTTTCTCATGCTAATTGCAATAACAAGTTGAAATAGATTAATAGGGTTCTTTACTGCAATCATCATTAAAAAAGAAATCAAATATGTAGAAGAAAAGTAAACATGATATTATAATTTTTTATAAATATAAATTATTTATAGTTTATAAAAATTAAATTGCATAACCAATATATAACGCAGATATGTGTTTAACTTTAGGTACAAACTTACCTTACAAGTGACGAATAGAACATGCATCACTACATTTGTAATATTCTATCACGACGTTCTTCGTTTGATGAAAATTGGTCCTTCAGAATTATCATCTTCTTTGGGTTTGGTAATTTATATCGAAATTATATTAAATTTTTAATATGTTTTAATTTAATAGATGGAATTAAAAATTGATATGTATTTGCTTAAACAGAATGCAAACAACAAGGAGATTCCGCTTGCAATCAAGAGATTAATCGGTAGAAATATGTGTTTCCATGTTAAGGTTACAGAGTTTAATACAAGTAAATCCATTGAAAACTACACGGTTATTAAAATCGTTAACGATGATGTGGATGATGAATAACTCAATGGGTTGTTATTACTAACTAACATTAAGGTAACATTTCCATTATCTTTTTAATAAAATTAAATTCCTCAATAGTTTGTAATGTATTCATTGTTGTAATAATAAATTTATTTTCATTAAAGGATGAAAAATCACTCGATATGACGCTGGTTGATAGTAATGATAATCCATTAATTCAATATACTCTAGACTTATCGACACCTAAAAATAGTACTGATAAAATTTGAAGAAGAAAGTGTTTGCAAAATATAATATTAGTTTTCTTATTTTAAAAATTAAATCATTAACATGTTGTACTAAGACGAATGTATTATTATCACATGATGAGAAACCAATTGAATTGAATGAAGATGGTACTATTGATAATCAATCTGTTAAATTAACTCCAACTTATCCCCACTGATATCCACCATTAATAGCAAAGACAAAAAAAATATTTTAGATCTTTTGCCTATTACTACACTTAACTTTTCTACATTTAAAAACCACACCTACAATTAATGGAAAAATACGTATACAATCAAGTTGGCTTATTTATACATTAATTAATTTTAATATATAATTTCTAATATTAAATTTATTAAATAAATGTGTTTTTTATTTTGTAAAAATAGACAAAGAACCAGCTCTTTCAACTTTCAAGAAGAGGATTAAGACAGAGAAAAATAATCACAAATTATTAGAGCTCTTCTTTGTATTTTGCTTATAACATCTTATGACTATTTCATTGATTGAGAACCTTTTTGGCGACGCATTATTTGCGAATAATATTTTTTTAAACATTAAATAGTCTTATATCTTAATTTCTTTTAACTTTAATTTCCTAAATTTGGATTATTTTTATTTTATTCATTTCTTATAAAAATTTAGTTTAAATGATCTTAATTTTAGTTATAGCTTTTATATAAGTTGTTTAATATAGTTATTTCCATGTAGATATGTGTTTCGAAGGGGGTTGAGTCGTTAGATATTAAAAATTATATTCGGATGAGAGTGATTGAAATGCGACAAAATATAGATGAACTGCGGTAAGACCGTGCTTAGCATGGGCTAAAACACTAGTGAAGGCTAATAGAACACAATTCTGAAAAGATGATATATCTTAAAATTTTCATTTTATACTGACCTTATCAAATTGAAGGGTAATGGAATATCAAATTATTTAGATGTAACCTGTAGAATATGAAAAATGCTATATAAAACCAAAGAATATGAAGATTCCTTTCAGATAAAAATAGACCACTTCTAATAGTTAATTGGCAAAATAGATTAAAAATACTTAATTAGCAAAATAAATCATCGTTTAGTCTATATATATATATATATATATATATCATGTCATTTTTTTATGTTTATCTGAAGTTAATGTTGGTCTCCCTTTCCGCGCATAAAATTCAACTATAGCTATAATCTCAAAATATAGTAATGACAATGAAAATTCATTTTATCATACTATACATTTGTTAGCTACAACACTTTCTAGAAGAACAATGCACAACTAAATTTACTCTTAGTCTTTTTTTAGAAACTTACTTTTTACAATTAAATAAATAATCATAATTTCATAAAATATAACTATTTCACGATTTATATATATAATCATGTTTATAATTTTTTATTAACAAAATAGTTTTGAAATTGATACTTTTTTGAAACAGGCCAATTTGACATTTAATTTGCGAAATAGACCAACTTTTAGCAAAAATTGTCTATTTTACTAATTATATACTTTTTCGGTCTATTTTACTAATTAAATATTCAAATTAGTCTACTTTCAAAATTTGTCCATAAAATTTTGATCATACCCTTTCGATTTTGAATGAACAAGGAGACTTAAGTCTTAAAGTTCAAAATAAATGAAAAAGACGATAAATAAATAACTGAATATAGCACGTATGATCACAATATTTACTAAAATATGGAAGAACTATATTTCTAAGAATTACCTAATTTGGTTAGTTTTTTCTTTTTTGGTTAAACACGTTTCTCAAATTCGAAATGTTACTTATAAATGATTTTCTTCAATTTTTAAGTGCATTAGGAAAAAAATTAATATAGATTTGGTAAGTAGTAATTGCTAAAATCGCAAAAATCTTTGTCTATGTAATTTTTAAAATATAAACCTACCAAAAGACATTTCTCTCTCTTTTAAAAATTTTATAAAATCAATGCAAAGATAATTGCGCATGATAATCTCCTTTTAACTGATATTTTTGAATGATAAAGATTGGTTTTAGATTAACAACTAAGATAAACTAAGATAAAAAAGCCTCTCTGAGATCATTGTGCACTGACAAAATTTTTTTTGAGAAGAGATGTGCTGACGTGGCAAGCTCTGGAAAAGTTAAACTCAAAAGGTTTTGTTTTAGGCCGTGTTTGGTTACGGGTTCTGGAGGAGGTTTTGCGCCCGAAAGCCTGCCACAGTGTCCCATCTATGACAGCTTTCGGGCCTTTTTTAGAGGCGTTTTTGCTCGAAAGCTGCCACAGATAGGACACTGTGGCAGACTTTCAGGCTGTTTGGTTGCATACTTTTTAAGAAAACTTTTCTCAAAACATCTGACAATGGCAAATTTGTAATTAAAAGTTTTTCAGAGATTTCTGTAAATTGTGTTTGGTTCAACAAAAAATTTACAGAAATATTTTCTATAAAATATCAAAACCTACCAAATTTTACAAAAAGCAATTTCCTCTCAAAATGAGAGAAAATCACCAGAAATCTGACACATACCATATTTAATTAAAAACCTACCATATCTTGTTATTTTTTATAAAGTTATGAGCTATTTTCTTATTTTGAACCAAACAAGCAAAGTACAAAAAACAAGAAAATTTGTATTTTTTGATTTCTCAAAACTTTTCCTATAATTTTTTTAAGAAATACAAGGAAATCATATTTTTGGTGAAAAACATTTCCTATAATTTCTAGAAATTGAACCAAACACCCCCTTAGAGTTTATATATAGTAACAGATACTGGCAATGGCTATTTGCTAGTGAATAGTATAATACCTATTTCAATATTTAACTTTACGAATTGTCAACGAAGGTCAGAATATAAAATATAATGCTCAATTCTCACAATAAATTTGGAGTTTTTGTTTAATAGTTAGATGGACTTAATTTAATATGATATTAGAGAAATCCAAGTTTAAATCCTACTAATTTTGTTTAATAGTTAGATGGACTTAATTTAATATGATATTAGAGAAATCCAAGTTTAAATCCTACTAATCAATAATTTAAAGGGGTTTTTATCTTTAGGCCCATTTGTTTACTCCACTTTATTTTTAAACCCATACATTATTACTTGTATCTTTAAGCCCAATTCTCTTTTTGTATTTGTCTTTAAACCCAATTTTCAAAATACAATACTTTCAGCACTTGTATTTATACAAAATCAAGGTAAAAACCCAAAATACCCCTTTTAGCCCCCATATAAACCCCTATCTCTCTCTCCTCATTTTCTCCTTTTCAACACGCCACCGGGAGCGGATCAGCACCGACGTTGAACCTCTTCAGCATCTTAGAACCGCGGTTGGTGTTGTTGGCGTCGGCGGAGGAGCGTCGGCCGTCGACCTCGTGATCAATCATTGCCGTCAACCTCTTAGTTGCTCCGTCGCCTCGTTTCCGTCCCAGATCTCGCCGTCGACCTCTTTTTTCTCGTCGCGATTGCATGAGTTTGGGATTGATCGGATGTTTGTTCTCTAAAGGAGCTGCCTTTTTATTTAATTAGGATTTTTTTAGTTTGTTTTAAGGATTTGGATGTAATGGGTTCTCAGTGTATTGATGGTCTTTTTCAATCGAAATTGCATTAGTTTGGTTGGATGGAGGTTTGTCTGCTGAAAGAGCTGCCTCTTTTTAGGTAATTTGAGTTTTGGAGAAATAGGTGCTTAGGATTTAGGTGAAATGTGAGAACAACTAATCTAACTTGCCCCATTTTCTTGTCATGGGAAGTTGTAGAGGAAATATGAGGCATTTGGATTGATTTGCTGTAAATGCTCCTCTTTGTGGGTTTCAGTGTGTTTGAGTGATTTTTTATGCGATTGATTCTCAGAATTGCTGGAAGTACTACCCCAATAAAAAAGGAAAAAGAAAAAGAAAAAAAGCTAGGCAAATGAAAGAAATACACGCATGTAAGGTGTTTGATAATTTGTCTCAACGAGACAATATACCTAATGCATTTCTAATTAAACTCAAGTTGGCAAAAGCATGATGCCATGAAGTGTTCCACAAATTGCCACAACAACGCCTGCAAATAACTTGTACATCATTTTCTCGACGCAATGTAAACTACATCTCAAATTGCTAATCATATAATTAAATACAATCGTAATTGATCTCTACTTGGTAAAATCATGTTGAACGTGAAGCGTCTCACAAAATGCCTCAACTGAACATAGATAACATCCCAAATCGCTTACAAGCATCAACCGTATAAACTTAGGTTAACGTGCTATACTTACTCCATAACGTGCTATACTTACTTCATAACGTGCTATACTTTTAGGTTAACGTGCTATACTTACAATATAACGTGCTATACTTACTTCATAACGTGCTATACTTTTAGGTTAATGTGCTATACTTACAATATAACGTGCTATACTTTCGATATAATGTCCTATACTTACAGGTTAACGTCCTATACTTACAGGTTAACGTGCTATACTTACTGGCTAACGTGCTATACTTACTGGGTAATGTGCTATACTTACAGGTTAATGTGTTATACTTACAGGTTAACGTGCTATACTTACAGGTTAACGTGCTATACTTACTGAGTAACGTGCTATACTTACAGGCTAACGTGCTATACTTTTAGGTTAATGTGCTATACTTACAATATAACGTGCTATACTTAGAAAAAAACTAGAAAACCTTCGATGAGTCGACTCATGTTCAGTCGTGAGTCGACTTATGACTCATGGGTCGACTCATAAGGTGATGAGTCGACTCAGCAGAGACTTTTAACAACAGGAGTTGATATAATGAGTCGACTCATGACAGTCATGGGTCGACCCAACCTGATGAGTCGACTCATGATGAGTTATGGGTCAACTCATGAGCTGAAAACTGGGTTATGACACGTTATATTGTAAGTATAGCACGTTATATTGTAAGTATAGCACATTAACCTAAAAGTATAGCACGTTAGCCTGTAAGTATAGCACATTAACCTGTAAGTATAGCACATTAACCTAAAAGTATAGCACGTTAGCCTGTAAGTATAGCACATTAACCTGTAAGTATAGCACGTTACTCAGTAAGTATAGCACGTTAACCTGTAAGTATAGCACGTTAACCTGTAAGTATAGCACGTTAACCTGTAAGTATAGGACGTTAACCTGTAAGTATAGGACATTATATCGAAAGTATAGCACGTTATATTGTAAGTATAGCACATTAACCTAAAAGTATAGCATGTTAGCCTGTAAGTATAGCACATTAAACTGTAAGTATAGCACGTTACTCAGTAAGTATAGCACGTTAACCTGTAAGTATAGCACGTTAACCTGTAAGTATAACACATTAACCTGTAAGTATAGCACATTACCCAGTAAGTATAGCACATTATATCGTAAGTATAGCACGTTAACATGTAAGTATAACACGTTAAATTGTAAGTATAACACGTTATATCGTAAGTATAACACGTTAACATGTAAGTATAGCACGTTGACCCGCTACACTTACATGATAACCCGCTACACTTACAGTGCAACCCACTACCCTTACATGATAACCCGCTACACTTACAGTGCAACCCACTACCCTTACATGATAACCCGCTACACTTACAGTGCAACCCACTACCCTTACATGATAACCCGCTACACTTACAGTGCAACCCACTACCCTTACATGATAACCCGCTACACTTACAGTGCAACCCACTACCCTTACATGATAACCCGCTACACTTACAGTGCAACCCACTACCCTTACATGATAACCCGCTACACTTTCAATCACAAACATAGATATGTTACAAAACATCCTCTACACTTAACACGGTACATTTTCAATCACAAACACCATCACAAGCTGAAATATGCTACAAACTCATCACTACATTCAGTCACAATTTTAGAGATCATACAAATTTTAACAATGACCAATTTTAACATCCTCGCATATATGTTACAAAACATCCTCGCATATTACAAAACATCCTCACATATATGTTACAAAACATCCTCACATATTACAAAACATCCTCGCATATATGTTACACTTGCAGCACAAATTGAAATATGTTACAAAACATCCTCGCATATATGTTACAAAACATCTTCACATGTATTTCAGATACATTCACAGTCACAAACTTAGCCAAAAGCTGAGAAATGTTACAAAACATACTCACACATATTTCAGATACATATATTACAGAACAATTTTAACTTAAATCCAGTTTTCCCTCTTCTTTCTTCTTTCTTGTTTTTCCTTTTCTAGCTGGCCCATTACTCGTCTCGGAGGCTCAACGCGCTACAAGCATCATTAGGAACAAATTTAAGTATATAAACAACTCTCAACATGCAAAGAATAATAAAGAATGTAATAGATAGTTGCAAACTTGGGTTAAAGGCTTTGTTGTTGTTTGCTATAATGACTAATTCCTACAAAGCTTCTTGCTCTCTGATTCCTCCACAATACATGAAAGAACATCAAATAAAAAGCATTTTGTAGAAGCACAATACCCCTTACCAAAACCATGTCAGTCATACCCAGAATCAAACATCAAACTACCACGATATCATAGGCAACAACAATTTAGAACTAATATTAATAGAACCAATGATGAACCATGTCAGTCATTTTCAAGGAAACAAAGAAGGACAAGGAGCAAACCAAATCTAATTTTGACAGGACAAAAACCCCATAATAATAACAGAGAATCAATAAGTCAAAGTTGTAATAAAAATGAATTCGTTGCTGGCTTATACCGATGGCAAACGTTCATAAGTAGAGCACAAACCTATTTGGCAGTCTACTCATTACCACACATGTAATTATTCAAAAAAGAACAAGTACCGGTTGACGCACACACCAAACCAATTGTTTTCATGTGTAAATTTCTTATTTCTGCTTATCGTTGATTTATGTGGTAATCAAATTCAAAATAACATCCATTCACTTACATATATGCCATGTTAATTACAAAATCCTAATAATAGAAGCATTAAGAGACCTAGGAACCCTAATTAAAAAAAAATTATCATTCTAGATTCAAGTAATATAGTCGAGACTGGCAATGGATCACGCGTAACAATGGGCGGACCTCTCCCTAGTAATCGAATATTACCGAATTTGAAATGGGTTTCGGTTCCAGTTTTGTTCTCAGTTTGAAACAGTTGACTTCTAATTAGGTTTTCAGTTAATAAAAGGAGAAGTGGGGGTCATCTGATAAGATTCACTTACCAATAGCTTATTGGGTAAGAATACTTGAGGGGCAGAGAAGCGGCAGCGGGAAACGTCGAAAGGATTTGACGGCGGCGAGAAAAATCGTCGGTGAGAGGAGGAGGGAGATACTGGGTAGGAAAATGAGCGGGCTACGGCTAGACGGTTGGAGATGGGCGACGACGAAAATGGGATGTCGTTTTTTCAATTTAGGGCTGAGGTGAAATGGGGAAGATGAGAGAGTACTGGGTTTTATTGGGCCAATCAAAGGGGTATTTTGGGGTTTTTACAATCATTTTGTATAAATATAAGTAGTAAAAGTATTGTATTTTAGAATTGGCTTTAAAGACAAATACCAAAAGTAAATTGGGTCTAAAGATACAAATAATAGTACTTGGGTTTAAAAATAAATGGGAGTAAACAAATGGGCCTAAAGACAAAAACCCCTAATTTAAAACATATTTTCTAAAAAATTATATTAAGATGTGAATACATATTTCAGCCCTTCAAAATGGTGCTCAACCTGTGAAGCCATATTAAAATATAAAAATATAATATTTAACTCACACCATAAATTCAGAGTTTTTGTGTAACGGTTAGACGGACTTAATTTAGAAGTGAATAGCATGATTAAACAAAACTTACTTCATCGGTCACACGGAAACTAAAGCACGTTCTTTTTTTTAATATAGCAAATGTAAAAGATTTATTGGCTAATGCTAGAACAATCTTCAATGGTGAGAGGGTGAACCGAACTCGGCACCTCCTCCATCCATATACATTTTGAGCACAAAGTTTGAGATAACCTAGCCATGGCGTGTGCCACTTTATTTCCCTCTCGCTTCGCATGTGAGAATGTAATAGAGTGAGAAAAAACACAAAGAGATGTCTTATATCCTCCAGCGGGTCGCTCTTCTTTCATGGTTCAATCATGTCTAATTAATCAATTTTGCAAAAAAGAGTTTCATCCCGCTCATGGTTGTCAATAGGGGTGCATTCGGACCGGATACGGCTTGGATATGATGCTTATCATATCCATATCCGCTTACTCATCTTGGATACGGATACAGATACAGATATACCTCAGTAAGAAAAATTCATATTTATATCTGTTAAAATCGAAGACGGTTACGGATATAGATGCGGATATATAAGCGGATACAAAATGGATATGAGAAAACTAGATAGTATTGAGAAAAACATAGTTCATGTGATACAAAAGAGGTTGTTAATATGTTCATTATAACTAAAAATGTAAGATTAGACATCTTGATTATCAAAATTAACCACAAATCCATAAATTAAGAATCAAAACTATCGTAAGAGTATGACTAATATGTATTCGTATATTTCGGATACGGATACGGATATTTTATTACAAAACCATATCTGTAACCATATCCTATCGGTTATAGATTTGAGTAACCATATCAGTATCCTAACGAATACGGTTACAGATATTTCCTCGGTTATGGATATTTCCTCGGATACGGATACAGTTTAGCACCCCTGGTTGTCAATCCTTAGTTGCGCTGAAGCAGTAATACACCCGAATGCTGCATCAAAATCTTTATGAGAATCTCACAATCGCTTTTCACCACCATATCCTTGAAATGTAATTCTTGAACTAATTGTAATACAGTCGTCAAGGCATATATATATATATGCTTCAGCAACTAACGGAGATGGGCACCTTTCTCTACTTTAAGGGCCTGTTTGGCAAACCCATAAAATTGGGCTAAGTCTGATCGCGGTCCAGTTATTGGGTGTTTTCTATTTGGAAAAAAATTGGGCCAATTTTGGCCGAATTTTTTTAGTTAATTTTCTGACCCTTAAAGCAGGCTAGAGTTGGACTAGCCCCCCTCTGGTTTAATCCTAGCCTGGTTAAGGGAGAATACCAAGTTAAATATTCAAATCTTCCATGTAAATTAAACATGACAACGTCAATATTTAACTTAAATATTCAATGCGGAGAAGGCTTCTCCTTCACCCAAACACCTTAAGCTGGAAGTTTTCTTTCAGCCCACTTACATGCATGTTGATAATATTGTTTAGAGTGGCACTACAGGCACACCTTGTGCCACACCCTCAGCCATACTCCCCTCTCTCTGCTACAGTAACCGGGGCTCACATGAGATTTATAAAGCCCACATGAGATTTGTTTATAAATCTCATGTGGGCCCGGTTACTGTAGCAGAGAGAGGGGAGTGTGGCTGAGGGTGTGGCACAAGGTGTGCCTGTATCATATTTGTATTGTTTATTGGACACTGCAAACTCCGTTGTTTCTTTCGATTTTGGATCAACTAGCACATGCATTTTTGTTATATCGATCTTGTCATATCGATGATAATGTCATAAAATAAATTCTAGATCCACAGTTTTACACAACGTGACATTCATCATAAAATCAAGAAGAAGCACGTAACTTTTTTGTTCGTTATTTTGTGGAATTTTTTTGCTGATTGCGGAAAAATGTTGCGGAAGAAGGATTTGTAAAATAAATTTAGGGAAAATAAGAAATATATATAAAGGCAATTTTGTTCCACACTCTTGATCATCTCTTCATGATTAATACCTGAACGGTAAAGGTGGAGGTGGGGTGGATTTAGATCGGTGCCCTATTTTGAATTAAAAAAAAAAAAACAAGTGCTTTTTCACTTAAATGGGTTCTAGCTCGCCTCCAACTAAAGTAAGCCATCAGAAAAGGGGATACCATCACATGCGCATTTTTACCATTTCTTTCCTAGACTAAAATTGTGAGATTGCCAGAACTCAAAAAAAAAAGCTCTTTCTGGCATTTACTTCAGAAACCAGTGAGTACGACATTCTCCAATACATTCACAGATCCAGATGCTTGTGTTGTCTAAACTTAACTGGGATGTCAATAAAATGCATCCAAAAGCCAGAATCCTAATTCCAGATGCTTGTGTTGTCTAAACTTAACTGGGATGTCAATAAAATGCATCCAAAAGCCAGAATCCTAAACTCATGTTCCAGAAATTTGACCCATTAACTGGGATGTCAATAAAATGCATCCAAAAGCCAGAATCCTAAACTCATGTTCCAGAAATTTGACCCATTTACTAAATAGTTACATTTGCCAAGATTTGAAGTTGCTCTAATCAAATTGCAACTGTCTTAAAATATCATCGACAAAATAATACTTCCGTTACGCTTCCCTCCATATTCTGCCAGTAACTCTCAGCTTCAATTCCTTCCGATCTCCACCAGAGAAGTAGAGAGCCATGCTCCTCTGAACTATGAGACCGTCATGGCTATCACGGACAATTCTATGATGGGTCCTGATGCTGCGAGGTACACCATGCCACATCAGCTTCCGCCCGTTACCACCAACCTCGAGACAGTAACCAAACTTCCTTGCCTCGGATTCTTCGCCCATGAAACGAAGGAAAGCCATGTACACTGGTTCAGATCCTAGGAGGAAGGCTTCGAAGTGTAGGCAGAAGTACTGGCCGAAGCAATTGAAAAGCTGGTGTATCACACGAGCAATTAAAAAGTCATAAATCAAAGTAAATATCCTGTAAAGTTTACAACATAGTTCATCTTAAATATATGATTGATTAATTAGAGGATGGTGTATTCTAATGGTCATCAGGATCTGGTTTTCACGAATAAAACTAGGCTACGACTTGAGGATAATAATATAGTTTTCAACTTTTTACCTAAAAAAAAATCTTTTTGGAAATAAAATATGCCTAGTAAATCAAAAATGCACAGCCCTATCACCTAGTTATATCAGGGGGGGAAAGGGAATAATGATGATTTATTACACCCAAATAGCCAACTTATTAGACCAATAAAAACTAAATTGGTAAGTGCCAAGAATATAATTGAAGCTGAAACATTCGATCACAGGCCAATCATCTAGTCCTTTTCCTTAATAGATGACAGGCAAGTATATGAAATCAAGGTACTACAATAAAACTAAAGAAAGGAAGAAGATAAGCTTACTGTTAGTGTCCATGAAACATTATCGACTGAGCATGGGTCTTGTTTCACATAACGATGATTAAATGTGCAGCCATTTTGAAGGTCCACCTTGTGATTTTCTCTCAGATGTGACAAAAGAGACTGGATGTCCCCAGTGAAGGGGCAATCTGAACCAGGATGAGGGCACTCATATGGCCTATAGATACATTGTTCTTCGTGCTGCAGCTTGCTATAATAAGGAAACATCTCCTCACAACCAAGGCACTGATAAGAACAAGGCAAGTGGAGCGAAACTGCAAGCTTCTCAAGTGCCAGGCATCTTATGTTGCCAATTTCCTTTCGACAAATTGGGCACTTGTTGTTAACTCTGTTCTTACAGGCTGAACATAGGGTATGACCACTGGGACACTGCAAACATAATCACAGAAAATAGAGATTCTAAAGTTTAATATGGATAAGAAAGAAGTATGCACATAGTCAAACAAGTGTTAATATGTTATGCAAGCAACCAAGATTGCTAAGTGGTACGTATAAAAACCCAGTGTGACTGACAGCTAAACAACAGTGTATTATAGCTATTACGAAATGTCAATTGAACTTTCCTATGTAGACCCCTTTTCAACTTCAATAAGGTGCGACTTTCTCTTTTTCCCACACAGATCACGTTGACTTGTATGATACAGTAACTGTTATGAACAGTGGCCTTCTTTAAATAGGGAGTTACTAGATTAACTACAAAAAACCATATAAATAAATCCACAGGGCACATGGCTTGTCTTTAAATAGGGAGTTACTAGATTAACTACAAAAAACCATATAAATAAATCCACAGGGCACATGGCTTGGCATTACTCTTCAAGACCATTGGCAATATGTAGTTGTTATTTAAGTTTTTGAAAGGAAAATGCCCTTATTTGGCAACAATTGGAGCACTGCAGTATTTCATGGAAATTGTGGTCCAGAAGATGTTTTCTCTGGAAACGAGATTTGACACTAATGATATGTTGGATCAGTGTTGCATTTCGTTACAACTTTGCTTCGTCTTTCTCCTTGTGTTATATTACATCTCTGCTCTTGTTATATTACAATTTCAACTCTCCTCACTCCCACCCTCCAAATTAACCAAGCAAAAGCCCCCAAACGAAAGTTATTATGCTCAGATCTCGGAAGAGAAAAATCACCGAAAGGGTCAATATAGACAGTGGAGATAACCTGGTAAAAAATATATAAGGTGAACGGACAAACTAAAGGGTAAAAAATGTCATGCGAGAAAGTAAATATTTACTTCCAAGATAAACCCATGCATCTCATGCTATGTTACCAGGCTACTTCTATCTTGAAGCCATACCCATACCCTATGAAGCACGGACACACATAACATGAAGCCGTGTCGTGTCGTGTCCGTGTCGGACACACGTGTCGAACACACGTATCCTATGTATTTTTTATGATTTGCCTCGTGTTGGCGTGTCGGATGGCCGTGTCAGATCCGTGTCCGTGCTACATAGCCCATACCTGACACACACCCCTACATGTACCCGTACTCAAACTACTTGGAAACTTCTTGCATATGTGCATACATTTATTTGGGCATGTACTCAATTAAACAATATATGTTTTAATTTACAAGACTCGTCAAACATTTTCTAGATGTAAATCCTACACTTCACATCCACTGCTTGAAACTCATGGGTTCCAAACTATAATTTTTATGGTTGTTTTGGCATCTAGTTCAGAAAACAAGTTTTTTTACAATTTATAATCCACATAATAAAAGAAACACAAAAATGTTATACGAAAATAATTCTCACAACACGTGAAAAAAAAATATTGATCTGTAAACTATTAAATAATTTTAATATATATACACACACATACAAACACAGTCGTGTCCTCGTACCCTCCCTTTTAAAAATTTGCCATGTCCCATGTTGGTACCCATACTCATGCAACACAGGTCACATGTTTATAAATCCATTGAAATAGCATTTATGTTCCAACCTCCAATGATGATGAATTTTAAATTATAATAAACTAAGTAAAGAAATGAGACAAGAGTGATACTTAGTGTAAGCTCAAAGTTCTGTATCAAGAAGAGACATTCTGAATGAGAAAAAGCATCAAGAGTGATACTTAGTGTAAGCTCAAAGTTCTGTATCAAGAAGAGACATTCTGAATGAGAAAAAGCATCCAAACCTGTTGTATAGGTGGAAACATTGAATTACTGCAGACAGGACACTCCAAGAGCCCATCTATATCACTATTGGGAAGAATAGTAGGATTTTTTGAATTTGAGGGTGCTTTAGACAATTGAGCCTTCTGACCTTTGATGACAGACGTGTCACAAGAGTCCCCAGAGAATGAGGGTGCTTCATCCATCCTCTCAGCAGAAGATGAGGTAAAATTCTGTTTCTTTCCAAAATACATGACAGGGACACCTCGTTGCATTTTATCTCTCAGGCATCAGAAGTTCACATCATAAGGCCTGCATCTCCATGCATATTCCTGCAATAAGAAATATAATTCTTAACCAGAGAATAATTTTTGTAAAAGCATTTATGCTACTAGCCATTTTTCTCACGGAGGACCAACATGCACTAATCGTTAAATCAAAATCGGTATACCATGGACATACAAAGAGTTGAAGAGCTGTGAAGTGGTTGACAATTGCGTAGAAGTAAATAAAGGATACACTTTCCCATAAGTTGTATATGTGAAATCAAAATCATCCACATCAAACTAATTACATAGACAATTCTCCTTCCAGTCACACATCAAGCTTATGCTATTCATACAAATGAAATCTGTATGGGTTTTAAACATTATCCCCTTAGAAAGAGAAATTTATATTTAACGATGAGTTAAAGAATGCACAAGGATCTTACTCTCACTTTTCTCTTCATCGTCATAATCACTTTCTTCTATCAGAGCAAAATACATTATGGTACATTACCATTTGCCAAACATCCAAAACTAGAAGAAACTACACCTTCCTCGAAAGAAATAAGAATTTTCATAGAAGAAATAAGGAATGTAGTAAGGAATGGAATAAAATTAATGCGGGAATGGAAGGCTCATTTCCCTTCTCATGTTTGGATGCAATTTAGATAATGACGTGGGAATGGACATATTTGAAAGTTACGTGTCTTTTCCCTCACTTGAGTGAGAATGCCCATTTCGTACCATCTCATTGGATGCTCATTCGCACATAAAGTGGGAATGAAGTGGGAATGAAGGGGAAGGGGGAATGAGCATTCTAGCTTCTAAAAAGAGGTGGTGTTAGTACAGAGGAATGAGAAGTGAGAATTATCATTCCATTCACATCCAATCCCGCATACCAAACAAGGCCTTAGGATTAGAGGGACTAATATGGAATCATTAGAGATTTGAGGGACAAATATGGAATTATTGAAGATTTGAGGGACTAATAACTAAATAACACTTACAGATAAGAATACAAGAAAATTTCTAAAACTTAAGAGTTGTCATTCCATCCATTTTCATCTTTTTTTTCTTTTGCGGTCTTTGACATACAATTATTCTACAACATCTAGATGTTCATGATGCTAGAGAGTTTTTTTTCTTTTGCGGTCTTTGACATACAATTATTCTACAACATCTAGATGTTCATGATGCTAGAGAGAAACCCAAAGAGCCATATCTAAACTTCTTCAGATGTTTGTTGTAATGCGTAAAACTTAAGTTATTAATAACAGTGTTAAATTCAAAAAAAAACTATAGAAAGAAGGAACGGCGTAACAAATAACCCAAAAGATTCAACCCAAAAGATTCGATGATGCAAAGGATACCAAAATTGTACCATCTGATGTCAAATTTCTTGCGAGCCTCTCTGATTATTGGTCTGCATCAATTAAGAATAGAAACCAATAAGCAATAAAAGTTCAATAGACTCACTGAAGTAGTAACAATTCCAATTATAAATTTGTGAAAATGTGGATAAAATCCAATGTCTACATAGATTTCGTCATAATAGTTTCCGAAATCTTCACGTGCCCCAAATCAAGCCAAAAGAACCCTAGAACCAAACTTCCAACAGTTGAATTACAGAAAAAACAACAGATAAGGAATCAAAAACTTATACAGACAACATATAAGATCCTTGTTGAAATCCTAAACCCTAATCGACCTCCTCCAATAAAATCCAACAATGCAGAAGAAAAAGAAGCGATTTTTACAAAAGATCGGCTGAGTAAACCTAGATTCTGCGAGAAATTACCTTTCGATTCGAAGAAAACTATCACAGAATCTTACTGTCCCCTATCTTCGCTTTTATCGCTCTCAGTTTTTGATTTTTTTTTTTTTTTTTTCTGAATCTTTTTCTGAAGAAATATTGAGAGAGAGAGAGAGAATCGTGGAGAATGTCAAAAAATTGTACGGTTAAATAACGCGGAACAGTGGTTGCCTAAATTTTGAATGACGACAATAGCCTCGAGTCTGTTGGACAATCCTCGTTTAGGACTGTACAAATTGGAAAAAGTCGACAGGGCTGAAGTTGGAAATGTACAGATAATGGTAGTTTTATAACGGGAATTTAACCGGTACCTTGGATTTGGGAGGTTAATTTGAAACTAACCGGTAATTAGCTGAAGATTGTTTTGATGGGAGGCAGATACTAAAATGCGATAAACATTGTTAAATCTGTCAATATAGAGAACATTACTGACAGCGTTGAATCTTTTAATAAAAAAGATTATAATGTTACTCACATAGAGTATATATTTCTAGCTGAATAAATATTGCGTCTTGATGTTTTTTTCCTTTTTTTAATAGTCTGTCACTAAGTAGGATGAATGATTAGATGTGTAGCGAGCGCAAGTTGTCAAACTTATGAGAACAAGTGCGGATCCGATTTCAGTTCTGAGTCGCGTACAGAAGATAGATGAAAAATTTTTATAATACAATTTTATTCACAAGAGATACATCACAATCCAAACAAAACGAATAGAATAGTCAACGTTAATATCTCGAAAAAAAAACTATAGAAAGAAGGAACGGCGTAACAAATAACCCAAAAGATTCAACCCAAAAGATTCGATGATGCAAAGGATACCAAAATTGTACCATCTGATGTCAAATTTCTTGTGAGCCTCTCTGATTATTGGTCTGCATCAATTAAGAATAGAAACCAATAAGCAATAAAAGTTCAATAGACTCACTGAAGTAGTAACAATTCCAATTATAAATTTGTGAAAATGTGGATAAAATCCAATGTCTACATAGATTTCGTCATAATAGTTTCCGAAATCTTCACGTGCCCCAAATCAAGCCAAAAGAACCCTAGAACCAAACTTCCAACAGTTGAATTACAGAAAAAACAACAGATAAGGAATCAAAAACTTATACAGACAACATATAAGATCCTTGTTGAAATCCTAAACCCTAATCGACCTCCTCCAATAAAATCCAACAATGCAGAAGAAAAAGAAGCGATTTTTACAAAAGATCGGCTGAGTAAACCTAGATTCTGCGAGAAATTACCTTTCGATTCGAAGAAAACTATCACAGAATCTTACTGTCCCCTATCTTCGCTTTTATCGCTCTCAGTTTTTGATTTTTTTTTTTTTTTTTCTGAATCTTTTTCTGAAGAAATATTGAGAGAGAGAGAGAGAATCGTGGAGAATGTCAAAAAATTGTACGGTTAAATAACGCGGAACAGTGGTTGCCTAAATTTTGAATGACGACAATAGCCTCGAGTCTGTTGGACAATCCTCGTTTAGGACTGTACAAATTGGAAAAAGTCGACAGGGCTGAAGTTGGAAATGTACAGATAATGGTAGTTTTATAACGGGAATTTAACCGGTACCTTGGATTTGGGAGGTTAATTTGAAACTAACCGGTAATTAGCTGAAGATTGTTTTGATGGGAGGCAGATACTAAAATGCGATAAACATTGTTAAATCTGTCAATATAGAGAACATTACTGACAGCGTTGAATCTTTTAATAAAAAAGATTATAATGTTACTCACATAGAGTATATATTTCTAGCTGAATAAATATTGCGTCTTGATGTTTTTTTCCTTTTTTTAATAGTCTGTCACTAAGTAGGATGAATGATTAGATGTGTAGCGAGCGCAAGTTGTCAAACTTATGAGAACAAGTGCGGATCCGATTTCAGTTCTGAGTCGCGTACAGAAGATAGATGAAAAATTTTTATAATACAATTTTATTCACAAGAGATACATCACAATCCAAACAAAACGAATAGAATAGTCAACGTTAATATCTCGGAAATATTTCAAAAAAGAAAGACAAAAATTATGTAGAATGAATATATTTCTATAAGCAACAACCCCCAGGCAATCTTTATGTTGTGGGTAGTAGTTCATTGGAAATCATTTCAGGTTCAGACTCTTTTCTCTTAGGTTTCTTCCTCCCACGCCCGGCACCCTATTTTTTCCCCTTTTTTTTGTTTTTTTTTTTTTTTTAGATGGCTTTTGATAAGTAAGGGAAAGTATTTCCTGAATCAAAACACCAGCCATGAAGTAAGAAGGATTTGTCCAAAATTGTTTATGAAATTGTGAACAAGCTGCCAAACCATTATTTATGCTACACTTTTCTTGGTCCTTTATAGGTCTAGTGGTTTTTAATTCTTTTTCGCTTCAAACTAAAAAGTTTATAACCTGAAGTTAGATATTTGCACATACTAACATTTAACCTGAGATGTGAAGCATCTCCTTGTATGAGATGATTTGTATGATAATGTGGTGTGGCACATCAAAATTGGGGTTACGCCCCCCTAACTGGGGGCTGTCGAAAGTTGCAAATTTTAGGTTATTGTTAACTCAGGTGAATGGATCGGGTTGAAATCGCACTCTTCCCAACTAGGTCCTAGTCACCAAAGGCCATTTACTTTAAGACAGGGCTGTGTTGGGGTGGTTTTTGAATTCTCGACCTCTATTGAGGCTGGTTTACTGTTGGAGATATTAAGGTTTCGGAGGTTCAGGTTATGCGGTCAAATATATATATATATATATATATATATCATACTCCCTTTAAAAGAGGGAGTTGTGGAAAAACTTTTTATGGACTATATTGCCCCTATTCTTTTTTGTTATTATATTCTAATCATAAATTAACTAAATTAATTATCATTATTAATTAATCATATTACATGCCACTTCAATTTTGTCTAACTTGGCTCTAAAACTTCCAATGTTATTGTAAAACTCTCATATTAATTATTAATAATGCATAATACTATATTGATAGACAATTGCAAGTTAATAAATTATTTTGGAATGAGTAAAAAATATAGAATTGTCCTAAAATTATATCGTGGCACTCACATAGGAAAATTATAAAGAGTATTCTTACGTACATAAGTACAAACATCCAATTTTAGAAAATATTAGAAGATCTAAGTGCACTAAGATATAAGTGGAGGTATATGCGTGTAACTTTCGTAAGTTGTAAGCTATTTATGTTTAATTAAGACTATAAAGATTTGAAGCCTTTGTTAAACACAAACAATAGTATGTGATTCTTTTGATAAATAATATACATCATATAATATGAAGCCAGAGATTTAGCTTATATTTATATAGTACAGAAGATGTGAAAAATTTTAAGCATCATATTTTGAATAAGTTTCAAGATTTGAATTATAAATAAAATTATATACTTCACTTAGAATCATACTCCCTTTAAAAAAGGAAGCTGTAGAAAAAACTTTCTATGGACTATATTACCCCTATTTTTAAATATTATATTTTAATCTTAACTAAACTAAATTAATCATTATTGTTAATTAATCATATTATATGCCACTTCAAGTTTGTCTAACTTTGTCCCTAAAACTTCTAATGTGATTGTGAAACTCTCATATTAATTATTAGTAATACCTAATAATATATTAATAGACAATTGCATGTTAATAAATTATTAATGGAAAGAGTAGAAAATATAGAATTATCCTAAACTTATATCATTATATTCATATAGGAAAGTTACAAATAGTATTATTACATATAAAAGGTACAGACATGCAATTTTAAAAACATTAGGATATTTAAGTGCAACAAGATACAAATGGAGGTATGTAATTGAAACTTTTATAAACTGTAAGGTATGTAATTTAATTAAGGCAATAAAGATTTAAAGCCTTTGTTAACCACAAGCAATAGTATGTGATCCCCTTGATAAATAATATTCATCATATAATATAAGGCCAAAGCGTTAGCTTATATTTATATACTAGAGGAAATATGGGAAAATTAAAGCATCATATTTTGAATAATCTTAAGATTTTGAATTATTTATGAATTTATATACTTTGCTTAGAAAACTTTAGAAGAGGCTTTCGGAGGACTACTATAAAGTGTTGAGCATCAAATAAATGCTGGACAAATAAAATCCATAATATTGGGTTGCAATAATCGGGGTTATGTAAAAAATATCCAGGTGTCATATGAGATAATGCTCATACATAATACAATATTTTAATCTATAATATCAGATATTGATGAATATTCAACATAAGAATTTGCGTTAATATATATGCTTGAGATTTGGGAGAGCTGAAAGTAGAGAGATTGGGATATGAATTGTGACTTTTGTGACTTGTGCTTTAGTTTTGGTTTCCAAACACAACATAATACCAAGCTTACAATCAAATTAAAAATGACTCGATTTTGTTATACCAGCCAATATTTTTGATAATGATCGATATATGGGAAAAAATATTCAAATAAAAGAAAATAATATAAAACCATAAATATTATTAAGATAAAGTATTTAACCTTTTAAATCAGTCGATAGAGCGATATATCGGCCAATGTTTCATATATTGCCTATAAGAGCAATATTTAAAGGTAATTTAGATATCATTTCATTGATTTTAAATCTCTAACAATTCTACATTATTCCCTTAAAATTTTGAAATTGCTTATAATTTAGGTAATAATATAGAATTATAAAATATTTGAGCTAAATTTAAAAGAATAGTTAATTCTTTGAAAACTCTCTCAAGTATGGGGAATGTCTCAAAAAACCACTTAACTAATTTAATTTGACAGAGCCTCCTAACTATAGAGGTGTTGTAGATAAACATTCTCAATTTTGGTGTGATTTTAGAAAACACCCTTCGACTCAGCGTGTCTTATAAAAACTCTTCTGGTCTTTTACACATCTCTTAACAAATCCCCTTAATGTAAAAGACTTTAATAAGTGATTTTGTCAAAATGCCCTATTAAAGAAATCCATTTTAGTTAAAAGAAACTCTCAACCGATAATAAAAGGATTACAACTAATTTATAATTCTTTTTACCTCTAAATCTTCACTTTTTCTTCCATCTAGAAAAAAACCAAGCTAATTCTTTTATGGTTGAGGGATATTTTGGTCTTTTCAACTCAAGTACTTATCACATAATGAATTCCGCTCAATGTTATTAGTTTTGAGGGGTTAATTGAGAAAAGTTTATAAGGTTAAATCAAAATTTTGAAGTTGAGACAGATCAACTATAACACCCCAAATTTGATAAACAAACATTTACTCATTTCAAGTAGTTGAGGGGGGGGGGGATTTAACATTTCCTCATAGTTGAGGGGAAGTTTTCTAAAAATAACCCTTAAACAAAGCATAATTTAAGACACATATGACATCAATCTTATAAGAGTGGATTTTATAGCAAGTCTATTAGTATATCTGAAAATTTTTTACTACAAAATTCACAGAGAGATATTTAATCTTTATTTGGGATGACTATGTGATCCTTATGGTTCTCCTTATCTTTTATGATTTGTAATAAATTATTTAATAAAATAAATTAAGTTATTTATTTTATATGTCTCACATTTATGAAGCATATAGTTTGGATATGAGTGTTATTAGATTCTTTTAACTCTTTAGCTTAAATTTTTGGATATTATTTAATATTGGATAGATCTATATTATTTTGTTAAAATACAATCCATGTGTACAAAATATGTTTAAATCATTCTCAAATTATATTTTATAGTTTTCTAAAATTAGAGAGTAATCTTTTTGATAAATTAATTAATTAGTTGAGAAGATGTAGGAAGGTTATAATATGATATTTTGGAATTGATCACATAATTTATATTTTCTTTCTTGATTGAATTTGCACATTCTAATTTTAAAAATTCTATAAAAAAGTTTTTGAATATCTATAAATCTCGGTCACCAGATAATAGAAAGTGGATGTAGACAATAGATGCAAGTGATTTCTTTATAATTAAACAAAATCCTCTATGACCAGATAAACCTATCATTTTACGTTGATGAATTCAAGATATATATTTTTAAATAATAATAGTTTTTTAGATATTGGTGCTTACATCATTAATATTTTAAAATTAAAATTCAAAATCATTAAATTGCTCTTAGATCATTCATATTTTAAGACTTCAAACCTCACTAATTATGTGGAAGGTAAAATGTTGAAACCAACAAGATTTTATATATTAAAATATCTGAAACTTTTAATATATTATGATAATAATAAACTTTTTACAACTATGTTATAGTAAATACATAAACTAAAAATCAACAATTATAATATTTGACCACGTGCATTGCACGTGCATTCCACCTAGTCTCATAAAAAATAAATAAGTGTAATATTTTTCCAATATTTAGCGAACATTATCGAGTTGGAACTCTAGACTTAGGATCTCATCAAATTAATAACACACTTTAATTTTTTTTTTCTTCCGATGAAAACATCATACAGACAAAATTCACCCTAATTGGATAATAAATTTATGTCAAAGATATTGATGAATTATTCAAATATCTCTATTTTAAGATAACATCATGAATCTGTTTGAAGAAAAAACAGTAAACGGGAGGATTATGAGTTGTTTGCGTGAGAAGTTGTTGACAAAGAATGGTAATTTGATTTTCATGAAGAGCCGGCAAATTGAAGTTCATTGAGCGAAAATTTAGTGACAACGAATTCTTTTCAAAAGAGAAGCGCGTTCGCAGATAGAGGAAGAGCTAAGTTAACAATCGGAAAGGAACATTGACTTAATTACAAATTACAAGAGTAATTACTATGAAACTCTCTTCAAATTTGATAATTTAATATGAAATCTCCTGACGTTATTTTTTTTCATTATATCAACCCCTCTGTTAAAGAAACAGTTAGCATCCATATAATTTCTATATTTTCTCTAAATACCCCTCAATAAAGCTGCTCTTCTTTCTCAAACTATTGCAAATTTATCCCCCCTTTCTTCATATTAGACCCAAGTAGCTATGACCATTATTAAAGATAAAATTAATAAAAGTTCAATGTAATGTCTTAAACCATTAGATTTTAGCGTGTATTTGGTGTAACTCTAAATTTCTAATATTTGGAAGTATGTTAAGAGAAAGAAGAAGAGGATAGTTTTAAAATATAAAGTAGATTCTAACACTTTTTTTAACAGCAAGATCAAACCCGAAGAGCATTTTGATTGGGGGAGCACCAAAGCTATAATTGATATTCTATATAAGTGGAAATCTAACTCAAAAAAGCTACAATTGTAGACGGCGTTTTAAAATATATAAGTAGATATCTAACTCAAAAAGCTATAATTGTAGAAATTAATTATAGATTGTGTCATCGGAACTTCAATTTTGGTTGGGGGAGCACCAAAGCGAGAGTTATTATAACTCCATGCCATTATTTACGAGGGTAAATTTACAAATAAACCTCCAACAAGAGGACTGTAGTTGTGATCCCTAGTATTGAAGATTATTTATCATATCATACTCTCTTTAAAAACACGAGTTTAGAAAAATCTTTCTATGTTCAATATTACGCTTCACTATTTTGAATATTACATTTAAATTTTAATCTATTGTAATTCTAATTATATCTTATCTAATCCCATAGGAACTATATATCTATAGCTCAACAATTTAAAAAAATTAACAAACTACGTGAAATATTATTTTAAAACTTTAATTTAAATCTTAATCTATCTAAATGCTAATTATATCCTATATTAACCCCCACATGAACTACCTATAGCTCAACAATTTAAAAAAATAAGATTAATATTTAATTCAAAAATTACACAAAATATCTTTAAAAATTCAAAATTATCCAAAACACCGTGACTTTTCAAAACTTAAAACAACATACATGAAATCTAAAATTTAAAAATAGTCCCCGAGGAATTTAAAAATTATAATTATACCCTTAAAATTTCTAAAATTGTAGAAATAACCTCAAAATTCCAAATTAGAAAAAAACATCCTAAAATCAATGACTTCAAAACTTGCAAACAACAGAGATAGATTTCAGAGATTATAATTAGGCACTTAAAAACTTAAAATTTGTAATAAATAACCTCAAAGTTACATAAATTACAAAACTCCCTCAAAATTTAAAAATCACAAAAATCCTAAAATTTCAAAACTTATAACCATTATACATCAAATCTAAAAATTATCAGCAGATCATTAAAATTTTAAATTTATCAAAAAATAACTCAAAGTTTTAGTAATTGTAAAAAACACACTCAAAATTTCAGAGTTGAAAGAAACATCTTAACATTTAAAAACTTACCATCAACTCATAAAACATAAAAATTATAAGCACCCAACATAAAATTTAATTAAAAAAAAATAACATTAAAGTTAAAAATTTACAAAACACACCCTCAACAGTTTAAAATCACAAAAGCCTAAAATTTAGCAAAGAAAAGAGTAAATGTTTGATATTATTTTATTAAGATATATAAATTTAAGTTTCAATTTAAAGTTTATCATCCCTTTTTAACATCTAAAAGTAGCTTAAGTTGACGTTAGTAAAAAATAATAATTACGATAGATTAAAACTATACAGTTATGGAATAAAATTTAAAAAATATACAACAGATTAAAAATTAATATTACTATATAAATTTAAGGAACTACATATAATATTAGTAACAACATTAATTTATAGAAGACTAAATTGCATAAAACTAACAAAAAACTATAATATAATAAGTTAGCATTAATTGATTATAATGTATAAACATTCATCTATGATGTTAATAATATTTATAGAGTAAAAAAATACAAGGAATTTAGCATGAAAAGACTATCAGGAAGTTCAGAGATATCCTTTAAAAAAATCAAGTTTTTTTTAAAAATAGAAAAGTGAAGTAAATAAACCCAAAATATGAAAACATTAATGAATCACTTGAACTGACATTGACAAAATGTATATCTAGCAAAAAGCACCGATGAGTTCCCCTTGAAGAAATGTTTAACAATTTTGTCCTAATTAAAAAAACATTCATCGTGAAAGATACAAGAAATATTAGTTTGTATGTATAAAATTTCTTACTTTATTATTGAAATACTAAATGAATTATAAACTTAATATAAAATTATATATAAATAATCTTACAATAGAAATTAAAGTAAAGTCATTGATCAACTATGTTGTGAGATATAATAAGCCAGATAAGATGAAAAAATTACTATAATGGATAAAAGGTATATAGATGATAATTAGTTACAATAACATAAGTAAAAAAAAATAAAATTGATATTTTTCTTTTTTCTATATATGGTATGACTCTGCAAGTAAATTTATTTGGGGATATGACTACCTAATAAAGGATTAGTTTTTAAAGACACGATCAAAGATAAGTACATAATAGCACTGTTAGATTTCAAGATCTTTAAATATAAAGGTAACATATTTTACTACTAAAATTTTTATTAAAGGTCACTAAACACAAATTCATATTATATCTGCCTCAAATTTGTAGAAAAAATATGCATGTTATCTTAAATTGTGTTAACAATATATACAAATACAAAGATACAACTTATTGAAAAAATAAAAGAATGGTAAATAAACCAAGCAAACATACATATAACACAATAGAGAAAAAAATATTACACTTTAAAGCTAATACACATGGCTTATTCAGAAAGTACAAGCTGCTAATATAGAAGCATATCCATCAAGGCTCTTTACAAATACAATATAATTTTAAACTATTGATGTATGCAACTAATATAGAAGCATATCCATCAAGGCTCTTTACAAATACAATATAATTTTAAACTATTGATGTATGCAATAATCACAATATCAAAGAGGTATGCTCTTTACAAATACAATATAATTTTAAACTATTGATGTATGCAATAATCACAATATCAAAGAGGTATGATGTTATAAGACCTACTCTAAAATTTACACAAATTAACTTAAAAATACTCTACTAATATACAGACACGCTATTGGACATATAATGTAAAGATAACTACTATTTACAATAAAGTTGAGCCGTGGTTCTAGCTTGCAAAGGATATAACAAGAAGATTGAATAGAGATGTTAATAAGAATGTCCAAATGATAAATATCACAGAATTACTAATAAAGTAGTACCAGTGTTGAATAATATCCCTTCTTCATGAAATAAACATATCAAGATTAAATATTAATATTGTAATTTAAGCCAATTTGATAATAAAAAATACAGTTATTTAGTTCAGATCATTGTGGAAATTAAATAACACAGATAGAGTAAAAGTAACATTATTTAACGCGATAGAAACTCTTATTGGATGCACACCAAAAGAATTTATTGCAGAGAAAAAAGAGATAACTCCAAACCTTTTTTGAAAAATAAATTAGAAACACAAAATTCATATATATGAAATTAACATTTAGTCTTATTGAAACACAAAAAGTAATCAATGTCTATATTTCTAGAATTTTTGCTGAACATCAAAAATGCATTCAACTTCTTTGTGAAGTAAGATGAGAAGACAAAACATGAACGAACTCAGTGAAAAATAATTACACAAGAAATTCACCTCTAGCCTGATGTCACAATCAATATAGATAATGAAGACACAAGTCTAGAATTGCTCAAGAAAAAGATAAATGTGAAGAATGATTGATATTAACTCAATAAAAAATAAAACAAAAAGAATAAAAGTTTTGTTTTTGAATATTTTATATAGAATAAACTATTTTTTATGTAAAACCAGGAATCTTTAGAAATGATTTTCATGAACTCATTTAAATATTTTTATATGGTTATGTGGATGATTTTATCATATAAAATATATCAGAGTTAGCATTAATCTTTAGTCAATGATTTTTTCTGAAGTCTATCAATTAATTAGCAACAAACTTCATTTAGCATTAATCTTTAGTCAATGATTTTTTCTGAAGTCTATCAATTAATTAGCAACAAACTTCATATTCTCTTTAGTTTCATTTAGTCAATGATTTTTTCTGAAGTCTATCAATTAATTAGCAACAAACTTCATATTCTCTTTAGTTTCATCTTAGCCCACTTTTAATTTATCATCTTGGCTTTTTAGCTTTAATTATCCATCTTTCTTTTATAACACTAATTTTTTAAGTATTTTTTTACTTTTACAACATAATACTTTCAAACTTGGTTTTATGTCGACCCAAATAACGTGAAAATTCAAATTGGCTTTAGATTACATTTGTTTCCTATCAATTTAATTATTAACATAAAAATTTAAACTTGGTGTAGCTTATTCAAACAAACATCAAAAAAAAAAAATAATCACAATGCTAAAATTTAAAGGCGTAAGTGAGCAAAAACGATCAAAGTGGAACTGAGGAACAAATTTTAGTAAGGAAATAAATTAAAAATATTTACTCATGATATTTAACCACGTGTATTGCACGTGCATAAAACCTAGTGGAGACAAATATTTGAGTTGATGTGTAATAGAGATTATCTCAAAGTATCGGCAATCAATCGATTTCAGTTATTAACTAGAAGTAGAATATAAGAAAGAAAGAATGAAAAAAATTTATGCACATGACATCAAAAACAATTCTCCTCCCTAAAAATTTGACTGGAAAAGGATGTCGTGAAAAACTTGGCAATCAGAACTGAGGCATGTCTCGCACAATTGAATCAATCTTTCTTCCTGGGATTGAAAAGTTATGAGTTATTCATTATGAAAATACCCTAGAGGGGGGTGAATATGGTATTTGCTAATCTAATCTGATATTAATAACGATTTAAAACTTATTAACAATTATATCCTAGCAAGTATGATATTTAACAAATTATGAGCAAGGATATGTAATTAAAAACAAGGGTGATATAAACATGGATAAATATGCAAATGAGATAGTGACAAATGACAATTGCAAACACACAAATTAGTGATCACGGAGTTCGGTCACTCCCGACCTAAGTCTCCACTCCCCACTCTCGAGGAGAATCTCCACCATCTCAAAAGATAACTACACAATCGGTTTTTAACGCTCACCGATAAACGTTTACAACATTCACAATGTAATCACACAACACACTCTCTAAGTGTTGGCCTATCACGTGTCGCCTTTCTCAAGTGCTCGGATTTACAACCTCTCCCTAGGCTTTATAACCGACGCCACTCCTCTTGGAATCAACCACATCTCTTATCAACCACTCCTCTCGGTGTACTTGTGTATGACAATGTGATCTCAACAACAAAGCTCAAATTACAAATAGATTTGTTCTCTAACAAGATAAGAACTCAATTAAGCTCACACTCAATGTATCACTCATCACAACCCAATTATATAAAGTATGAAATACTAAAAGCTCAATAGGAGGTGTGTGTGTGATCAATGAGCAATAATCAAATTAAACTTAATATAAAATCTAGCTTAATGAAAAAGATAATCAATAACAAATATAAGTATAAGCTAGAAATTAAGTTTAGTAAAACTTCTCTGAAAACAAGAGAGAGAGATTGAGATTGAAGCCCAAACACGAAAAGATAATCTTTTCTTACTCTTGTGAAAACCGCTTCACATAAACACTTGTAAGATACTTGAAAACACTAAACAAACTTGCCCAAAACTTGATTTTCATTTTTCTTAGTTAACACAGAAGTTAGAGGGCAAGGGGTATATATAGGTTCATGAAACAAAGTCCAAAAACCAAGAAAATCCAAGCAAAAAGACAAAAACCCGAAAAATCAGAAAGCTGAAAAACTAGTCGTTACTGTGCAACAGATACATTTTCGGTCGATCGGTAGACCTGTGTCGGTCGACCGATGGGTGCATATCGGTCGACCGATACAAGTGTGTCGGTCGACTGAAAGACCCTGAGAACTAAAATGCTGAAAAACTCTTTCTGATCGGTTAATCGGTGCAACATGTTTGGTTGACTGAAGATTATAAAACAGATACTCAAGTTATTCAGAAATCTGACATTTTAAATTCAATTAAAAATAACGAAATGATTCCAAAAATAGTAAAATTTTGGGAAAATTTTATAAACTCGTCATTTTGCAAAAGTACAATTTACATTTGTAAAAACTCATCATTTTGTAAAAGTGTTAAAAATACGAGTTCGTAAATATTTGATTTGACATAATAAAAGTATACAAGTTTAAAAACGATTTTGAATGGATTAATGGACTTAATAAAAGGTATAAAACATTTGTTGTTAAGGCAAAAACCCAAAAATTCGATATTTTCACAAAAACGTGTACTGTATAAATTAAGCTTGTAAGTATAATGCACAATATATAAACCTAAACTATTTTACAGAAGCCAATGATCTTTATTTGGGCTCGATCTTGGTGACGGATGAAGCAATTGAAGAATCTTGATATTAGTTGTGACGGCTTCATTATAAAATCATTCAAGCTCCAAGAATATCATCGTTATGCTCAAATATGTCCTGAATGCATATAATATAAAAACACAAACACTAGAAACAATATTAGAAATTGTTTGTTAATCATCAAAACAAGATTAGATAAGTAGACTCTCACACATACGAGTCCTAACATATTATATAAATTATATAAAAAAACTTTTTTAATAATGTTACCTATTGAATGAGCCAATGCTCTTAATCCAAATAATCAATTCCCACATATATTTACTTGTAATTTTAAAAATTCCTAAAGTATTCCAGTCCCACATTATATTGAATCATCTTCCCATAACTATTTCTTCTCTCCTTTTATTTTATTATATTTTATTTTTGATAATTCAACACAGAATCAACTTAAAAAACGTAGAAACCATATTAAAATCTCCCAACCACCCGGATCACCCATGATGGATTTTTCTCTTATTTCTATTGAGATAGACCTTCTTATGACTCTTGTATTTTATTTTTTGGAAAGAGAAATATGACAAATATGACAAAAGGTAAAAGAAATGGAAAACCAAGTGAACTATCATATATGTACCTAAAATAACCAAGTTATCATGTAAACCCTTATCAAATATACTACTCATAAGAAAAACTCAAACCCAGAAATCTCATGAACACAACAAATCAAATAAAACCAATTTACCCCAGAACAAAAAATTGATGCATAACCAAACAAGCAAATCAATCATCTTAATTATCAACATGTAGTACTACAATTAATCAAGAATTTTATGTGAAATCACTATCACTATCCCAACTTCTCAAACCCATATAAAATCTAAAGCAAATGAAGAAGAACTCCAATCCTAAATTAATACATCATCAACTAAAAAAATAAATAAATTAATAAATTAATAAATTAATAAAATCATGAGCTGACATGTCTAATCAACTGCCCCCAACATGTTAGCTGTAAGAGTTAACATCCGCTGGCATACGAAAGAGGAGGGTAAATTTGGGATTTAAGCCAGCTGACATGTCTAATCATGAGCTGACATGTCTAATCAATTGCTGGCATGAGTTGGAATCATGATGGAGGGTCTTGGACATATTTTTTTTCAAAAAGAAAGGGCTAAAACACATTAAAAAAATAGGAGGGGTTGGGGCACATTGAAAGTTCAAATTTGGAGCCTAGAAGCAATTTTCCCTTAATAAATTAATAAAATCAAAGTTATAAATAAATAAATAAATAATTTTTACCCTCTCCCTCAGCGACCAAGAAGAAGAGGGCTTTGGAAGATATTCTTATTATTTATTTCATATGAATGAAGTTTGGGAAAAAAAAACAAGGCCGGGAATTAAGATAACCTAAGCCAAAAAATGAGTTTAAAAGACTTATTTACGTTAACACCAGGAGCTGCAAATATTAAAGAGCTTGCAAGTATAGGCAAACTTCAGCTGGCAAAATCCAATTCCAGTATTCACATCACAAACAAATTCCAATTAACAGTCAGCAAACAAGCTCCCTACACAAAATATTTGACAAACTATTAAACCTCTCAGTTCTCCAAAACCTGTACAATACTCAGTGATACTACCGATATCATCCTAATAATCTCCTCAGTGATACTACCGATATCATCCTAAATCTCCTCAGTGATATCTACCAAATGCTAAATATCAACGTGATTACTGCAGCAAGGAGTACCATTGCAAGGCAAGAATTCCCCTTTCTATTTGCTGCACTGTGCCCATTGTGGTGTCCGCTTTGGCGGCCGCCAACAGGTACTACCATTGCAAGGCAAGAATTCCCCTTTCTATTTGCTCCACCACCACGCCCTATTGAACTGCCACCTCCGCCACTTGATGATGAACTGCCGCCACCACCACGCCCTATTGAACTGCCACCTCCGCCACGCCCTATTGATAGCATCATGGATTTGTTCAAGCTCTGCTCTGCAAAGTGAAGCAGATCAAAGTGAGCGTCTAAGCCAATCACTGGTAATATGAACAAGAGAAGCTTAATAGTTTATAGAGTTAGTTGCACATAGACCAATGAAGAGTTTTATATTTGCCAGATAGGCCCCCTGGATGGAATTATTTTCGACTCTTATACCTTTGGTGAAATTTTGGCAGATTTTACCCTTGGTGTCCTTAAAATTACCTTGGGAGTTTTATCTGATAAAATGAAACTACAAAGGTAGTAAGTTCAAAACAACGGTTTCTTGTAAAGAAAACAACGATACTACAGGGGTCTGTGTGCAATTAACCTTTTTATGCATTTGAAGTGAAGCAGTACCACCATATTTTAATGGAATTTAGGACTCTTTCCAGACTGTAAAACTCAATGCATTGAAACTTAATGCATTGTGTCTCCTTCACTAATAACCCCTGCTTTGTCCAGTACATAGAACCCTAGAGTTTTCATTTTTCTTTTCATTGTTTCAACCTTTTCCTTTCCTACCTATTGTGAGCTTAATTTACTTCGTTATTCTTATCCAGCTCAAGTAAGATCTGCGTACCTCTTATATTTGGTTTTTAATAGTTAACATATCTGGTTGATCCTATCGTCTTGCCCATTTTCTCAAAAAAATTATTGGTCATCATGATACTGTGGGAAAATAGAATATCATAAAAGAATCGTATATTGTAGACTGCAGATGTTCCAGTTATGTATCTTTTTGGTGATCTTCATTATATGATTTTTGAATCTCATCCTTTTCTAATTAATTTTATTTGTTGATTTTGGTTGTGGTTGAACTATGTAGTTTTACTTTCTCATGAAATAAAATTTGGTATCTATTACTTCTTGTGAGCTAGCTAATAAGTTAGGTTGCATGTTTTGACTGGAAAAGATATTAAAAATAAAGATAAAGCAGTATGTGATGCTTTTATATGTTAGTTGACTTTTATATGTTAGTTGAACACTATAAACTTGCTGTTTTCAAGTAAATAAGTATAGATATTGTGAGAAAAATCAAGTCTAGATATTGTGAGAAAAATCAATTAGTTTATGAGTCTTGCTAACAAATTAAAACATCCAAGTAACATCCTGGTGCATAACTTGTCAAATACAAGGTTTTAGTTGCACATAACTTACCTCGTCTATACCTTCGCCCCTCAATTCACAAGGAAAGAGGGCACTACCTGCAATTTACCCTTTTCAATTGAAAATTCATGGGTGGTAAGTGCTACTAAATAGTCGAGGGATGATTAATCCTACCCAAGGTACAGATGAGGGGGGATTATTTACAATTTACCCTGACAACAAATATGCTTTAATCGAACTCAAGCTGTTATGGTAGAGTTCTCAGGATTAGCTCAAGTATATCTGAATTCGAGCCAGGGCTGCCTATCCCATACCATGATCAAAGGAGGAGAAAAAAAATCTTCTAAAAAGTTTTTGATCATTCTCTTTTCCCTCTTTAGACAAAGGCTAGCCCACTGAAATAATAGTATCTAATCCCCTTGACCTTGTTCTTTCTATGGAATAACCCTTTTCATGACTATAGCTTTAATTTTTTAAAAGAAACATAACAAACAACTAATTTATCATAATCGCCTGAATTAACCTAAATTATTGTGTAAACCCATATCAAAAAATAACACATAATAATAGAGAATATTCAAGATCCCACAAATCTCATCGACCCCACAAATCAAATCAAAACTGTCCAAAATAAAAATAAAAATTGATGCACATAACTATAGGAATAAAACAACGATCTAAACATCATATGTGGCTTCTACAATCAAATTTATATGAGACCTATATAACTCTACAAACTGACCAAATCCATTTCAAATTGACAACAACCAAAGAAACCCAACAAGTCAAATCAATCAAAATCGAAGTAAAAACGATCAAAATATAAATAAATAAAGGCGACATAGAGTGTTACCTGAATCAACGGGTTCCAAAGACCTCGACGCATGAAGAAGAGAGAAGAGGAGAGAGAAGATGGCGAAAGAGAGAAAAATATTGGTGCGAGAATTGGCCATCGTTTCTGCAATTTCAAAAGAACTGCAAGCCCATCGTCTGCTTTTATTAGCTGCAGAGAACGAAAGAGAAGGGGAAACACAGCGGAAACCCCAGTGGAAACCGACGCAGTATCCTTATTTCACTTTCCTATTTTCAGAAAAATAAAAAATCCCCGTATTTATCGTAATTTTAAGGCTAAATTACCAAATTGTTATAGTTTGTAGACCCCTCCACTTTGGTATATTTTCTTATTAAGGCGACATTTTGGTATATTTTATAGACTCCTCTTATCACTTACACCCAAATCTTGATCCCGAGCCAAAAACAACCCGCCAAATTCGACATGAGCGTCATGATCAAGCTGAGGTGGCAAGAGTAAGTGACGTGACAAAAGTTAGTTGAACGCACATGAATTGCACATGCTTCTGTTTCTTCCTTCTATTTTAGGGCAAAAGATTCCTTTTTTTCAATTGCGAACTGAAATTGGATAAATTGGAGATACAGTGCAAGTATTATACATCAACGACTGATGAAAATCCTAGGAGGAATTCCTATAGATGAACCACATTATATGGTAATTTTTTTTGAGTTTGTTTATTGTATTTTATTTTAATTTAAAAAAAAAATTATAATTGATAGTTGCACTTTGTTCCTTTGTTGTAGAATGGTGGCTGTGATATATTGGAGTGGTTTCATCCTCCATTGTGTAGCTTGGCTTCTCAATTATTCCCACTTCTTAGAGATGAACTGTTGAACATAAGAAATAGTTTGGCTATAAAAAGATAAGTTGATAGGATGAAAGAGAGTTAAGGGTGTCTCATAGTGAAGTAAGCAAGTTGAAATAAGAGATGGAGCTAAATCAATTTGAAGCTACTAATTGTTTAGAGAGTATCTTAAATTTGAGGAATGAAATTGCAAAGTTGGAGGGTCTTCTTGAAATTGAAAAGAGGAAGAAGAGTTTGTATGTGTGGTTGGTTGTTGTACTAGGGATAATTGTATTTAGTTATCTTAATTGTAAGCATGTTGGATATGGAGATGTAAGTGTAAGTGTAGAGGGTACATGATAATGTTGATATACACAATGTATCTTTATTGTAATTCTATGCAAATGAATTTGCTTAATTATATGTCTTCCATGCAATTCTAATTTATCACCTAATTTTACAAAAAGTTAATATAATTCCTTTTGTATTTTGCTTATACCTTGCATTTAGATTTTCTCAAAAGACTGCCATCAAAATGCACATAATTTGGTAAGGCACATAACATATACATGAACACATCTCAACATGCACATAAATCATACAACTCAGTTCATATTATTGATACCCTTCAAATTTGCATATATGTGTTCATTTTCAAACATGCACATACCATGTTCATTCTCAAACCATCATAAGCACAAATACTGCATAACAATAGATGTAATTGTATAATAGTGGGTCCATGTATACATACCATGGACATAGTCAAAATACAAAAGATTCAGGTGCCAGTTATACATTTACATCCATTATTTACATATGAAAACAAATAAAATAGCTAATAAAAAACTTTTGCAGAATGTAAGTCTATACATTTGGTGCATCTGAATTGTGTGTAACTTGACTTGCATTTTGAGATGCTTCTTGGAAGAATGTTGTTTGTGTTGTTGCACTGTTAATAACTTCATTTGAACACCCAATTCTGTTCTTGCTCTTTTTTGGTCTCCCTCTCTTTCTTCCTTGGCTTGTCTCCCCAATAGTTTGAGTTGACACCCCTTCCCCTTCCCTTGATTGAGATGCCTTAATTGTAAAAAATAAATATTGATTAGTACATAATATGATGTATGCATGGAGATTTATAAACTAAACAATGCAAATTTTAAATATACTCACATTTTGGGTTCTTGTTAATGTAGGCTTGGACAAGTACTTCTAGTGTGATCAATTGAATCACAGTTACCACACTTTAAAGGCATTCCTTGTCTTGGTGCTTTGTTAGACTTCTTTGATTTCTCTTCAAACTGTTTCATCCTTACAAGTTTAGGTCTTCCAATCTCTTCACTATATTTGGTGGTAAAACCATTCCATCCCCTTCTTTATCCCAATATTTACTTCCTTGAAAAGGCAACAATAATGATTCATATATCTGGATATAATTTTTATCAATATAACATTATGCCAAATAAGATTATGGTTTTCTTCTCATTAACAATATAGCACTCATAGCATGACAATGATATTCCTGTCAAATCACATTTTCTATATGTGCATGATAGTTTAGCCAAGTTCACTGTATGGCTAATTCCTCTATGAAAGATTTCAAACCCTTCATTCACTGTATGACTAACTCCTCCATAAATGACTTCAAACCCTACATCTTCTTTCCTTCCATTCCAATGGACTTCGTAATGAACTTGCTCCTGATATGTCTCATTCATCTTCTTTGCAATTCTAGGGGCAATCCCACTAACAAATTTGTCTATTTTCTTAAACTTGATTTGTATTCTATCCATCAATGTTAACCTAAGGTTCTCTAGCATCGAGATAATAGGATTATATCAGTTGAAATAGAAACCCTAATCTTATTATGAGATCTCTTGGGCTTATATAGGCCCCTACACAACTTACAAATAAGTCTCTAACTAATACTAATATGTCAACACTCCTCCTCAAGATGGGCGAAAGATATCTACTAAGCTCATCTTGTCACATCCTCTAATCATATCTACCGAGCTAAGTCCTTTAGTCAGACAATCTGCTGCCTGGTCCTTAGTCGAAACATGACTTAGCTCCAGTAGTCCACTATCCAACTTCTCTTTGATGAAGAACCTATCGATTTCGATGTATTTGGTTCTATCATGCTGCACTGGGTTGTTGGCGATACTGATGGCTGACTTGTTATCACACCACAACTTCATCTTAGCTCCTTGATCCAGCTTCAGCTCCACCAGCATACTCTTCAACCATAGCTACTCAACAACTCCTAAGGCCATAGCTCTATACTCTGCCTCAGCTGTCGATCTCGCCACCACCGACTGCTTCTTGCTCTTCCACGAGACTAAGTTGCCTCCTATAAAGATGCAGTATCCTGAGGTGGACCTCCTGTCATCAGCACAGCTAGCCCAATCAGAATCACAATAACCCTCAATGCTCATGTGTTCATTCTTCCTGAAGATTAGCCCTTTTCCGGGGGCATTCTTCAAATACCTTAGAATCTGGTACACTGCGTCGATATGACCCTTCCTTGGATCATGCATGTAGCGACTCACCACGCTCACTGCAAAAGAGATATCGGGACGTGTGTGACACAGATAGATCAACTTGCCCACCAGCCTTTGGTATCTGTCACGATCAACTGGTTCTCCAGTTTCAGCACCCAGCTTAAACTTCTGGTCGATCGGTGTAGTTGCAGGTTTGCATCCTAACATTCCTGTCTCTTTAAGAAGATCCAGTGCATACTTTCTCTGGGATAGGACGATCTCCTCCGCTCCTCGAGCTATCTCTATTCCAAGAAAGTATCGAAGCAAGCCAATATCTTTCACCTCGAATTCCTTACCCAGTCTCACTTTGAGTTGGGCAATCTCCTTCTCATCATTCCCTGTAATAATCATATCATCCACATATACTGCAAGCAAGGTGATGTGACCTTCACTTCTTCGAAAGAACACGATATGGTCGGTGCTGATCTGCTGGTACCCCATACCAATCATAGCCCTCCTGAATCTGTCAAACCAAACACGAGGAGACTGCTTTAGCCCATAGAGAGACTTCTTCAATCTGCAGACCTTTCCCACTGTCTGATCTGTACCGAATCCTGGTGGTATCTCCATGTATACCTCCTCCACTAGATCTTCATGAAGAAATGCGTTCTTCACATCTAGTTGGTGTAGCTTCCATCCACCATTTACTGCCAGAGAGATTAAGGTCCGAACAGTGCCCATCTTTGCCACCGGTGCAAAAATCTCATCATAATCGATGCCATATGTCTGACTATACCCTTTTGCCACCAGACGAGCCTTGTAGCGTTCAACTTGCCCATCTGGATTCTGCTTCACAGTGAAGAGCCACTTACATCCAACTGCTCTCTTTCCTTCTGGTAGTTTTACTAGCTCCCAAGTGCGGTTCTTCTCAAGAGCCCCTAGCTCCTCGTGCATAGCCGCTTTCCATTTTGGGTCCTTCTTAGCAACCTGCCAATTGTTAGGTACAGTAACAGAGTCCAATGATGCAATGAATGCTCCATGTATAGGATGGATATTAGAATATGATACAAACTGGGCAAGATCCCAACCATATCTATCGGGAGGATGTCCCGCATTGCTACGAGTAGTCCTCCGTACTGACATTGGTGTGGGAGGAGTAAGGAGAGGAATGATATCACCTTGAGAGGAATCTGATGGTGGTGTAGGTGTCTTAGGAGTCGGGACAGGCGTTGATAAGGGACTTGGCACTGGTGGCACTGTAGGTACTATTTCTACAATTTGCTTCCCCTTCCTACTATAGGTAAGTAGCTCCCCCTGAGCCGTTGGCCTAACACCTCTTGTCTCCTTATCCTCTTCTTCTTTATTCTCCTGCTCCTCCTCAACCAATTCTCCTTCCCAAGGAATCGTTAGAGAAATCGATTTCTTCATATTATCCTGCCTCTCACCATTCTCCCCTTCTCGCCTCATACTTCCAGTATTGGGCGAGTCACCAACGGATGATGGTACCTTCTGTGTGTAATATGGCTCAAATTCACGAAAGTACACATCCATACTTACGAACAGCCTTTTCTCCACCGGGCTCCAGCAAACATATCCCTTTTGAGTAGCAGAATATCCCACAAAAATGCACTTCACCGCTCTAGGGGCAAGCTTCCCGACTGATGGTCTGTTATCCTTCACAAAGCACACACAACCAAATACTTTCAGTGGAAGAATCCCACCATTATCTCCTTTCAACGTCTCACACGGAGACTTCCAATCCAGTACTCTCGAGGGCATTCTGTTGATCAGCGTCGCTGCAGTCAACACTGCTTGCCCCCATAATGTTTCTGGGATATTCATGGAGATCATCATACTTCTAGCAACCTCTAAAAGATGTCTATTCTTCCTTTCTGCTACCCCATTCCGAGCTGGTGTATATGAACACGTAGTCTGGTGTTGTATTCTCTGAGATGACAAGTATTCTCCAAACACTCTGTTAGTGTACTCTGTCCCATTATCAGATCTCAATACCTTCACCACTGCTCCATATTGAGTCTGAACATTCCTATGAAAGTTTTGAAAGCAGCCAAACACTTCACTCTTATTCTTCATCAGGTATAACCAAGTAACGCGAGAGAAGCAATCAATGAAGGTAACAAAATACTTGTATCCATTCATAGAACTTGTGGAACATGGCCCCCACACATCTGAATGTATCATATCAAATGCATGAGAACTCCTATGATCAGAACTAACATAAGAGCTTCTAGTAAGCTTTCCCAACTTACATGCATCACACACAAGTTTCTCTTTATTTACTTTCTCAAATAAAGATGGATACAACCTACTTAAAACACCGAAAGAAGTATGTCCCAAGCGTTTGTGATGAAGCATCAACACACTCTCAGCACTCATCTCAGATCCTACTCCTGCTCTCTCTACCATTGATACTAAAGCTGAATCTAGCTCTTCACGATCCAGATACCACAGTCCATTACGTCATGTGCCAGTCCCAAGTCTCCGTCCTGTCCCCTTCTCCTGAAAGATCACATTGGGAATATCAAAAGAAACAATGCATTTTAGTTGGAGGATGATATAACTAATGGATAAAAGATTGACTGGAAAGGAAGGAGCATGCAAAACATTGGACAAAGTTACAGAACCAGTACAATCGACTGTACCCTTACCAACCACCGACTGAAATATACCATCAGCTGTTTGAATACTATCAGGCGATGCTAAGTGAGTATATGATGAGAACTCACTAGCATTACCTATCACATGACGAGACGCATCGGAGTCGACTATCCACTCTGATGATCTGTTGGGAGACATAGAAGCAAGAGCATGTATGTCATCAGTACCTTTGGCCGGATGAGCATAAGTAGCAGTGTTGCCTCTGGCGAAGAACGAAGTGGATGCCTCCTCAGTCCCACTCCTCAAGTCTCCATCCCCTGCTACTTGCTGTTTTTTCCTGAGTATCGTCAGGAGAGCACGATCCTCCTCTGTAAAGACCACCTCAGCTTTTTCTTCCTCTTCTACCATCAGATTCGCCCGGTTCCCTGCTCCTCTTCCACCTTGTCGACCCCCACGGTCACGACTCCTTGGGTGGCTTGGTGCAAGCATGCCTTAGATGACCCACCGCACCACAGTTGTAGCACTGTCGAGTCTCTCCCCTAGATCCAGTGCTGCTAGAGGCTGTCAGTGCTGACTTCACCACAGGAAGTCCACATGTCCCCGCTTGCAGCCGAATACGAGTCTCCTCCTGGATCATAACAGAGACAGCCTCCTCAAGCGTGAGAATCTTCGGCTGAGCTAGCAGCAATGCGATTCGCTGAGCGAACTCTGATGTCAATCCCTTGAGAAACACCATAGTCCTCTCCTGTAGAAAAGCCTCCCGCTCTTTACATCCCGGGTCCTTGCAGCTAGCCCAGCCACAGGCGCTCCAACTCTGTAGCATATTCCTGTACAGTCCTCTCTCCCTGGACTGTGGTGTCGATCTCTCCTTTAATCTGGAATACCCTCAGGTTATTCCCCACTCCATCATATGTCCTCCTCAACTTCTCCCAGACGTCCTTCACCTTCTCAATGCCATCCACTGTGGCAGCGATCGTAGGGACCAACGAGTTGAGAAGCCAGATGTACACCAACATATGAGTGAACTTCCACTCATCTCTTCCCTCTGAGTCCTCCTCCGGCTCTGTCACCTCTCCTGTCAGATAGCCCTCCAGATTCCTCCCTGCAAGGGTATATCTCACCCGCCGTGACCAGCTCAGGTACGTACTAGGTCCATCCAGCTTCAGATCGATGGTCGGAAGCTCCAACTTCTTCGATGGTTTTGTCGCGCTCTCACCAGCCGACAACTTCATCAACTTCATTAAAATTGACACCTCCGCAGGGTTCAACTTCTTGATAATCTCCTCCATTGATCAAGCTTCAGGCCTAACACCTGGTCACCGTCTCTTCTGACCCTTGTTGTGTGCAGTGAAAATTTTGGCAGCACCTCTGCTACACAACAAGAGTAAGATCTCAGACAAACTCTCGTTTCTCAGAGGAAACAAGAATAAAAAACAGTGATATATCTCATCGCCGTGAGATATATACTTTTCCTGTCATCAGTTCGAGGACTGAGTCGAGGGAATCCATGTCAAACTCGAGGTTCGACACGGTGTAGCAAGGGTTCTGTCAGGGGTGGTGGGAGT
>NC_033797.1:17794598-17797134 GCF_001876935.1 Asparagus officinalis
GAGTGAGGAGGGGGTGGGGTGGGGTGGCGGCGGCTAGGGTTTGGAGGTGGCTCTGATACCAAGTTGAAATAGAAACCCTAATCTTATTATGAGATCTCTTGGGCTTATATAGGCCCCTACACAACTTACAAATAAGTCCCTAACTAATACTAATATGTCAACAATATCTTGCAAGAAGAATATAACTACTGAGAGTCTCTGCCATGTTATTATCTATAATATCACATAGAGAATGACATTTAAAATGAGACTTACAAAAGTTATTGGGTCCCTTGTCAGAATTGTTTTTGAAGTATTCTGCCCCCATGCACTTTTCTCCAATTGGAATATATATGTCTTGCACACTGCCTATACTCTATTGTTGGCCAAACGTTATGTATTGTGGGCACCAACCCCTATAAATTGAACATATATATATCAAATACATGTTATTATCACATTAAGATACAGATAGGGTATAAAGAGAAATAGTGATTCAAGCGAGCCTACCTTCTTTTGATCTGACATTACAATCCAATTTTGTCCATTACTCATTTCCAAGTCTTGAATCCATATCCTGAAGAACCATTCCCATGAGCACCTATTCTCTCCCTTAACAACTGCCCATGCGATAGGCACATATGATTATTACCATATCTTCCTACAGCACAAGCAACTGCCCACCACAAGCGTGCTTCAAGTAACAACCATCAAGTCCAAATATCTTTCTACAATATAAATTGAAACCACTATTCAAAGCTTTAAAACTGACATAAAATCTCTAAAATGTAGATGGTTGTCCCTCCTCAATGTTAATCACCTTGATAATGCATGGACTCCCTTCATTAAATCTAAGAACCTCTTATTAATAAGGCTTTAACAAGCTATATTATCTCTCCATCAGTCCTTTAACCGCATTTAAAGCTTTTTCTTTTGCCCTACCGCATTTTCTCAAGTTCACCCTTATCTGATAACTTCTAAAATGTTAGCACAAATATCCTTTGGCCTATACTTAGGATTTCTTAAAATAATGTCTAAATATTGATGAGCAGTCTAATTTTTAGTAATCAATCTATTGTTAAATAAATGTTCTAGTACATTAGTGACGTGGATGTACACTCCTTATTTGTCAAGCCCTTCTTTCCTTCAAGTCTGCACATGAGGTCAATATCCAAGCACATAATGCACAAGTGACATCTATTGTCTTTTTGTCATTTTTGTAATATTTCAAATGATAATGCTTTTGTATGGAGTAATTTAAGACGACTTGTTAAATACCTTTCTTGATGTGAATCTTAATCCAAGCTCCAAGTAAATTGCTTTCATTTTCACATCTTCATTGAAAAACTTGTAGTCAATTTTAGCTTTTTTCTTCTTTCTTTTTGGTGGCTGAGGAGTCTCATCATTGTCACTTTCAACTAATGGTTCATCATCCTCACTACCTCTTTGATCAGAAACATGTCGTCCTTCATATGTTGTCCAAAACATATGCCACTTTGAGCCACTTGGAATAATACCTTTAGCTCTTGAACTCCTAATGTATAGCCCAGCAAATCGTGCATCGGTGTTAGTAGTCTTGTATGCATGTAGTTCTTCATTTTCACTTGTATTATCATATTCATTTTGATATTTATTTGTCTCAATATATGCATTCTCTTCTCATTGTGCTGCATTCGTTTCCATATTTGCTCCAGCATTCACATTTGCATCATTTAGTTGAGAAGATGTAGGGGACAAGTACCGTAGGTGGATGTTCATCCTCATCATCAGCAATCTAGCACTAGAAGCCCATTCTATTTTGCCTTTTTTAGCCTTTAAAATACTAATACTCCTCTCTCTTATCTCAAATAATTCCTCATTATTACTACCTATAGCTTCATTTGCTTCACTGTCATATCCTTCAAAAGAGCCCTCACTTGTGTAACCACCATCTACTCCCACATTTACATCAATTGGACTTACATATGCAGCTTTAACCACAGCTCCACTTGTAGTATGATCTCCATCTGCAAACAACTTCCGATTGCTATGTGACTTTCTCCCTTTTGTAACATTGAATTCATCAACTAGTTCCTCATCCTCACCATTTTCTTCACATTCTGCTAACTCAACAGGGTCCATCTTGTATGTCTCATTCTCAACTGAATCATCATCATTACTAGATTCTTCAGTTTGGTCATATTGTTGTACATGAGTGGAAATAATAGGATGACTTTATACAGTAGAATTCACATTTCCATATTGTACGCTTGATTCCCCAATATTTCTTTTAGAAGCAACCTCCTTCCTTATTGGAGTGATCTTCTTTTTTTTTTAGAATGAGCTTTTTTCTTCTCTTTAGCGTGAAGGGTTCATCACCTACATTAGGTTGAACTTCCCATGTTTAGAGATGAGATTCATCACCTACATTAGCTTGAGCTTCATCGATCTGTTTGGGGAACGATTACCTCACCTATATTAGGTTGCACTTCACATGTTTAGAGGTGTGATTCATCACCTACGTTAGCTTGAGCTTCATCTGCTTGGGGAAGGGGTTCTTCACCTACATTAGATTGAA
>NC_033797.1:17797144-17806183 GCF_001876935.1 Asparagus officinalis
GAGGGGTGATGAATCACCTACATTAGCTTGAGCTTCATTTGCTTGGGGAAGGATTCTTCACCTACATTTGATTGAGCTTCATCTGCTGCTTGATTGTGGAGATTTGGTATAATTTCATATTCATCACTATTGTTGGATATATATTTTATTAAAACAACAATGACTCAATCATATCCATCTTTGAAAAATAAAAAGTGGCAGCCTCTTTTGAAAAACAAAAGCAAATTTGAAAAACCTGTGTAAACGTGTTTAAAAAAGAGGAAAAGTCCCTTTCAAATGAACAGTAAAAACATGTGTGCTTTATTTTTTCTTCGGTGGTGCCAAAACTTAGAGAAAATTTTTGGGTGTGGGTCCCACATGCATAGTAAAATATATTATTTTATTAGTGCATAGTGTTTTCCCAAACACTATAAATAGACCTCAAATCCTTAAGGAAAATTCATTCCAAAAACAACAATCAATATATACAGATATATATTGTAGAATAGCTAGTACTAGTAGGAACAGTGCCCAGACCGAGAAGGTCTTATAGATCGAGGAGATCTTTGCCTGAGGAGATCGAGGAGATCTTTGCCTGATAGATCGAGGAGATCTTTGCCTGATAGATCGAGGAGATCTTTTCCTTATAGATCGAGGAGATCTTGACAGTACTGGATTGGTGCATACCAGAATACTGGACTGCTGTTTCCGAAAACAATTTGGTCTTGAGATCCTTGCATCGGAGTAGGCCAAATAATGCTTTAAGCACAGCGTTTTATAAACGCACAGCAGCTGAGTTGGAATATTTTAAATTAATGTACTTCAATTTTCTGTTCAGTTTTTACTGTTTTATATCTGTATTATTCCAGATTTAACCACAGGCGTCAACAATCTTAAAGCATTATTTTGATCTACCATGGATCCTGCGAGGACTCTTGGAGTGGACTGTCTTAAGTTAGAGAACTTTGACGGTTCTAACTTCAACGCATGGCGTCGGAAAGTAATCTTCGGGATGCAACTCCTGAAAATCTACTATGTGGTTTCTGAGGAAAAACCCGACTCTGAAGAAGACTCTGAAGCTGAAGCCTCTTGGGCTAAAGATGATCACTTCTGCAGGAGTTATCTCCTTAATTTCCTGGCTGATCATCTAGCAGATGCTTACACCAACAAGCCCTCTGCAAAAGAAATCTGGAATGCTCTGGAGGACCAGTACAAGGATGAGGAGAAGCTGTCCAAATCTCACCTTATTGACAAGTTTCTGGACTTAAAGTTTGAAGATGACACTGAGGTCTTGCCTCAAGTTAAAGAGCTTAAAAAGCTTGTTATGAAGCTGAAGGATGAAAAGATCAATCTTTGTCAAACATTCGTCTCTGGTGCAATTGTCAACAAGTTTCCTCCATCTTGGATGTCATTCTCCACTGACATTCGAAGAAGGAAAAGACAGGTGACTCTGTCTGATTTGAAGAGGTTCATTCGGATCGAGGACGAGACTCGGACTCGCACGAAGACTGAGCTCCTTGCTAAGCAGAAGGCGTCTGCTAACATGGTGGCGACTAACTCTGAAAAGGGTAATTATTCATCTTTCAAGAAGAAGAAGTCTTTTAATAGAAGGAAGAACCAAAATCCGAAGAACCTGAACGTTCAAAAGAAGGAGTTCAAGAAGAGCGGCAAATGCTTCAACTATGGGAAGTAAGGACATTTTGCCAAAGACTGCAAAGCACCAAAAAAGGAAACAACACACAATGTCAATCAAGTTGATGATTGTGTGGCTATGCTATTCCAGGTAACAACTCCAAGCAACATCTCTAGTTGGTGGTTAGATACGGGTGCTACTTGTCATGTATGCTCCAATAGAGATATGTTCTCTTCTTATGTTGCTACTAAAGAGAACGTATCAATGGCTGATCGTTCTGTGGTTCCTGTTCTTGGAACTGGGACTGTGGTACTGACTCTTTCTTCGGGAAAGACTCTCACATTGAGGATGTGAAACATGTTCCCTCAATTGCTAAAAACTTAGTCTCTGGAAGCATGTTGTGTGATGTAGGCATAAGGCTGGATTTCCAAGGAGGAAAGGCTGTATTATCCTTCAAGAAAATGTATTTTAGCAATGCATATCGTACTGATGGTATGTATAAAATCAGTACGAGTGCACCCAACCCCGTTGTAAATGAAGTATCCTCTTTTGCTTACTCCTCTGTGTTATGGCACAATAGGCTGGGACATGTAAATTATAGAAAATTATCCAGCATAGAGAAGTTAGGATTACTTCCAAACTATGGGGGTAACAAACCTGAGAAGTGTGAAATTTGCGCGCAAGCAAAGCTGACGAGGAAGCCATTTTCAAGTATCACAAGGAGCACCAACCTGTTGGATCTAATTCATTCAGATACTTGTGACTTCAAGAGCTTCATCACTCGTGGCGGAAAGAAGTACTTCATCACCTTCATTGACGATCATTCTCGCTTTTGTCACGTTTACCTGCTAAAATCTAAAGATGAAGCCTTCAACAAGTTTGTCGAATTTCGGACTCGAGTGGAGAAGTAGCTTGGACTTCAGGTGAAAAGACTTAGAAGCGACAGAGGAGGAGAGTACCGATCTAAGGAATCGGAAGCATACTTCAAGGAGCATGGAATCATTGCTGAAACTACTGCTCTGTATTCTCCGCAATCTAATTGGATTACAGAAAGAAAGAATCGCACATTGACCGAAATGGTGAATTCGATGCTAATCACATCTGGTCTACCTACCTGCTATTGGGGAGAGGCTTTGCTAATGGCAAACTGGATTCTGAACAGAGTAACATCTGGTCTACCTACCTGCTATTGGGGAGAGGCTTTGCTAATGGCAAACTGGATTCTGAACAGAGTACCATATTCCAAAACTGATAATACTCCTCATCAGTTATGGTTGGGATATCCAGATTCTTTGGATAGTCTCAAAGTGTGGGGGTGTCTCGCATATGTTCGAATTACAGATATCAGACGGGCTAAGCTCGGACCAAAGGCAAACAGATACGTATTTCTTAGCTTTGCTGGAGATAGCAATGCGTGCAGGTTCCTGGACCTTGGAACCAACTCCATCATTGAAGCTCGGGATGCAGAATTCTTTGAGGATAAGTTTATCAAACATACAGGCTCATTGCTCAAAGATGTAGCAGAGAATGCTAGTACATCAGATGCACAAGAGGAGCCAGTTAATAATGAAGGAATTATCGAACCATCTTCCAAGCGCGTCAGAAGACAGAAAGATTTTGGAGATGATTTCATCACCTATAATGTGGAAGGAGATCCACAGACTTTTCAAGAAGCAATGCAGTCAACAGACGTTCTTCTGTGGAAAGAAGCTATAGATGATGAGATGGATTCATTGATCCAAAATCACACATGAGAGCTGGTGGATGTACCTAAAGGTGCTAGGCCTATCAGTTGCAAGTGGATCTTTTGAGAAGTACAAAGCAAGACTGGTGGCAAAAGGATTCTCTCAGAAAGAAGGTATAGACTTCTTTGATATTTATGCCCCAGTTTACATGATCATTACCATCAGAGTACTTATCGCATGGGCGGCGATTAAAAAATTAGTCATATATCAGATGGATGTGAAGACTGCCTTTCTCAATGGAGATCTCACAGAAGAGATCTACATGGAGAAACCAGAAGGATTTGATGCTCCAGCTGGTAAGGTTTGTAAACTTGTTAAGTCATTATATGGACTTAAGCAGATACCAAAACTCTGGCATGAGAAATTTGATGGGGTTGTTCGCAACAATGGGTATCAAGTCAGTGAATCTGACAAGTGCCTATACATTAAGGTCGCTGAAGGAAAGGTGGTGGTCATTTGCCTCTATGTGGATGATATGCTCATCATCGGGAGTGATTTGGAGATAGTAACATCTACCAAGAAATTTCTCTCGGCACAGTTCAGCATGAAGGACCTTGAAACTGCGGACGTGATTCTCGGAATCAAAATCATATACTCTAAAGAGGGTATTGGATTGTCCCAATCTCATTATGTCGAGAGCATGCTAAGGAAGTATGGCTACTACGACCTGCCAGAACTGTCAGTGCCGTATGATTACAACAAGAAGCTTCGACCAAACACTGGAAGACCAGTAGAGCAGCTAAGGTACTCAAAGATCATTGGGAGTCTTATGTACGCGATGAGCTGCACAAGGCCAGATATAGCATTCGCTGTAGGAATGCTTAGTAGGTTCACAAGTAATCCTGGAAAGCTTCATTGGGATGACATCCAGAGATTTATGAGATACTTATAAGGAACTACAGGTCTGGGCTTATTCTACATTGGATATCTGGGTGTAATCGAAGGCTATTCAGATGCGAGCTAGTGCTCAGAACCAGATGAGTGCAGATCTACTAGAGGATTTGTCTTCACCATGGGTGGAGCTGCCGTCTCGTGGAAGTCTAAGAAGCAGACAATGATTGCACAGTCATCGATGGAATCTGAGTTCTTCGCACTTTGTGTTGCAGGAGATGAAGCTGAGTGGCTCAGTTGTATTCTCCGAGACCTTCCATTGACGGAATTACAAGGTGTAATTACTATCTATTGTGATAATCAAGCGACGAGTGCTGTGGCAGCGAACTCGTTGTTCAATGGAAAGAAGCGGACCATTCGTCTGAAGCATGGCTATTTGAGAGAGCTCATTTGTCAAGGAGTCATCTCTGTGATTGACGTCCGATCTTCAGAGAATGTGGTTGATCATTTGACTAAGGGTCTGAAAAAGGACATAGTTGAAAGGACATCTGCTGGAATGGGTCTCAAAGTTTTATAAGTCTTACAAATACTTACCATGTTTATTAAGTTATTAGTTCAAAGCTTATGCTACTAATAATAAAATAATCGGTTCAAAAGTTAAGTAAGATTTATAAAGTTTGGTGAGTCTTACAAATACTTATCATTTACATCTAGTTATTAGTCCAAAGCTTGTGCTACTAATGATAAGATAAATGGTTCAAAAGTCAAGTAAGATTTACAAGTGAAAGAGTTTAAGTTTTCTTGGATTAGTCGGTGTCTAAGGTAAGGTTTGGGGGTTGCGTAACGCGCTCCGCAAAGAACGAGGTACTTAATTGATCTTTGATCAACCTCTAATACTATCCTTACCTGGCTGAACTACCCGAGTAAAACTTTGATCTTTTTACCTAGAATCCTATCATGTAAAGAGGATGGTTGTTAAGCCTTAATGAGTCCAAAGCATTTCGGATGCGGGGTGTTAGATAGGAAACACACCTAAAAGACTCACCTAGAATCCTATCATGAGAGAGGATGGCTTTTAAGCCTTAATGAGTTCAAAAGCATTTCGGATGCGGGATGTTTGATAGGAAATATGTCTAAAGAACTCATCTATGTATGGGTGAAGATTTGGCCGTCTCCTATGATATCTTGTGGAAAGATACCTAGAGCCCTAGCAGAAACCAGGATATGCACATGGTCGTAAATGTGCAAAGGCAATGGAAAGGCAAAGGCAAAGACAAAGGCAAGTGTGGTTCAAAGTGAAAACTACCACAAATGAGTTTGATCTTGTGTGATCGTTGGATTTTTAGACATGTGCTGGTTCAAGTCTCTGCGACACCATACACCTATCTTTTATTCAGTTGGTTTAAAGGGGATTCAAGTCATTGCGACATCTACCATATGCACAACGATTGAAACGACGGCACCGTTACACCAGTTTTAAAAAAATATTTATGAGGGATTGTTGGATATATATTTTATTAAAACAACAATGACTCAATCACATCCATCTTTGAAAAATGAAAAGTGGCAGCCTCTTTTGAAAAACAAAAGCAAGTTTGAAAAACATGTATAAGCGTGTTTAAAAAAGAGGAAAAGTCCCTTTCAAATGAACAGTAAAAACATGTGTGCTTTATTTTTTCTTCGGCGGTGCTAAAACTCAGATAAAATTTTTGGGTGTGGGTCCCACATGCATAGTAAAATATATTATTTTATTAGTGCATAGTGTTTTCCCAAACACTATAAATAGACCTCAAATCCTTAAGAAAAATTCATTCTAAAAACAACAATCAATATATACAGATATATATTGTAGAATAGCTAGTGCTAGTAGGAACAGTGCCCAGACCGAGAAGGTCTTATAGATCGAGGAGATCTTTGCCTGAGGAGATCGAGGAGATCTTTGCCTGATAGATCGAGGAGATCTTTACCTTATAGATCGAGGAGATCTTGACAGTACTGGATTGGTGCACACCAGAATACGAGACTGATGTTCCTGGAAGCAATTTGGCCTTGGGATCCTTGCACCGGAGTAGGCCAAATAATGTTTTAAGCACAGCGTTTTACAAACGCACAGCAGCTGAGTTGAAATATTTTAAATTACTGTCCTTCAATTTTCTGTTTAATTTTTACTGTTTTATATCTGTATTATTCCAGATTTAACCACATGCGCCAACAACTATCAACAACGTCAGCTTCATCAACAAAACGATCTACAAGCACTTCAATTGCTCTGTGCCTACGAGCATGCACTAACATCAAATTCAAATCAGATTGAGCCTGCAGAGGATTCAATCCACCATTTTTCATTCCCACGCCTGGTATAGCAAACCACATAGACCTCACATTCTAATAGCTAAATTGCCCAACTACACCTCTCAGAAAAGATATAGAAATATGCTCCTCTTGTAAGAAAATTCAATGTCAACAATGCCCCCAATATGATCAAAAGATGCTCCTCTTGTAAGAATTCTATATCAATGCTGCCCCCAACATAATCAAAAGGCACTTGAAAATAAAAGAAGCCTCCATGCCTAAACTTAATCATGATTACCCCTCCCGTCTGCAAATAAATCCCAAGAGAAACGGTTTAAAATATTTAATTTTTCAAAAAAAAATAATCAATTAACTAACAAACCCCCAATTCGGAAAAAAGTCGACCATGTTTATGACATAAATCTTTGTTAGTTAACAAGTACAATGTAGTAATCCACTAGTAAACTCTTCAATTACTTCAATTGCAAATGTGAAAGAGAAAAATCTCACTTTTCTTCCTTCAGACCACCGTGATGAGAGCGTGGAGTGAGAAGTCCCCACCTTGAAATCTTCCTTCAAACCATTATCTCTTTAACCTCCCTCTCTACAATCGCTGAACTCATCCATGATTTCTTCTCTCCAGCTTTCTCTCCTTGTTTGGTTTGAAAAATGGGTGTATAAACTCAAATATTCAAAGCACCTCCCAGCTTTGTAAAAACAAATTAAATTATCCCGACTTAGCAGGTGGTATTCACGTGACAGCTTCGTGCTTATGGCTATAAGTTCTTTTATTTTAATATCCAACTATCTTGAAGATTTGCACAAGTCTATCGGAATGGGGTTGACTTGACAAGGTCAATGAGTATTGAATTTGGTTGGTGTTTGGTTGCACAATTTTAATTGAAAAGTTTTCTCAAAATGTCTGACAATGGTAATTCTGTAATTAAAAATTTTCTGTGGGTTTTCGTAAACTGTGTTTGGTTCAAAAATATCTACAGAAATATTTTCTGTAAAATAAAAAAAATTATCAAAATTTACAGAAATCAATTTCCTCTCAAAATGGGCGAAAATCACCTAGAAATCTGACACAACATTGATACTTTTCTATAAAGTTGATACTTTTCTATAAATTTAGGGGGTGTTTGGTTCAATTTCTACAAATTATAGGAAATCTTGCTATTTTCTATAAAGTTATGGGACATTTTATTGTTTTGAACCAAACAAGCAAAGTAAAAAATAAGAAAAATAGTACTTTTTGACTTCTCAAAAAAAATTATATAATTTTTTTAAGAAATACAAGGAAATCATATTTTGGATGGAAAATATTTTCTATAATTTGTAGAAATTGAACCAAATACCCCCTAAGTGGTTAAAAAAGTATTTTAAAAAAAGGGTTTGCCGTGAAACAGAAAACTATTTGTAGAAACCTGGCCGTTTGTTGTTAAATGCCTTCAAGCTGTTAACCTCTTTCTTCCAGTTTTTCATTACAATTTCATTCATGAAAATTGATTTGAAAAATCATTTGCCTCAATTTGATTTTTAGAGTGTAATCTTCTTTTGATAAACCCTCAAACCGTATGTAAATATTTGAATACACAGCCCACCAGAAACAAGACGATAGAAGTACTATTTATTTCCAAAAACCAATCATATTCTAAGATTTGAAGTATGATTCCCAGCCAAACGAAACCTATCGAAGTCCTTAAATTTCTCAAGAAAAAAACCCAACCTAATTGGAATTTAATTCTGACTAATTGATTTCTCTTCGTAGATACCCCAAAACACGGGGTTTTATCCGCAATTTACAAAAGATTATATGCAAAATTCCACTTGTGGAAGGCTTACCCTGCAAATTCTCCTCATTAAATTCCCATACACAGAGTCATGTGGAAATCAAATTCTGAGGAACCAATTCCATTTTCTCGACCGTCAATACCGCCATGTTCAAAGTCAAATCTTTAACACACTCCGGACTTCCAAACGCACCAAAAATCTCCCTTTATCGTCTCTTTCAGTTTCTCCCGTCATACCTTTGTTGTGAGTCTCTCCTTTTTGGAGGTCAAAAAAGAAGAGGCTGGTAGTGGTTAATTAGGTCCCATCTAGTTTTTTTGTAAGATAAAAAATGTAGGAGAAAAAGCAAAAAAAAGTTAGGAATAAGTTATTCTCGCAATGCAAATTTTTGACAAATAACGAAAGGTTAGGTGGGTTTTAATGCTATAAATAGTGTCAAAAAAGAAGAGGCTGGTAGTGGTTAATTAGGTCCCATCTAGTTTTTTTGTAAGATAAAAAATGTAGGAGAAAAAGCAAAAAAAAGTTAGGAATAAGTTATTCTCGCAATGCAAATTTTTGACAAATAACGAAAGGTTAGGTGGGTTTTAATGCTATAAATAGTGTCAAAAAAGAAGAGGCTGGTAGTGGTTAATTAGGTCCCATCTAGTTTTTTTGTAAGATAAAAAATGTAGGAGAAAAAGCAAAAAAAAGTTAGGAATAAGTTATTCTCGCAATGCAAATTTTTGACAAATAACGAAAGGTTAGGTGGGTTTTAATGCTATAAATAGT
>NC_033797.1:17807546-17921081 GCF_001876935.1 Asparagus officinalis
TATATATATATATATATATATATACTCTCAAAATCATAGATTATTTGAGTGTTAGAGAGAGAAAAAGAAAGAATGTTAGTCTTTTGTGTTCTTCTTCGGAGTAGAAGAAGAACTTTTTTCTGTCATGTTTATTGCTAGTGTACCTCTAACCTATATATATATATATATATATATTTTCTCAAAATCATAGATTATTTGAGTGTTAGAGAGAGAAAAAGAAAGAATGTTAGTCTTTTGTGTTCTTCTTCGGAGTAGAAGAAGAACTTTTTTCTGTCATGTTTATTGCTAGTGTACCTCTAACCAAGTGTCTAAAAAGAAAACTCTGTATATCCATTATATTCATAGTGAAAAAATTTTCTGGACTAGGTCCCGTGGTTTCTACCTTCAGTTAAAGGGGTTTCCACATTAAAAATTCTTATATCCTGTTGAATAATTCTTTTGGTCATTTTATTATTATTTGCCTTATTAATTCATTTTTATCTACAGAGGATAAGGAAAAGTTAATCAATCAACCCCATTTTTTCCCAACAAACTTTGGACTCAATTCAACCCAATTTCTAGCAGCAACCAATTCAAATCCAAGATAACCAGAATTTTCTCCCAATATCCTCTGACCCTGGGTCATTCATTCAAGCCTTAATCCTATGTCGAGCCCCAACCCAAATCAAATAAATCTAGACTCAATTATGCAATAACATATACATATCTCGCAGAATTTTGTTTGGTTGATAGAAAGAGAAAAGACGATCAAATCCATGCACTTCATGATGGGAAATAAACAGTACAACAAGACATTTCCCATCTTTGTGATGAGATGAGAACAAAAATAGAAAAGAAAAAACACAAAGAGAGATTGCACACACAAGATTTAGCGAGGTTCAGGTCAAATTGAGCCTACGTCCTCACCCGCTCCTTCTTCGTCGTTTCCATTTTAATCAAATGAAAGCTTACAAAGGGTCTTCTCTCAAGTTGGTATAACTTAACTTGAGGATCACTTTCTATCAAACTCACTTGAGGATTATAGCTTTCTATCAAACTCACTTAAGGATTACAGATTGTATGTGGTTCTTGTTCTTGCTTCTTGTTTTCAACATTCATCATCTTCTCTCTATTTATAGGGAGGATATTCCTCTTGGGTACACCATATTTATTGCATGGAGAAGTCCAAAGACTAGCCCTTCCTTTTCCCAATGCATGGGGAAAGACAATCTATTAATGCATGCATATAGTCAACCACAAAATCTCCATGGATTAAATCCATATTAATTCATCATGGGGATGGACTCCGTTCCCATCAATCTCCCCCTCCATCCTCATGAGGAGAAAGTTTTTAAACAATAGTCATACTTGCCTTTCTTCAGCAGAAGTCATGCTTCTTTTTTGGTAGAGGCTTCGTCATCATGTCAGACGGATTTTGGCTTGTATCAATCTTCTTAATGTGCATAAAACGATTCTCCAAAGCATCACGGATCCAATGAAGGCGTACGTCGATATGTTTTGTCCTTGAGTGATAGGTAGTATTTTTACTCAAGTCGATGGCGCTCTGATTGTCACAATATAGAGTGTACTTCTCTTACTTGAGAGATAGCTCCTTCAAAAAATTCTTCATCCACAAGAGCTCCTTGCTAGATTCTGTAGCAACGATATACTCAGCTTCTGTGATAGATAGAGCAATACACTTTTGCAGCTTTGATTGCCATGATACGGCTCCACCTGCAAAGATAAATAAATATCCTGATGTGGACTTTCTTTTGTCCAAGTCACCTGCCATATCAGAATCAGTATAGCCCTCCAAGCTAGGTTTTTTATCTCCAAAATATAAAGAATATTTAGAGGTTCCTCTATATCTTAGGGTTCATTTTACTGCTTTCTAATATTTTTTACCAAGATTAGCAAGATAACGACTTACAACTCCAATTGCATGTGTTATGTCGGGTCCTGTACAAACCATGAAGTACATCAAACTTCTGACGGCCAAGGCAAATGGAATGCTCTTCATCTCCTCCTTCTCCTTCTCACTTGAAGGGTTTTGTTGCGTACTTAGCTTAAAATGAGTTGCTAGCGGTGTGCTGATTGGCTTAGAGTTTAACATATTAAAATTCTCCAGAACACGTTCAATGTATCTTTCTTGTGATAGCCACAACTTTCTCGCACTTCTGTCTCGAGATATCTTCATTCCCAATATATGTTGTGCTGCTCCTAAGTCCTTCATGTCAAAGGACTTGCTCAGCTCTTTCTTCAACCTATCAATTTTAGACCTATCTTTTCCAACAACAAGCATATCATCAACATATAGAGAGAGAATAATGAAATCATCATCTGAGAACTTTTGGACATAAACACAATGATCTGCAGATGTTCTTTTGTACCCATGGTCAAGCATAAAAGAATCAAACCTTTTATACCACTACCGAGGTGCTTGCTTGAGTCCGTACAAGCTCTTCATCAATTTGCAAACCAAGTATTCTTTGCCTTTGACCTTGAAACCCTTTGGCTGCTCCATATAGATTTCTTCTGACAAATCACCATAGAGGAATGATGTCTTCACATCTAACTGTTCAGCTTCAAGATCCTGAGAAGCAATAAGACCAAGAATAGTCTGAATAGAAGACATCTTTACAACAGAAGAAAAAAAATCATAGTCAACACCTTGCTTCTGACTGAAACCTTTCACCACGAGGCGAGCTTTGTACTTGACTTGACCATTTCCTTCATTCTTGATTTTGAACACTCCTTTGTTCTTCAAGGCTTTTTTGTTCTTAGGTAGCTCTACCAAGTTATAAGTGTGATTCTTATGCAAAGAATCCATCTCCTCTTGCATAGCTTTCTTCCACTTTGCACGATCATCATGAACTTGTGCTTCATGAAAACTTTCTGGTTCACCTGAATCTGTTACCATAGTATACTCTGAAGCAAGGTATCTAATCGAGGGTTGCCGTTCTCTCTCCGATCGTCTCAACTGAGGTACTTGTGGCTGATCTATATATAGTGGCTCTGGATGTTCATGCTCCCCCTGATTAAAACCTGGAGAACCTGTAATTTTTTCTTCTTGCACATCTTGAAAATCATTATTTTCTAGCATGGGAGAAGAAAAAACAACCGGTGTAGAGATTGAATCTGGGATGATATGAGTGTTTTGTGGCTCTTCTTCTTTTTCAAAATCAGCAAGTGTTTTATCATCACAAAAATCAATATCCATGCTCCTCACAATTTTTTTATTTTTAGGATCCCACAACCTATACCCAAATTAATCATTTCCATATCCTAGGAAGATGCATGGAATAGCTTTATCATCAAGCTTTGTTCTTTTCGCCTTAGGTACATGTACAAATGCCTTGCACCCGAACACACGCAAGTGAGACTAGAAAATATTCTTTCCACTCCAAATTCTTTCAGGAATATCTCCATCCAAAGAAACTGAGGGGGACATGTTTATCAAATAGCAGGCTGTTCGCAATGCTTCTCCCCAAAATATTTTGGTAATTTAGCTAAGGATAGCATACTCCTTATCCTTTCCACAATTGTGTGGTTCATCCTTTCTGCAATCCTATTATGTTGTGGTGTGTGTGGAACAGTCTTTTGGTGTCTAATACCACAAAAAGAACAATAGTCTTCAAACATACTTAAAGTATACTCACCACCATTATCAGTGTGAATACACTTCAAAAGCTATCAGGTTTCTCTTTCAATTTTGGTATAAAGTCTTTGAAAACTTCAAAGACTTGATCTTTGGTTTTTATGACATACACCCACACCTTTCTATATGCATCATCTATGAATGTCACAAAGTATGAGGCACCACTAAAAGTTTTTTCATTTATGGGTCTGTATATATCCGAATAGATTAAGTCCAATATGCCAGTTTTTTTGTTATAATTATTAACAAAAACTACCCGGTGTTGTTTCCCAATCAAGCATTGATCACAATGGAGTAGTGTTGTACCTTGCATGGATGGAAATAGTTTTCACCTTGCAAGAGTTTGTAGCCCTTTCTCACTCATGTGGCCAAGCCGCTTGTGCCACAAATCCATAGAGATACCTTCCACTGTTCCAAGTTCATCGTTCTCTAAGTGAAACCGAGTCTTATAGAGAGTGCAACACTTCTTTCCTCTCGCTAGCACAAGTGATCCTTTGGTAAGCTTCCAACATCCTTTACCAAAGCTGCTCGTGTATCCTTCTTCATCAAGCTTGCTAGTAGAGAGAAGATTGAGATGAAGATCGGGCACAAATCTAACATCTTTTAGAACCAGCTTTGTTCCAAGATTAGTAGTAACACAAATATTTCAATGCCAAGAATTTGAGAAGAGTTTTTGTTACCTATTTTTACCATTCCAAGATTACCTTCACGAAGGGAAGTGAAGTAGTCCTTCCAGGAGTAGCATGGTAGGAGGTACCAGAATCAATCACTTATTCCGAGTCTTGGTAAGTGAGATTTGCACAGTCTTCTTCACATGCCGAGAAAAGCATAATTTTATTACCACTGACAACGGCTGCACTTTCATTCATTTCTTATTTTTCATTGGTCTTTCCTTCCTTTTGTTCTCGCTTGAGCTTGCGGCATTCCCGTTTTATGTGTTCATTCTTCCCACGGTGATAGCAACTAATGTCCTTTCTAGCCTTTGATTTTCCTCTCGACTTGTCTCAATTCTGAGGCTGTCGATATTTGTTCCTCCCCCTGTTCTCGGTAACAAGAGCATGAGAATGGGAGGATCCAGATGACTTTCTTTGTATTTCTTCATTCAAGAGGCTGCTTGTAACTTGGTTCATAGATACAACTCCATCAGGTGCAGAGTTGCTAAGAGACACCACCAGTGTCTCCCAACTATCTGGTAATGAGCTAAGCAAAAGAAGGGCTTGAAGCTCATCTTTCAACACCATCTTCATGGCTGCAAGTTGGTTTATAATACTTTGAATTTCATTCAAATGTTCAGATATAGAATCACCTTCCTTGAACTTAAGATTGACAAGCTTCTGAATCAAGAAAGTTGATAATCACATTTTATTGCAATTTTATACCCTCATTATCTATTTTATATGAATAAATATGCTACTAATAATTATTCTTATCTTTAATTACAGGTTAATGAAGAATAAATCTCAAACTCCAATCTCTCAACAAAAAACCCTTGATTTAATGAAGAAATGAAGCCCATGAAGCCAAAGGAATTCTTTCAAATATTTAATGAAGAAATAAATCAAAGCTCAGTGGAAAAATCAAGAGAAAATACCAAAGCCCAAATGTCAAAGCCCAAAGTCCAAGCTAAAGCCAAAGACCCAAACCCAAAAGCCAAATACAAGAGGATCTGAGGACAGCACACAGGAGAAGGGCAGGCATCGATGCCTGCATCGATGGCTGCATCGATGCCTGCATCGATACCTGCATCGATGCCTGCATCGATGCAGGCATCGATACCTTGGGCAGTTAGTTACGAATCTAAGGCTGATTTTTGATGTTTTTGGATAAAATTTTAATCCAATGGCTCTCATTCACTGATGTTTACTATAAATAGGAATAGAGAGTGAGGGGTTAGAGGTGTGAAAATTTTTATAACTCCTTTTGGAGAGGAGGGCTACTCTTAATTGAGAAGGCCTTTCAAAATTATAACTTTTTATTGCAATTAATAATAATAATTTTTTCATCACTTTAAATTTTTTTATTCTTCTCTTTGTTGGATGATGAAGATGAAGATGAAGATGAAGAATTATTTGAAGGTTTGCATTTCTCTTTTATTTCTTTTTTATTGCTTATTAGTTTAGATTTATTTCTATGCTTGTAGTTAGATTTTATTTTCTTGTTAAATAGCCAAGAGGCTAGAACCCTCTTGCCTTAGATTTATTTCATGCTTATAAAGTAGATTTATTTTCTTGCATTTAATTTTTGTAATTTTATTTTGTAGTTTAGATTTTGTAATTTATTTTGTAGTTAGATTTTAATTTCTTACACTATTCACCTTGAGGCTAGAACCCTCTTGGGTTTAGTTTTTCTTTTTTGTTTATTTTTATTTTGTTTGATTCGCCTTTAGGCTAGAACCCTCTAGGGAATCATCATTTTCTAAGAAGTGGGTTCAATTTTAGATTATCCATATCTATAATTGAATCCACCATCTTTAATTTCTTGTATTTTCTTTTATTCTAGAATTTTGTTCTTCATTCTTGATTTTTTTTATTTGTTTCTTGATTTTATTCATTTTTCCTTCCCACCTTATTGATCATACTCATTCTTTTTCAAATTCACTCTCACTTACACTTTGTACCTATTTACATACCATTTTCACTCTCTCAATCTCTTCACAATCACATTCACTCATCACTCATATTTGTCACGCACACAACATAAGAACCGATTTTATATTTTCTCCTACAAAACACCTTCCTCGTGGGATCGATATCTTTATACTATAACTTGACACGGTTGTGCACTTGTAACCTTTTTGGTACATGTTTATGCCGCATCAAAAGCTTTGTTACTGGCGATCTTTCTATCGTAGAGATCTTCAAGTTTCTTCCACAAGTTGTTCGCCGAAGTCTCATTTGACACATGGTAGAATATAGTGTCATCCACCCATTGCCGAATGGTGCCAATGGTTTTCCGATCGAGCTTCTCCCAATCATCCGCCGACATGGACTCTGGTTTGGAGGATTCGCCTTCAACTGGTGCATAGAGGTTCTTGCAATATAGAAGATCCATCATCTTCGCCTTCCATATCATCCAATTGCGGTCATTCAAACTGATCATTCGAACGATGTCGATGGGAGTCTTCATCTCAACGCAAGAAGATTAGCAACCTCGCTTTGATACCACTGATGGAAAATAAACAGTACAACAAGACCTTTCCCGTCTTTGTGATGAGATGAGAACAAAAATAGAAGAGAAAAAAACACAAGGAGAGATTGCACATACAAGATTTACCGAGGTTCAGCCTAAATTGAGCCTACGTCATCACCCATCCCTTCTTCACTGTTTCCACTATAATCAAATGAAAGCTTACAAAGGATCTTCTCTCAAGTTGGTATAACTTAACTTAAGGATCACTTTCTATCAAACTCACTTGAGGATTACAACTTTCTCTCAAACTCACTTGAGGATTACAGATTGTATGTGGTTCTTGTTCTTGTTTCTTGTTTTTAACCTTCACCATCTTCCCTCTATTTATAGGGAGGATATGCCTCTTGGGTACACCAAATTCATCGCATGGGAAAATCCAAAGACTAGCCCTTCTTTTTCCAATGCATGGGAAAAGACAATCTATCAATGCATGCATGTAGTCAACCACAAAATCTTCATAGATTAAATCTATATTAATTCATCATGGGGATGGACCCATCACTTCAAAGATATTGGTGCAAAGTAATCGTGAAGCGACTCTAGCGCTAGAAATGAAAATGAAATATGTGTAACCATCACAGCAGGATTTGCAAATGAGAGCAACATCATGATCTAAAGGAGATGATCAAATCAAAATCCAGTACTCGCATTGCTAACAAATCATCACATCAAGCAAAAAACTACAGTAAACAAACAAGCCAACCACCAGAACAGATAGCCATCATCCAAAACCTCTCTATTCTACAAAACCTGTACCAATCTCATTGGTATCTACCAAATGCTAAATACCAACGCAGCCTCGAGTGCTATAGCGACGAGTACAATTGCAAGGCAAGCATCGCCGTTTCTGCTTGCTGCGTGCCCATTGTGGTGGCATCCGTGGTGGCCTCCAAAAGGTATTACTTTTGGAAATCTGGATCTGCGGCCTCTGCCATGTCCGCCGCCTCTGCCATGCGCGCCGCCTCTGCCATGGCCCCCTGCTGACCGTTTCATGGATATGTTCACGCTCTTTTCTGCAAAGTGAAGCTGGTGAGCATGAGTGTCTAAACTAATCACTGCTATGTGAACAAGAGAAACTCACTAGTTTAATTGCACATATACCCCTATAGTATCATTGTGTTTAACTTACTACCCTGTACTTTTTTTTTGGCAGACAGTCCCCCACGATGAAATATTTTTTACTCTTCTACCTTTGGTGAAGTTTCAGCTGATATTACCGTTGGTGATTTTAGTGAGCCATCCGAGGGTAAAAGAGTCAAAGAAATTTCACCCCAAGAGTCTTGCCTGTGAAAATGAAACTACAGGGATAATAGTTCCAAAACAAAGATTTATCTCCAACAGAAAAAAAAGGAAAAATAACGGTACAAACCAATGATAATGCATGGGGCCTGTGTGCCATACTTTAGAGGAATTTAAGAGCAGAACTCAATGCATTGTAAGAAAAGAGTCTAATAATCTCTGGTTTGTTCATTCATAAAATCCTAATCTTTTCGTTTTTCTTTCTTCCTTTCACCTTCTTTTTTATCTGTTGTGCGCTTAATATTCTTTGTTATGCTTATCTAGCTGAAGTAAGATCTATGTACTTCTTATGCTTGACTGTGTTTGGCAACTGGTTAAAATTGGGTCAGGATCAGTGTTAAACTAAATAGGCTACGAACAAACAAGGGGGTGTCCATGATTGGACTAGTTTAAAGGCCATTTTACGCCAAAGGAAAACTAAGTCAATACTAACTCAAATTTTGCCAGACACAAATTTTCCCAAAATCGGGACAGCATTAATCCTAGCTCAATTTTGAGTGGATGCCAAACACAACCTTTGGTTTTTAATAGTTAATGTACCTGGTTGATGCTATCGTCTTGCCCATTTTCTCAAAAATATTGTTCATCGTGATACTGTGAGAAAATTGAGTATCATAATGGAACCGGAACCATACACCGTAGTTTGAAGATGTTCCAATTTCTTTGTTGATTTTGGATGTAATGGAATAATATAATTTTGCTTCACATCTTCATGATTAAAAAAGTAAGATAAACAATTTGTGAAGGTTTTATCTATAGGTTGAACGCTATAAACTTACTGTTTTCATGTAAACACATCTAGATATTGTGAGAAAAATCAATTAGTTATGAGTTGCTTAACAAGCCAAAAAAGCTCCAACTGTATGTCCTGGGGCATAACTTGCTAAATACACGGTTTAACAAGTTCTCGCATCTATACCACAAAGTAGAACTTAACACCCCTCAATTCACAAGAAGGGGTTATCTGCAATTTATCCTTTCCCAAAGGAAAATTAATGGACCGTATGTGGAACTAAAGAAGTCGAGGAATGATAACAGAGGTGTGACTGAAGGTATACATGCTTTGATCAACATCAAGCTGCTATTGTAGAGTTTTTTGGATTAATGTTTAGAAAATTTGGATTATAATCTACTTGGCTCATAATCCATAAAAGGGCTTATAAGTAGATTATGATCCAAAGTGTTCGGGAAATTTAGTGGATTATAATCCATTTCTAATGGTAGAATGTTTAGCAAATAAGTGGTTTATAATTCATCCGTTATCAAAATGGAAAAAATGGTTAAAATAGAGAAAGATTGCTTTGGAATTTTCATAAATGCTAAGGTGTAAAGTGGTTTTTACTCGGTCAAACTATGTTGGCTTATAAGCCACCAAAAAATAAGCTGAGTTATCCTACCTCTATTTATTTGTTTATTTTTGACTAATAAACCAAAATAAATAGTTTGCCAAACATGTCTCCATAGCTTATAAACCATAAAAATGTCTTATAAGCCACTTTGACCATAATCTCTTAGGATCAAAGAAACAAAAAAAAAGCTTCAAGTATCTGGTACTTGTCTTTTTTCCTTTTTTAGACAAAGGCTAGCCCACTGAAACAATGATATCGAATCAGCTTTGCATGCCTATTTCTTTTTCTGAAATAAACACTTATCACGACTATTGGTTTATTTATTTTTTCTTTTCCTTTGATAGAATTGGTTTAAATTTTTTTAAAGAAATATAACAAACAACTAAATCATCACATGTTCCTGAAATAACCTAATATTATATGTATTGTTGTGCGCAGCGGAAATTTCGGCAGAGTTTCTGGTGCACAATAAGAGAGAAAGATCGATAAGAATTCTTGTTTCTCAAAGGGAACAAGAATCTGAAAGCCTAATATCCCATCAAAGTGGGATATTAGCTCTTCCTCTCGTCAGTTCTAGGACTGCGCGTCGAGGGATCCTAAAAGCTATTACAATAACCACAAACTCAAACAAACCAATTTTACGTGGTTCGGCAAACTGCCTACGTCCACGGGGCAAGAAGGGGGAGATCTACTATTAGAGAGGAGATAATACAACTAGGGTTTACAATCACTCAATCTAAACCCTCACACAAATATCTCTCTCAAAAGCACAAAAGCCTACTTGCACGAAGCCAAAGAAAGCCGCTGATTTCTCTCTCTCTCTTTGCAACTGCTCTTTGCTTTTAGTACTACACCTTTACCAGCCGTCCTTTGCTCCTGCAGCCGCAAAGTTCCCGTAGCCTTGCTCTCTGTCTGCAGCACCCCTCACCTTTTGAACCACCTCTTCACGAAACCCTAGGTGACCCTTTTATAGCAGCTGGAAGTCGGGTCATGTCAAGGTTCGGGTGGGCTCATGTGGAAACGAAAAACCAAAAAAAAACGAGTTCTTTGATGAGTGGTCCCCACACGCATAGAAATCACATGCTGCTTTGAAACCGCCGCCTTAGCCTTCCACATGTCTCTAGCAACATGTATAACACAGAATATTTCAAAAATCCCAGAAACCTGATCAACCCTCTAAATATAATGATGTAAATATCATATGTGGCTAACCCACCACGGTTGATCGGACGGTTGGAAGGTTCTAATATGATCACTCTCACGGTTTGGGTTCGATTTCCAACTGAGTTGTCAAAAAAAAATCATATGTAGCTACGGCAATCAAAATTATACGAGGAAATCTACTTAGGGCCTGTTCGTTTGTTTTCAAAAAAGCAAGAAATGGAAATGGAAATAGTGGAAATCTCAAAATAACCCATTTCTTCCATTTCCATCCCTAAAACTCACCCACAACATCCAATAAAATATTATTTTCATCCAACAACTTATCCACATCATCTAATAAAATATTATTTTCATCTAACCACTCATCCACCACATCTAATAAAATATTATTTTCATCTAACAACTCATCCATCACATCTAATAAAATATTATTTTTATCCAAACATCACTCAACTCATCTCTTTTTATTATTTCAAATCACTCACATCATAGAATAAAATATTATAACAATTCACCTCATCTCATTAACATTTCATTTCTTCCATTTCATCCCAAAAAGTTATGAAAACACATTTCTTAATCTTTCTTCACATCAACCAATAATACAATGACAACTCATCTCATCTCATTTCATTTCTTATTTTTAAGAATGAACCGAACAAAAGAAAACAAGAAAACTACAGGAAATAGGTTTCTTATAATTCATTTCCTTATTTTTTTCGCCAACCGAACAACATCAAAACTAGTTTTCTTAAAAAATCACTCACATCATCCAATAATAATGTGACAACTCATCTCATCTCATCTCTATTTCTTTGATTTCCTTTTTTTTTAGCCAACCGAACACTCCAAAACAATTCTTCATTTTCCATTTCTTTGATTTCCCATTTTTTTAAGGCAAACGAACAGGCCCTTAACTCCACAAATTTATCAAACCCATATCAAATTCACAACCACCAAAGAAACCCAATAGCTGAAATCAATCAAAAGATCCATTAACAAAAAGATCAGCATCTAAATAAAAGCAGTCTACCTTGGGTTACCTGAATCAATGGGGTCCTTAGAGCTCGACGCATGAAGAAGAGAGAAGAGGAGGAGAGAGAAGATGATCAAAGAGGGAAGAATCTTGGTGCAAGCATTGGCCATGGCTGCTACAATTTCAAAGAATTACAAGCCCCATCGTCTGCTTTCATCAGCTTTCAGCATTTATAAGACGCGAGGGCGAGCGCGAAAGCGAAAGGAAAGCAGAGCAGAAACCGACCGTGCATTCTTTCCCTCTCATTGCAAGTAACACCCAAGTGGGGTTGAGGTCGTTTAATTTTTAAAATATAGATATTATCAATTTAATTTAAAATTCGAATTTTCAAATATCCGCTTGTAGCGCATTATTAAGGGGTTATTTGTTTCCTTGTGTTTGGTTAGTAATATATAACTTTTGAGTTGAAAAAATAAGAACCCACAAGACTAAAAGCAATTTCGCACTCTTAGAGGTGGGTTTTGGAAAAGAAAAATTCCTCAAGGACCCAAAATATGGGACCAATAGAGGGGACAAGTGAGGTGTCTCCCTCCTATTGGATAATGAGTTGGTCATCATTAATTTCTGTGTTATAAGGTTGAAACAGGGTTTTCTTGGGAAGGAGAACTTTGTGTAATTTTGAAAGTTAAGAAGGGTTTATCTGAGAAACACCTCAACTTTGGTGTTCTGAAATTTACCCTTTACTAGTGTGTTGCCGGTGCACGAAGATGATTTTTTCCATGGACACATTTTTAAAATCAACCTTTTTGCCATTTTAAATAGCAAAATCGACTCTATATGAAATTATTCAGCAAAACCGACCATTTTCTTCTGAAAAGAGTCGGTTTTGCTGTTGGAGAATTTTTACGAAATACACGGGACGGCTAGTCCCGTGTATTTCGCCTCAGCTTTGAATTGCACGGGACTAGTAGTCCCGTGTTTTTTTGAACAGAGAGAGCTCCTTCTCCCCGTCACATTCGTTCTCTCCCCTCTCTTTATATCTCTCTCCTCTATTATCACTGCAGTCTCTCTCTTCATCTCTTCTCCATCTCTCCCTTCACCAGCTCCTCTCAGTTCTCTCTCTCCAAACAATTTCGACCCAGCTCGAGGGGTGGCTGAGGCGAGCAGGCTGGAGGCGGAGCTCGGGGAGGAGGGGGTTGAGCAGCGGAGAGTTCACGGGGAAAGCTGGGGGGAGATCGGCGACGCTGTGGTTGAGCTGGTGGCGTGAGCGGGTGGAGGTCGGAGAGAAGACGAGTGGGGCTGGTGGCGGTGGTGGAAGGCGGTGATGGGTCTGGAGAGGAGGAGCTCGAGGTGAAGCTCGGGCTGAGGGCGAGCGGCGAGGTGCTGATGGCGAGTGGAGTTGGGTCAGAGCTCAGAGTCGAGGGAGGAGCTCGCTATTGCAGGCGGCGGGTGGGGGAGATGAAGGAGCTTGGCGTCGGGCTTGGGAGGTGGCGACATGGGGCTTGGGCTTGCAGCAGAGCTCGGGTCGGAACTCGGGGAGAGAGAGAACCGAGAGGAGCTGGTGAAGGGAGAGATGGAGAAGAGATGAAGAGAGAGACTGCGGTGATAATGAAGGAGCTCTCTCTGCTCAAAAAAACACGGGACTGATAGTCCCGTGCAATTCAAAGCTGGGGCGAAATACACGGGACTAGCAGTCCCGTGTATTTCGTAAAAATTCTCCAATAGCAAAACCGACCCTTTTCAGAAGAAAATGGTCGGTTTTGCTGAATAATTTCATATAGGGTCGATTTTGCTATTTAAAATGGCAAAAAGGTTGATTTTAAAAATTTTTCCTTTTTTTCATGCTACAGTAATCATGTTTTTAAATGCCACAATGAGTATTTTTTTGAATTGCTATAGTATCCTACGATTTTAAAATTTATTATAGTATACATGTGCTACAGTATTAATGCTATAGTATTTTCAAAGAACGCTACAGTTCCTCCTCTGCTACAATATTTCTTTTAAATGCTATCTCGTGTGCGTCAACGGGCAACTTTGCTGCCCGCCGTTTGTTCCCAAGAAAACCCACATTAATCCTAAAATTTGCCGTATCATTCCGAGGCATAGTATGATGTGTAATTCCAGCGTCAAACAAAACCTATGGAAGTTCTTAACTCTCTCCGATTAAAATCCCGACCAAATTAGAATCTAATTCAGCCTCATTAGGTCCTCTCTCCGTAATTACCCCTAAAACAAAGGGTGTTATCTGCAATTTGCAGAAGACTCGAATGCAAAAACTCTCCTTGAAGAAGGTGTTCTCTGCAAGTTCTCTTCATTAATTTTCCCCCCCACAAGGCAATCTCCTCTCTCTTTTGATCTCCCCGTAAATGTTTGAATAAATGCCGACAAGAACCCAACTCCTCTTTCTCAACGGCTAATAATAGCGCCATGTTCAAATTCAAATCCTTAACACTCTCTAAACCTCTCCATGCACCAGAAATCATCCCTTTCTCATCTCTTACAGCTTCTCCTGCCATAACTCTAGGCTCAATTCAACCCCATTTGCATCGCCAACCAATTCAAATCCAAGATACCCATTTTCTCCCAATCTCCCCTGACCCTAGATCACTCGTTTACGCCTTAATCCAATGCCGAACCACGACCCAGATCAAACAAGCCCATGCCCAAGCCATCACCACTTCCATGATTGGAAACCTCGGTGTAGCCAACAAACTTGTTTACACTTACGCCCAATTTAGAGCTCTAGACGATGCCCATTCGATCTTTTATCGAATGAAGGAGAGAGATAATGTAACTTGGAGTATAATGGTTGGTGGGTTTGCTAAAATTGGAGAGTATGAGAATTGTTTGAGAATTTTTAGGGATTTTGTTCGGTCGGGTTCGAGGATTGATAATTACACTCTGCCCTTTGCCTTGAGGGCATGTAGAGATACGCAAGGTTTGAATATTGGGGTGGAGATTCATCATCTTGTTTATAAATCTGGAATGAGTTCTGATGTTTTCGTGTCGGCTGCTCTTGTTGATATGTATGCAAAATGTGGGTGCATTGAAGATGCACGCAAGGTGTTTGATAAAATGTGGAGGAAAGATTTGGTGACATGGACGGTCATGATTTCAGGATATGCAGAGTGTGGGAATCCTGAGGAATCAATGGTTTTGTTTGATCGGATGAAGGAAGAGGGGATTGTTCCGGATAAGGTTACAATGGTGACAGTGGTCTTTGCTTGTTCTAAGCTAGGGGCAATGCATAAGGCTAAAATGATCCATGAGTACATATTAAGTAAAAAACACTCTCTCAATGTAATTCTGGGGACAGCGATGATTGATATGTATGCTAAGTGTGGTAGTGTTGATGCTGCTAGAGAGATATTTGACGCTATGAAGGAAAAGAATGTAATTACTTGGAGCTCAATGATATCGGCTTATGGTATTCATGGGCATGGAAGAAAAGCCCTTGAGTTGTTTTCCCAAATGTTGGAGAGTGGAATTAGGCCAAATAGGATTACCTTTGTTTCAATCCTTTCTGCTTGTAGTCATTCAGGATTAGTAGATGAGGGAAGTAAATTTTTCCACTCAATGGAAAAGAACTACTTGGTACAACCCGATGTTAAGCATTACACTTGTATGGTCGATCTCTTCGGTCGTGCTGGTAGAATAAATGAAGCAGTGGAACTAATACAAGAGATGACAGTAGAGAAAGATGAGGGATTTTGGGGTGCGGTTTTAGGTGCTTGTAGGATCCATGGGAATATAAATTTAGCAGAAAATGCTGCGAAAAGTCTTCTTGAATTACGCCCAAGGCACTCTGGTTACTATGTTTTGCTTTCAAATATATATGCTAATGCCGGCAAATGGGAAGATGTGGCCAAAGTTAGAGAACTAATGACCGGTAGGAGAGTTAAGAAAATTCCAGGTTGGACTTGGGTTGAGATTAATAATAAGACTTATCAATTTAGAGTTGGTGATAAGACCCATCCGCAAACTGAGCAGATTTATGATATGTTGAAGGTACTTAGTGAGAAATTGGAGAAGGCAGGATATGTTCCTGATACTAATTTTGTGCTGCATGATGTGGATGAAGAACTTAAAGCGGGGTTTTTATACACTCATAGTGAGAAACTGGCAATTGCTTATGGTCTTATTTCTACACCTGAAGGAACAACTATTAGAATTACCAAGAATCTGAGAGTCTGTGGTGACTGCCATACCTTTACTAAGATGGTATCGGGGATTGTGCATAGGGAGATTGTTGTTCGTGATGCCAACAGGTTCCATCACTTCAATGAAGGTTTTTGCTCCTGTGGGGATTATTGGTGACAAACTGAATGCAAATGTGGTAAATCTCCTGTTCTGCTACAGCATTTGATTATCTGAATAGTTTTGCAAGAGACATGACACAACGCTAGATACTATACATAATTGTTCACCAGCCATGGTCTATATTGTAGTGTATCTTTGCATCCTTCAAAGGGCAATAGAAACAAAACATATTAGACTATATGCCTTTTTCTAAACAGAAGGTAGCATGGGACTCAGATAAGAGCTAGCGACCGAGAACTAGCCCAAGAAAATGTTTTTGACATCTTGAACCTATTGTACAAAATAACATATAACAGATAAGCATATAAAAATTCACTGGGAAACAATGATATGTCTTATGAATTTGTTGGCAGCGTATTGCAAAAGATTCAATAGCTTTAACCCAGTGATACTGGGTGAAATATGGTCTAAGTTTTGATATCTAGTAAGCAGAATTCACCTATCCCTGCCATACCAAACATTTTATATCTTATCAGAGGGTGTGATCGAAATGTGATCTATCAAATTTTCAGAATGTTCCCAACTTTTGTCATCCATTTCTTCTCCCTATTGCAGAATTGGTGCTAAATTCTTAACTGAGTGATTAGGCAAAAGGAAATTTTTCCCTGAAACCTATGGAAACCTCATAAATTTATCAGGGTTCCTTTATACAAATATTATAGTTGGATCTTGAATGTTGAATAAATGTAGTAGGACAGGTAATCATTTTTAGTGTCTTGACTTTGTTATATAGTCTATCTGTTTGTAAGGTATGATTAAGATGATTTCATAGGTTTTCATCAACTAATAGACTATAAATTGTTCCATAATAGTATGCTAAATTGATTTATTTCCATATTCGTTTTTCCCCTGCCATTGTAATTTATGTTAGTACTTGTATCTTTTCTATTACGTCCATGGATGAAGGCAAAGAAGAAAAACACGTTATCTTCCTTTAGGCCCTAGTGACTTCCTTCATACAACAAGGTACATACTACGACTAGAACCCATCAGAGCCTATATAAATACATTGTTAGTAACACCCAGATATACAAATACATAGCAGGTGATTAAATATGGCCTTGACTCTTGTCAGTGCTTTGTTATTTACTCTTAATCACATCTCCATTAGCCAATGTCGGTGATCCTGATATCACCTCTGATTTCATCTTCCTACAAAATCTCATCTCCGTCAATGGTAGTTACTTCATCTTTACAGGGATGAGTCAAGTGCTCAATTCACTGCCTCCACAAACTTTTACTGTTTGTAAAGCATCCTTGCATGAATTCCCAGCTCTCAATGGTCAGAGTGTGTTACTGGCATTATAGAAATTTCCTCCTTACACTGTAAACCCTCCTCATACTCATCCTCGCTCTGCTGAATTCCTCTTCTGAATTCAAGGTTCTCTCACTGTTGGATTTGTTGACTCTACTAATAAGCTCTGTTCTCAGATATTAAAATCAGGAGACATGTTTATATTCCTAAAAGACTCATTCACTTTCAGTTCTGCAATAGTAATGAATTGGCTGTCGCCATTTCTGCCTTTGGTAGAGCAAATGCCGTGACTGTATCAGCACCAAAATCTGTCTTGACTAGTGGTATCAACAGTGCCGTCCTAGCTAAATCATTCAAAACTGATGTTGCCATAGTTCAGAAGATTGAGGCTGGTCTTTCTTCCGAGTCCTGAACCTGTGATTTTTGCTAATAAAACTCTCCCTCTAGCGTGTTGATGGGAGAGTATGTTATGTTTCCGCCTTAATCTTTGTGTTTAGTTTAATTGGTCGTGTAAGCAATAGTAGAAAATATAAGGAACAAGGCAAAGTAGCGATCTTTAGATTATATTAGCCTGTTAGAGAAAAAACACATGGAGACAGACAAAAGAGATATATGCGTAAAACAAGATAGCAGAAGATAAGCTCAAGTTATAGTTGACTAGAAAATTGTTAGAATATGAATTTTTTTATATTCTGCAGCACAGAATGGTCTACGAAGAGTCATTCACTCCTAATAGTCAAAGTGATAACACTCAGTTCAAACCAACATTCCACTGTTTAAAATAGTACTTAAATATGGTACTTTATCATGTTTCCGAAGTCCATATTTATGGGGAATTCTTACGCATGGGGAACCTAAATTTATCTGTTTTCATAACCTAAGCAGGGAAAACAGACGACTTAAGAGAACTGATAGTACATTGATAAAAGCAAGGGATATTTTTTGTTCTTTAAATGAAATTATACAGAACAGAAGTGATCGGAAAATGAGGTGATGTATGGTTCAGTATATGAGATGTTAAAATTATAAATACAAAATAAACAGGGTGGTATTGATGGTGAAAGAGAATTTAGGAGCAAAACCAGTTGATGCTAATGTGGTAGTGAATTAAAATTGATGGCATTAAACAAAGAGAAACAACCAATAGAATATTAGTCATCGATAATGATGTGAAAGAAATCCTATAAAAGGTGTTCTATAAAAAATCATAGAGGAGAAAACAGAATGCCACACGTGCCCTACTACCAACTTTAAATCAGTGCAAACAGTCTACAAACTCGATACAAACATTACAAGAGTCAGTGCAATCACCAACTTCAGAACTGATGTTAACATATTTCTCTTTCCTCCCTATATGAATTTCTACAGAGGGCTCTCTATATGCTTCTTTCTTGATAATGATACCAATAACTGTCAGATAATATCTTCATGATCTTTAACTTGCATTCATGCTTATGGTTATAGTTTGCATCATAATCTTATAAGGTGCTGAAACAAGAATTTGACAGGCCATTTTCCGACTGAGATGGAATAGCAATGTTCCTACTCAAACAGAAGGTAATAATAATATGCTTGCAGATAGAGAATCTAGCAGTCATTATAACAGCTTAGCTTGGATTTTACTCCAGAAATTATCTACAATAACTTGTGGATCATCCCTTTTCCATCGTTTAACTCATAACATATCATCTGTATCTTGTTGCCTTCTATTTAATTTTTTCTTGTGTTTTTATTACAATTGTGTGCTTGCGCATTTGTCTTTATCCTGAGGCACAATGGGTTTCACATTTCTAGAAAAGCTTCACACATTGAAAACATGTAAGGAATGTCTAGCTAGTAGCATGCATATAGATGTCAAATACATATCGTCAATGACTGATCTAGGAAATCCCCTTATTTCATTTGGAATTATTTATCAATTGGTTTTGCTAGATTGTAGGCATATGTTATGTTTCTTGCTTAGTATTTCTGTATTTGTGTTTAGTTTTATTGGTCCAGCCTTAAACTTTGTTGGATGCATTATCGTTAATCTTCAATATTAAAGATGGCATGATCCGTGACAAGAATAAAAGGTTTCATATCCGTGACAAGAATAAAAGGTTTCATATGCAGAAGTATTTTATGCAGATCAACTTGTCTCAATTGAGTTTAACCATACTCTTGGTTCTCTAGATTATAAGCTCTTAGTTGTTTCATTTGCAAAAAGGATTTTGTCTGTTCATCCCCTTTGTAAGGTTAACTAGAAAACAAGAATAATTTTAAAATGAGTAATATAATTATTTTATAATTTGTAAGAAACAGTACAAAACGTAAGGAACTGGACAGAGAAGCTAGAGGAAAGCACAGACAGACAATAAGATAATACATACATAAAACAAGATCATACAAGATAAATTCAAACGATATTGAACTATACTCTAAATATTGTAGAATCCAACATTATTTAGCTAAAAATAGTAGTTAAAAAATTCATATTTTACAATGTTTCCAGAGAACATGTAATTTAATGGGAGTTTGAACGCATGAGGAGACCTGAGTTTATCTTTTTTACCATAAAAATTAATAAAACCCACATTACATTGACAAAAGCAAGGAGGTTAATTTTGTGCTTTATGTGAAACAATACAAAAGATAATCAAACATCGATAAATGAGTTTTTCAGTACCTGAGATGGTCAACATGATCAGATGCAAATGAAAATGATGGTATTTAAATGATTAATGAGAATTTAGGTGCTAAACCAATTGTGAAAATGTGTTGGTGACTTGAAGTTGAATGTGTTAGTGACTTAAAATTGATGGTACAGAACAAAGAAATAAATTAATAAAATATATACTCTTTGATAATGATTCCAATAACATGCAGAAAATAACCTTGTCCTTTAGCTTGTATTTGTTTGCATATGGTCATAGTTTCCAAAAATTGATTTACAGTAACTCTTCAGCTATCCCTTTTCCATTTCTTGGTCAATATCATACTGTTTGTTTTCTCTATCAACCTCTTTTTGTTGCCTTTAGTTCGTTCTCTTTGTTGTTATTACTGTTGTGTACTTTTGTGTGTGTCTCTTATCCTGAACTTTGGAAAACATCTGAGAGATGCTTAACATCGCACAGGTAAGTGTCAAATATATACCAATCATGACTGATCTAACTAAGAAATCTTCTTAACCCATATTGACATCAGGTAATTATTCTGTTTCTGAACAAAATAATGGGGAATAAGTGCAAAAGTGAGAAATGATTGCATGGGGCTGTGAGGTTCGATAAAAGGGAATTGGTGATATTTTCCCTATCTTTCACCATATGTACATGTACATACTATAGATTGTAAATGCCATTTAATGCAAAACTCTATTTTTGTATCTCTTTGTCCATTTCGAACTGTATGAAACCATTGTAGAACAGAAGCATATTCCATTGTTCCTTGATGGCTTATGAATGCAGACAGTTAATGAAGGTGCATGTATTTGAAATTAACAAGAAATTATCATAGAAATTTGATGCTCAATGACAATAAATTAACTGGCAAAATTCATCTTTACAGCACAATTTGTATTTCAGTACGTGGTTTGCTTATGTTCGAACGATTTCTGAACTTTATGGAAAAGTGTCCACATATGGTTATTGTCCTTTGACAAATTCTTGGCAGAAGAGTCTCCATATAGGAAGTTAGCATGGTAAAAGAAGGGAATTGCCATGAGAAAATAACTAAGATGATCACAAAAATTCAATATGCCAACCTTCACGATTACAATTCTTGTGAAACATCAAATGCATTTTTCATTGGGTAGTCCACGAGACAACAAGCTGACATGTCAAATTCTGAATGAAGTTTCAATGCAAGTGAAGCTGCAGCTGACTCCTATATGCTTATAACTTATAAGAAATATCTTCCACTTAGTCTCTTAAGACAATTTCTTTTGAGTTCTTCCCCTCTCAAGAAAGACATAAGGCTGAACTCTGCATCTCTTTTAAGTCCTTTTCAATTGAAGTGTGATCCCTATGCAGAATGAAATTACATACACTGCTACCTTGTAAACTCCAAAACCCAGCAGGCCACACTTGTCTACAAACTACAACCACCTAATATAAATCCCACATCTTTCTCTTCAGCAACACATTGACATTTATTTTCTTAACCCTCACAGAGATACACAATGTCAACTCTTAAAACTATCCTCCTCCTTACTTTCTTCTCTGTTGCATCCCCTCTCATCGCTAATGCAAGCGACCCCGATATTATCACAGACTTCATCATCCCTCAAAACCTAACCCTCCCTATGATCGCTGGAAAGTGGAAACCTCTTCACTTTCAGTGGCCTGCGCATTTTATTTGATGATAATACCCCAGAACCTGATTCCTTCACTGTATATAAAGCCTCTGCCTCTGAATTCCCTGCACTTCTCAGCCAAAGTGTTTCCTTTGCTGTCCTTTTCTTCCCTTTGGAAACTGTAAACCCTCCACATATTCACCCGAGATCTGCTGAGTTACTGCTCTTGATCAATGGAATGTTGGATGTAGGTTTTGTGGACACACAGAATAATTTATATACTCAAACTTTGCAGCCTGGAGATATGTTTGTGTTTCCTAAAGGATTGGTCCATTTTCAGACTTGTAGAGGGAAAGAACCAGCAATTGCTGTGTCGGGTTTCGGGAGTGCCAATGCAGGGACCGTGTCGATTCCTAAATCAGCGTTTGGTTCAGGGATTGATGATGAGGTGATAGCGAAGTCGTTGAAAACTGATGTGTCTATAGTGCAGAAGATTAAGGCTGGGTTTTGATATTGTTTAATTGATAGAATATTAATAAGTTAGGTAATGTGTGGTTGTGTTTCTAAGCCCGTAAGTGGCCTTTTTCATGTTTTTCTTTTTCCTGGGAGAAATAAAACGCCCTGATCATTTAGATGAAAGAAATTTCCGATAATGTGATGAACATTATTCTCTGTAGCATGTTAAATGTGACGTGCATGTTTATGAATGTTTATGAATGCATATATGTACCCTATGTGCTTATGTATATAGGTATAGATGGATGAATGGCAGGCTCATGAGCATTTACATGTTTATGTATGGACAAATGGATGAATGTGTGGCACACATGCAAAAATTTGTGTGTTTGTGTAATTTTTCTAGAAAGAACTTATGTAAGTTGTAACACATACTTGGTTGATGTAAATATGATCTTCACACCCCTCACATGCATGCACTCAAATAACATTACTTATTTATCTACGATGTACATCATACATACTTACTCGTTATTCATAACATTCATGATATGTTGTCCCTATGTAGGTTTGCTATAGGTTTGCTATATCAAGAACTTCTCTTGATATAGGTTTGCTATATCAAGAACTTCTCTAATCAAGAACTTCTCCAAAGATATTTCAATACGTAAGTTTGTTTCCATTAAGTTTCTCATACTTTCTAGTTTGTGAGGTTTCCCATACATCCATATGAATGGAAAGGACTGTCTATATAGCATTAATGTTCCTTAAGAGTTTGCTAGTTGTTTCCCACTCATCAGTGACATCCCTACAACCAACTTCGATGTTAATGTCAGAAATCTGACCCCAGAAGTAAACGACCATTTCTTAACACCATCAAGTGAGTTGTTGAAATAATTTTATCGATCGATCCATCACACTGATTATTTTTAACCTTCAATGTCAAAGATGGCATCTGTAATAACAAAAGGTTTCATACGATGGAGAAATTAAGTGATGACCACTTTGAGGACAGAAGTAGAATCGTCTTCATTTAGTGTACAGACTCTTGGTTATCTAGATTATAAGCTTCTATATGTTTCATTTTCCAAGATATTTTTGGACTTTTTATCTCCTTTGAAAGGTTTTTTGAGGGGGGAAAGAATAATTTCAAAAAGAGTAATGTGATGATTTTACATCATGTAAGAAACAGTAAGAAATGTAAGGAACAGGACAAAGAATCTATTTGCATTAGATTAGTCTGTCAGAGGGAAACACAGAGAAAAAAAGAGAGTATCTATATAAAACAAGATTGTACAATATAAATTCAAGTGAAACTTAAGTATACTTCATAATGTTAAAACATGGCAATTCCTGCATATATTCATGCAGGTTTGCAAAGAGTCATTGATTCCTAGTGGTCAAAATAAATTTTTGTTGAAGCCTTCATTACACAGCTGAAAATAGTAGTTAAAGTGCATATTCCTATTTTGTCATGTTTCCAGAGAATATTTACTTTATTGTGGACTTCTGACACACGGGGGAGACCTAACTTCACCTGTTAAGAATTTATGAAACCTGACAAATTAGTAAAACCTATAGCACATTATCAAAACCAAGGAGGTAAATTTTATGCTTTATCTGAAAAACTATAAAATTAATAAAACCTATAGCACGTTATCAAAACCAAGGAGATAAATTTTATGCTTTATCTGAAAAAGTATAACAGATAGTCAAACATCAGATGATGTATGGTTCAATACCTTAGATGGTAAAATAAACAGAAAATGGATGTCATTCAAATGATGAAATAGAATTTAGGAGCAAAATTGATAAAAATGTGTTGTGTGACTTGAAGTTGATGGTACTAAACAAAGCGAAAATTTACTAAAAGGCATACTTCTTGAAATTTGTAACAATTAACTATCAGAAAATATATGTGCTCTTTAATTTGTATTTATTTAGTGATGATTACAGTTAGTATCAAATTCACTATAACTAATTGTTGCAACAAAAGTTAGGACATGCCAATTTCCGACATTCCTACACTCATATGCTTGCAGCCAAGGAATTTAACAGTCACTAAAACTTTCAGATTGTTTTCTACTCCAGAAAATGATTCATAATTTAATTTGGGACTATGACTTTTCCGTTTGTTAGTAGCAATTATCTGTATTTTTCTAAATCTAGCTCTTCTTGTCGCCTTTTGTTTATTTTTTTCTTTTTATTGTTATTATTGTTGTGTGCACCTGTGTATCCTATCCTGATGCAGTTTTAATCTTTTGTAATAAAAGTTCACTTATTGGGAACATGTAAGGTGTGTCTAATATCATAGAGATATATGTCAAATATATATCATTGCTGACTGATCTAATTAATTAATTTCCTTAACCTATATTGACTCCAGGTGATCTATGTGTTTTTGGTATAAAATAAGGTGGTATCTGAAATAAAAGTGAGAAATTATTGCATTGCATTGCAAAGGTTCAAGAAGAGAGAATTGGCAGCACTTCCTTACATATACATATTATTAGATTGGATTTGTCTATTTAATTGAAAGCTCTATTTCATTCTTTGACCATTTCAAAACATGTGAAACCATTGTAGAACAGAAGCATATTCCATTGTTCCTTGTTGATTTAAGAAACCAACCAGTAGATAAACATGCATCGATTTAAGATGAAAAAGAATTTATTGTCAGAATTTGATGCTTATTGACAAGATATGTACATGCAAAATTAACCTTTATGATACTATGTATATTTCATAAGTTGGTTTGATTGCAGTACGTTCTACCAAAGTTTCTCAACTTTATGAAAACATTTGTCGTTCTTCTGTTATTCCTTTGACGTATCGTTGGCTATAGAAGAGTCTTCATATGGAAGTTGGTGCATGTTAAAACTAGGAAACTTTGATGCAAAACTAAACATATCTCAATTATCGAAGTTAGGATTAGAAAATTTGATAGGATATTTGTCTGTCAACTTTATGAAAACATTTGTCGTTCTTCTGTTATTCCTTTGACGTATCGTTGGCTATAGAAGAGTCTTCATATGGAAGTTGGTGCATGTTAAAACTAGGAAACTTTGATGCAAAACTAAACATATCTCAATTATCGAAGTTAGGATTAGAAAATTTGATAGGATATTTGTCTGTAGGTGTGAAGCCATTGTTTCTAGTAGGCACGTAATGTGCTAGGTGTGAAGCCAAATCCAATTACGTGTTGTGTATGAAACCCGACTAACCCCCAATTTATTTGTATCTTTTTTTAATAACTTTTTAGGTCCAAGTCTACGATCAATGCCAATCGCCTCCATTCCGCATCAAATTTTTTTGAGAAAATAGCTGCATAAAAGGATTGTGTGACTTGAAGTTGATGGTACTAAACAAAGCGAAAATTTACTAAAAGGCATACTTCTTGAAATTTGTAACAATTAACTATCAGAAAATATATGTGCTCTTTAATTTGTATTTATTTAGTGATGATTACAGTTAGTATCAAATTCACTATAACTAATTGTTGCAACAAAAGTTAGGACATGCCAATTTCCGACATTCCTACACTCATATGCTTGCAGCCAAGGAATTTAACAGTCACTAAAACTTTCAGATTGTTTTCTACTCCAGAAAATGATTCATAATTTAATTTGGGACTATGACTTTTCCGTTTGTTAGTAGCAATTATCTGTATTTTTCTAAATCTAGCTCTTCTTGTCGCCTTTTGTTTATTTTTTTCTTTTTATTGTTATTATTGTTGTGTGCACCTGTGTATCCTATCCTGATGCAGTTTTAATCTTTTGTAATAAAAGTTCACTTATTGGGAACATGTAAGGTGTGTCTAATATCATAGAGATATATGTCAAATATATATCATTGCTGACTGATCTAATTAATTAATTTCCTTAACCTATATTGACTCCAGGTGATCTATGTGTTTTTGGTATAAAATAAGGTGGTATCTGAAATAAAAGTGAGAAATTATTGCATTGCATTGCAAAGGTTCAAGAAGAGAGAATTGGCAGCACTTCCTTACATATACATATTATTAGATTGGATTTGTCTATTTAATTGAAAGCTCTATTTCATTCTTTGACCATTTCAAAACATGTGAAACCATTGTAGAACAGAAGCATATTCCATTGTTCCTTGTTGATTTAAGAAACCAACCAGTAGATAAACATGCATCGATTTAAGATGAAAAAGAATTTATTGTCAGAATTTGATGCTTATTGACAAGATATGTACATGCAAAATTAACCTTTATGATACTATGTATATTTCATAAGTTGGTTTGATTGCAGTACGTTCTACCAAAGTTTCTCAACTTTATGAAAACATTTGTCGTTCTTCTGTTATTCCTTTGACGTATCGTTGGCTATAGAAGAGTCTTCATATGGAAGTTGGTGCATGTTAAAACTAGGAAACTTTGATGCAAAACTAAACATATCTCAATTATCGAAGTTAGGATTAGAAAATTTGATAGGATATTTGATTTGATATGAATAAAAATTTTAATTATAGAGATGAGAGTGAATACTTCTGGGTGTGAAGCTGTTGTTTCTAGTTGGCATGTAAAGGGCTAGGTGTGAAGCCATTGTTTCTAGTAGGCACGTAATGTGCTAGGTGTGAAGCCAAATCCAATTACGTGTTGTGTATGAAAATTTGATATGAATAAAAATTTTAATTATAGAGATGAGAGTGAATACTTCTGGGTGTGAAGCTGTTGTTTCTAGTTGGCATGTAAAGGGCTAGGTGTGAAGCCATTGTTTCTAGTAGGCACGTAATGTGCTAGGTGTGAAGCCAAATCCAATTACGTGTTGTGTATGAAACCCGACTAACCCCCAATTTATTTGTATCTTTTTTTAATAACTTTTTAGGTCCAAGTCTACGATCAATGCCAATCGCCTCCATTCCGCATCAAATTTTTTTGAGAAAATAGCTGCATAAAAGGAAACTGTGGTAAAATCATTGTTAGCTTTAATGTCAGATTTCACTGGGTAGTTCATGAGACAACAAGCTGACATGCCAAATTCTGAATGAAGTTTTAATGCAAGTGAAACTGCAGGTAAACTCCTATATGATTGGAACTTATGGGAAATATCTCCCCCTTGGTCCCTTAAGACAAAATCATTTGAGTTTTCACTCAAAAAATAGCAAGGCAGCTTTTATTTCCGCATCTCTTCAATTCCTTTTCAATTACAATATGATGCCTATGCTTCCTATGAAAGCAATATTAAATGAAATTTCACACAATGTTGCCTTGCAAACTCCAAACATCAGCAGGCCAAATTTGTCTACAAACCACAACCACCTAATATAAATCCATGCTTTTCTCTTCAGCAACACATCAACTTTAGTTCCACAATGACGACTCTTAAAACCATCCTCCTCTTTGCCTTCTTGCTTATTGTGTCCCCTCTCATCGCCAATGCAAGCGACCCTGATATTCTCACCGACTTCATTATCCCACAAAACCTGACGCTCCCAATGATCAATGGAAGCTTCTTCACTTTCAGTGGCATGCGCATTCTTTTTGATGATAATGGCCCTGTACCCGATTCCTTCACTGCATATAAAGCCTCTGCCTCTGAATTCCCTGCACTTTTGGGTCAAAGTGTTTCCTTTGCTGTCCTGATTTTCCCTTCAGAAACTGTAAACCCTCCCCATACTCACCCGAGGTCTGCTGAGCTACTGTTTTTGATTAATGGAATGTTGGATGTGGGTTTTGTGGACACTGCGAATAATTTGTATACGCAAACATTGGAGCCTGGTGATATGTTTGTGTTTCCGAAAGGATTGGTGCATTTTCAGAATTGTAAAGGGAAAGAACCAGCTATTGCTATGTCTGCTTTTGGGAGTGCAAGTGCAGGGACTGTGTCGATTCCTAAAACTGTGTTTGGGTCAGGGATCGATGATGAGGTAATAGCTAAATCGTTGAAAACTGATGCGGCTACGGTGCAAAAGATTAAGGCTGGGTTTTTGTCTCGTTGAGTTATCACCGGTAGAGTATTAATAAGTTTTTTTTTTTTTTTTCCTCAAAAAGGAATATCAATAAGCTCGGTGATGCGGTTGTAAGTGAACTTGCATGTTTTTATTTTTCCTGGAAGAAATAAAATGTCCTGATTGGTTAGTTTTTCTGTTTGAAATTTCTGAAAAATTGGTTTGTTAAAAGTTCAGCAAATGGTTTATGATATCTGCTTATACTTCAGTGTAGCATCAGATTAGTAGAGCACGGTATCCCTTAAGGATGCATGTCTAGATTTTGCGCATCACATTGATCATTTTTAAATCTGAATGGCTCAGATTATGGAATTGAGGGTTTCGTCGTGAACTTTATAAAATTTTATCTGTTATCAGTAAAACAAGGTGATCCACAGTTTGGTGATATTATTTCTTTTGCCGAAAATCACCTAAAAAGAGGGTGTGATCGCAATTTGACGATGCATCTCCTCGCATAATTCAGGACTGAGACAACAATGCAAATCTTGAGATCACATTACAGGTGAAACGAACCAAGAGAATCAAGACGGATTAATACACAAGGAGTTGCTCATACGAGACGTGGTATCTCCGTAATTTTTCTTGAAAATTGGTCATGAGCTAAAAGGTCCCAACTTATCATCAAACTAATATCAATAGTGTAATACAATTAGTACCGTTAATGCTCAGCATATGAGTCTTGGTTCCATTTCCATACGTGCTTGATAACAGAGGCTGGTTTGTTGAACCTTGAAGTTGCAGGATCTGAAGCACCACGCGGTCACATGATCTCAGGTCTTCTCATGATATTGGAAAGTATCTTTACAACACAAAGGACATGTAACTTTCATCTCTATAAAATGCCTTTCCAAATGAGAAGTAAAGCTGATGAAAACCCACACGGGCAAAACAAGCAACTGAACCGAAGAGTATCAAGATAGTAACCATAAAGTAATTTGGACTAGAAAAGATCACCAGTGACAATAAATTTAGAAATAAGTTGAAAGTTTTTTTGCTCATAATCACTAATAAAGCAGTTCCACTGTTATCTCGAAAAACTTACAAAGAAGAACATCAGATAGAGAGATCACATCACAACTACAAAAAGCAGGACACTACAGCACGAATACTGAAAAGGTAAATGAAATAAGCAGCCTACTTGATCTTCTTCTTGGGCCTCAGCTGCAAAAAAAATAAAGAAAACACACAAGTTAGCTACAATAATTTAATCGTAATTAACATAGATAAAATCAATATAAAGTGAACAGAGAATATTGAGTTAATGACCAAAGAATCCACCTGATTGCTGTGACCACACTTCTTCTTTCTGCAGTTGACAGCCCTGGGGTGAAGCCTTGCATAGCACCTGCAAAATCACAAACCAAAAAAAAGGAATTACAAAGAAAGATTTTAGTAAGAAATATATAAGAAAAGTAGTCTAAACAACACTGCCAAAGATAACAATATTAAAATATAATCAGAGGGAAATAATGATTTCCCAGTACAGAAGTAAGTAAACACTACCCGTCTCCATACTAATGAAATTATGGTAGATAAAAGTGTAAATATGTCCAAAGTTGCATTCATCGGACAATACTCAAAAGTTTTAATTAATTTAGCACTCCTGCCTGCAGAAATCCTTTGCATCAAAAAACAGATGTTGAAGAATCAGATCTTGATCAAAAGATTCAAGGGACTTAGTAGTTAGCATGAAAAAAAATCATGTCCTCAGCTTCCAGGTAAAGAGTGATTATACAAAGTTGGAACTAGAATCCCACGCTGCTCTTCGCAAACTAATATCAGCAAGCTGATATTAGTCTTAAAAATTAACATGAGGGAAAACCAATCCAAACAATTAAGACCCTCGTGAATGTGGAAAACGAGATGGTACCAAAGAAATACTCTCTGAAACCTTGGTATTACTGTTGCATGGTTATGACTCAAAACACTTCCACAAAATAGGAAGACGATCTTAAGGACCATGCTTGAGTACTGAAATACAAATTTGCAAGCAGAAGAAATTCATTTTTGAGAAAACAGTGGCAGATATGTGATTCAATGTAAGGTGACCAACAACCCAAACCAAATAAACTTTTACAAATCAGAAAAGCACACAAAGCTAATTTGGTCAGATAAAGATAAATATGCTCTTAATTGAAAAGAGATTCAGGAGTCAGGCTGATATTAAACTAACAAAAATGCTAAAAACTACCCCACCCCTCCCACCTCCCCCTAAAAAAATTGATGTGAGGCTATAACTTTCATGGGCTCTTTGATTGCGAGAAGCAAAAAAGGCGGCATCACATCAAATGCGGGGCGCTTCGCCACCGCTACACATGAGGTGCAGTGAAACGCTCGCCATTGATAACAATGATGATGACAAAGCTTACTTATGGATATTGTCTAATCTTTGCAAGTCAAGTGTTCATTTCATCTTTTTTTTTTTTTGAATTTTGAATTTGTTGTTTTGATTAATATTGCAGAACAGATATTAGTATAATAGTAGTTTTAACTAGACTACACCTTAACATACTCCCACTTACTTGAGAGGAAGTGTAGCAAGATCACTGCAACAGTAGAAGTTATTGGCTACAAGGTACAGATGAAAGGAAAATAAAGGGCATCTAGTTGGAAAATATAAAGCTTTTTCTATTTCGTTGTAAAAACTATTACCCTTTGATCTTCTATCTACTGGGTCTATTTTGTTTCCATATTGGAATGTGATAACTAGTCCCGAAGCACTGTCCGATATTATACGTCATCACATCCAACCTAGGTTTACTAATAACACTGAAGCAGCTGTAACTAATCAAACGCAGATGATAAAGCTGAACTAGTAAAATTAATCTTGGATCTACAACAGTTTCTTAGGCACGCTTTTCAGCTAAGACAATATAGTTTCCAAAACTAGATCCACATGCAAACACATAGAACAAATCTCCATTCGTTAAACAAGTCCCAAATAATAAAACTTATCAAAACTATTTTCACAAATAATTGAACAGAGATTAAAAGAACTTACTTTCTGCAGATCATCTTATCTTGGTTGTACTTCCTAGCTAGAGCCATAAGAGAGGGCTCAATAATCCCACCCCTCAGCCTCAGCACCAGATGAAGCGTCGACTCTACATCAATTTTTCATCACAATACAAGGAACTTTAATGCACAAAACCCCAAAAAACTAAGAAAAAAATCAACAACAACTTAAAAATCAAATCTTTACCCTTCTGAATGTTGTAATCAGCCAGGGTTCGTCCATCCTCGAGCTGCTTTCCGGCGAAGATAAGCCTCTGCTGATCCGGAGGAATACCTGCACAAATTAGGGTCTTGATTTTTCATTTTAACAACGAAAGAATGCAAATTTTGAGGGGGAAATTTTGAGGAATGAGAATATTGAGACCTTCTTTGTCCTGGATCTTGGCCTTGACATTGTCGATAGTGTCGCTGCTCTCGACCTCGAGGGTGATGGTTTTCCCCGTTAGGGTTTTCACGAAGATCTGCATCTTTGCCGGCGATTACAGAAACCCTAGATATGAGATGGGGTTGAGAGTTTATAGGTTTCAGCTACTAGGGTTTTTTTCCGTTTTGTGGCGAATGACGAAATTGCCACTTGTTGGTGGGTAGGGTTGTAGACTGGAGGGGTTCGGATCGATTTATGCGAGAGCAGATCCGGATCCGGATCTCTCTGAATTTTCGTTTAGACGGTTTTATAGTAATTTACTTTTTAAATTTAAATCAATATCAAGAGCTCTCATTTATCCTACTTGGATCTAATTTTCTAGATATAATTTCGATTCAATATAGTAAATGAAATGACATTTTTCGTGAGGCTAAGAGCAACTCCAATGGGGAGGCTGCAAAATGCAGCCTCCCCAAAGCATATTCTTAGGCATATGCTTTTTTAGAGGGGGGTAACTCCAACCATCTTCTCTATATGAAGCTCTATTTGCATTTTTAATTAATTTCTTTTATTAATACTTTAAATAGATTTGAAAATATAAAAAATATAAAATATTAAAAAATTATATGAATTAATTTAAAATATAAAATATATTATAAATTAATACTAAAAGTATAATATATAATATACTCATTATTTAAATAAAAGTAATTATCTTTAATAAATTGATAATAAGACATAGATAAGAGCCTTTAAATTTTAAAAAGCAGAAAATATAGCATAATATTTGGAACAACCTTCACAGCTACTCCGAATGATGAAATTTTATATATTACATTCAGCGGCATTACATAGAAAAAGAAAGTACATGAAAATAAAGTACATGAAAAAAACTAAAAATCGGGCAGGCCATTTCCTCCATATCCACCGCTTCTGTAGTCAGGTATTCCGTATTGACTTCCTGCATAACTATATTCAGGATTAGGAATATCAGATGAAGAACCTCCGGTTGTGTTTCTATTTAAAATCTCTTGTTTTTTAATTCGAAAATACTCGCGTTCCGAAGGATCAGTAATAGTATCAAGATTAATCAACATAATCTTACTTTCCTGGCGTTCCCTTTGAATATCTAATTTTTTCTTTTCGTTTTCGGCCCTTAACATCATAATCTGGTGCATTGCTATTCTATCATTTTCTCGTTGTCCATGACTTTTTTTTAAAATATCGACAATTTCTTGATTGCTTTTATTGAGAGTTTCCAAGTCGAGGTTGGATTCAGTTGCTTGTCGCCTCCTCATCTTCTCTTTCTTCCTTCCTGTCGGTCGACTTGTTATCATATCTTCGTCATTATGAGTATATTCCTCATTATCGTCATTTAAGTCGACGACAGGAGAACTTGAATCTGATCCCTGAGATGAGCGGGACTTTGAAGTTTTGGAAGTTGCAGGCGATCTGACACTTATATTTGCCCATTTCTCTGCATCTTTTAAAATTGACCAAACATGATCAAATAGAAACCCCTTTCTCTCTTCTGGATCTTCTGCAAATATTATCCTAGCACGTTTAATCTACCACAAGAGAGGAAGAAACATTTATTAATAACATGATAGTAGATGATAATCAAGATTTATGTTATTCAAAATACTTACAATGTCAAGCTCAGAAGCACCGCTTGGATTTAAGCGCTCGACTTGTCGAATACATCCTCGAAATTTACTGATGGCCTTCATAATTAATTGCATTCGGCATGAAAGAGACTTTGGAGTCCTTTGAGCATTACAAATATTGGAAATCCTTTCATGAAATAAAGCAGAAATTCGTTCCCACAGCTTGTCCTTCTTTTGATTAGAACCCATGACTGGATCTTGAGAAATTTCGAGCCACGTGGCGCATAAAACTTGGTCTTCTTCTTGTAAAAAAGATTTTCCGCGACTAGATGCCATAATCTAAGGAGGAATGTAAAGAGTTATGAATATAGAATAAGAAGAGTTGTGGTGGAGATATGAAAATTGTGCAAGTATTATATAGGGATTAGATATGGGGAGTCTCCAACACCAGGAGAATCCAATGTGGGGAGTCTCCAACACAAAAGGAATTCAATGTGGGGGTGAAAAACCAATGCTGAAAAGAATCCAATGTGGGGAGTCTCCAACACAAAAGGAATCAAATGTGGGGGTGAGAAGCCAATGCTGAAAATAATCCAATGTGGGGAGTCTCCAACACGAAAGGAATCCAATGTGGGGGGTGAGAAGCCAATGCTAAAAAGAATCCGATGTGGGGAGTCACCAACACGAAAGGAATCCAATGTGGGGGTGAGAAGCCAATGCTGAAAAGAATCCAATGCGGGGAGTCTCCAACACGAAAGGAATCCAATGTGGGGGGGTGAGAAGTCAATGCTGAAAAGAATCCGATGTGGGGAGTCTCCAACACAAAAGGAATCCAATGTGGGGGTGAGAAGCCAATGCTGAAAAGAATCCAATGCGGGGAGTCATATTATATAATGACATTACATCCATCTCTAAATAACTCAGAACTTATATGATTATTTCTATAAATAACTTCTTCATCAATGAACTACGGAGCCGGACCGTCACAACTACCATCTTCTTCTTCTTCTTCTTCTTCTTCTGACGACGAAATATGGTCTCAGTACATTAAAGATTGGGAGGAAGATATGACACAATGGGAGAAGGAAGATGAACTCTTAGCTCGCGTACATGCCTCTAACACGAAAATAATGACTTATTATCTCTCTCAAGAGGCAGAGCGGCCAAAGCGTATTGGCTCAGTTCCTGGTCATTTGGTGATCAATCGCGGGAGGGAAGAAGGTAATTCTCGACTTTACCATGACTATTTTTCTGATAACCCTACATATGGTGCAAACCTATTCCGTAGAAGGTTCCGGATGCACAGGAGTTTATTCCTTCGTATAGTTGAGGCGGTACGTGATCATGACAACTTCTTCATACAGAAGATGGATGGTGTCAGCAAACTTGGGCTATCAACTTTACAAAAAGTTACATCGGCATTTCGCATGTTGGCGTATGGAACATCAGCAGATAGTACTGACGAATATGTTAGGATCGGTGAGTCAACTGCAATTGTGTGTTTAAAGAGATTTTGCAGAGCAACTGTAGAAGTATATGGAGATGAATATCTGAGGACTCCCAATGTCGACGATGTTGCAAGGTTATTGCAAAAGGGCGAAGAAAGAGGTTTTCCAGGAATGTTAGGAAGTCTAGACTGTATGCATTGGCAATGGAAAAATTGTCCAACAGCATGGGCAGGACAATACTCAGGTCGTCATGGAGGTCCAACCATTATTCTTGAGGCAGTAGCATCATATGATCTATGGATATGGCATGCATACTTTGGCTTACCAGGATCCAATAACGATATTAATGTATTGCAGTCGTCTAATTTGTTCGACAATCTATCACAAGGTATTGCTCCTCCTGCTCATTACACAATTCAAGGAAAAAATTATGATGTCGGTTATTATTTGGCCGATGGCATATATCCGAAATGGCCAACACTTGTTCAAACCATTTCTAATTCCGATGATAAAAAGAAACAATATTTTGCAATGATGCAAGAAGCATGTCGAAAAGATGTTGAGCGGGCATTCGGTGTTCTCCAATCACGATTTGCTATCATCAAGGGGCCAGCCCGTTTTTGGGATAAACGAACTCTGCATGATATCATGACTGCTTGTATTATAATGCACAATATGATTGTCGAAGATGAACGCGACGAGCAAGAAGATGTTGTCATTTCAACTCCACAATCAATTCCGAATGCTGAAAATATGGAGATAACGGAAACTGAACGATTCCAACGGTTTCTTGCTCGACATAAGAGGTTGAAAAACAAAGAAGCTCATTTTGCACTTCGAAATGCATTGATTGAACATTTGTGGGAAAGACATGGAAATGAAGCTATGTAACTTTTTTTACTAATGAAATAATGACTTTTTTATTTTTTTAATTACTTGGTTCTTGAAATTTTATATTTCAATTAATATTATTCAATATTAGTCTCATTTTGAAGGTATCGACAAAACATTTCCAACTGTAAAATTTTTATTTAAAAATAATTAGTAGAAATAAACTTATGTTGATTTTAAGTTGAATATCTAAAAATAATTAGTTAGTTAGAAGGGTATTATTGCCAATTTTTATGGGGAATAGTGGTTTGGAGGGGGGCTGCATATTTGGAGCAAAAGCTCCAAATATGCAGCCGAAGATTATTTTTTCCAGCCGGACTCCAAAAATTGGAGTCCGGTTGGAGCTCCATGGGGCTGCAAAATGGAGTTTTGCAGCCCCATTGGAGTTGCTCTAAGTCTTCTCAGCGCACGCCCTCTCTGTCTCTCTCTCTCTCTCTTCCCCCTGCCTTTCTAACTTTTACATGCGTGTTGGTTTTTCAACAGGAAAAAAAAATGTGTTCTTTATTTTTCCAATTTTATACAATAAAAAATATTTGTTTCTCTTGAATAATCAAAAAATCAAAATATGAATATGATATTGGGATTACTAAATAAAATTAAAATCTCCATTCCAAATTAAAATAAGTATTTTTTTTATAAATTATATTCTTTCTTCTAGTGGTGGGTTGCTTTTTCTTTTACTTTTTTCCTTTTTTTTTTGGGCTTTTGGCACGCTGGGGAATCAAACCCAAGCCTCCCATGAGGGAGGGTAATGATTTTGTCATGTGACCTACTGGACCACCCCTGTTGTGGGTTACTTTTTTGAAGCCTAGAATTAATCAGAAAAATATATTTTCAATGTGTCCTTATAATGCAAACATAATAAGTTTCTGCAATTTTATATTTTCATTATTTTAAATATATTTCACATTTGGACAAATTGTGTCCGGGTCTCAAAAATAAATGATCTGTCGTAGCCCCATGTATTATTCTTATTGTGTTTCAACCCTAAATATAATGGGCTTTTGTGATTCAGCCACTTTTTACACCGCTGATATGAAATAATGTCCAACATACTTTCCGTCAAATATGTTTTAACAAGATTATTGTACTATACAGGTGGATGAAAATCATATTTGATCTCCTAATTGTAATCAGTGTATTTTAATAATAAATTTAGTAAGTAAATCTTCATTTACTTTATTACTCTAAGGAAAAAAAATTCTTTAGAGGGAGAGTTATTTAATCTAGGGAGAAAAACTTTAAATGAGTTGAAGGGGGTGTTTGGCTCAATTTCTATAAATTATAGGAAATATTTTCCACCCAAAATATGATTTCCTTGTATTTCTTAAAAAAAAATTTAAAAAAAAACTTTAGAGAAGTTAAAAAGTACAAAAAAACTTGTTTTTTTTACTTTGCATGTTTGGTTCAAAACAAAAAAAATGGCTCATAACTTTATAGAAAATAGCAAGATTTTCTACAATTTATAGAATTTAAACCAAACACCACCTAAAATTATAGAACAGTGTCAACTTTATAGAAAAGTGTCAATGTGGTGTTAGTTTTCTAGGTGATTTCCGCACATTTTGAAAGGAATTTGATTTTTGTAAATTTTGATACTTTTTTGTACTTTACAGAAAACATTTCTATAAAATTTTTTGAACCAAACACAGTTTACGGAAATCTACAGAAAATTTTTAATTACAGAATTGCCATTGGCATACATTTTGAGAAAACTTTTCTATAAAATTGTCCAACCAAACACCACCGAAGATTCTATGAATTTAGCGGGCCAAAAAATGAGAGAAAAATACCCTTCATGGTCTCTCTCTCCCCCCCTCCCCCTAACCATGATTCATATCTCTTCTTTTTGTTTCACCCGGAAGAAACCAATATAATTATTTATGGGTGAGGGATATTTTCCACATAATAGATTAGATCTATCGATGTTAGTTTAGAGGGCTTAAGTGAGAAAAAGAGTGTTATAAATAACTGTGCACCCCCCACCCAAAAAAAACACACACGATAGTTTAGGGGGAGTTTTATAAATTTTAACCCTTAAACAAAGATCGACTTAATGCACCTGTGACATCAAATTTATAAGAGTGGATTTTATACCAAGTATACCACTTAATTGACATATTTGTCCTTATATTTATTCTTTACATTAACTTTAATAGTCTACTATTAGAGATTCTCTAGGAGAAGTTTACTTTCTACTTGGGATTGTATGAGATCCTTTTGATTTTGATTGCTTATCACAATATTGAACTAATTATTTGACGAAATTAATTATGTTATTCATGTTACTTTACTAACTGTCTCATAAGTTTACAAAGCACATAGCTTAGACATTGGTATTGTTGCTAGTATACGATTATTATAACTCATTAATTTAAATCTCTGGATATTGTTTGACATTGGATAAATCTAGACATTTCTGTTAAAATACAATCTATATGAGTGCATCATATATATAAATCATCCTTAGATTATATTTTATAATTTTATAACACTAGAGCGTAAAATCGATTGGGATTTTTTAGACAAATTGTAGTTGGGATGATGTGGAAGGATTACAATATTAAATTTTGGAATCGATCACATAATTTATTTTTCCTTTCATGAATTTGCATACTTCGACTCTGAGAATTCTTAAAAAAAACTTTTGAATTACTATAACACTCGATTATCGACTGTAAACAGAAGTGATTATTTTATAATTAATAAAATCTGTTAGCACTACATAAAACCTATTATTTTCTTTTGATATGTTTAAGAATTTATTTTTCATTAATAATAAGAGTCTTTTGGTATTGGTCTCTTACATCATCAATATTTTGAAATTAGTCCTTCAAATTATTGAAATTGCTCTTAAATTATTAATATGTTAAGTCTTTAAGCTTCATTGTTCCTCTGAAGGCAAAATGTTAAGACCAACAAGGTTTTACGCATGAAAATATCTAAAAAAATTAATATGTTATGGTAATCTTTAGGTTTTTCACAAACATGTTATAGTAAATAAACAAATATAAAATGCACAATTAAGATATTTGACCACGTGCAATGCACATGCATTCCATCTAGTTGTCTCAAATGCTTATGTGGATTTACGCTACAAAATTAAGAGTTGAGAAATTGAAGGAATTTATACATTAAAATACCAAAGCGATGAATCCTCACAAAAAATTAGTATTTAAGCATTATACATTGATAAAATTGATGAGCATTTAATGGGTTTTTTTTTCGTGATAACCTACCCCGGAATTAAACCCAAGACCATGAGAGCCATATTGAAACATCCTAACCGTCAAAACAATAGAACAAATTAGGTAAAAGAGAATTAAATGAGAAAAAGGGAGGGGTAGAATAGATTTTTTTTTATTTAATTTTAGCGGGGACCGCATAAATACAAAGTGTATTTGAAAATTTGGATTTAAATATAAATACATAAAGTTGATTGGATCAAATGATACAAAGAAAAATAATTGATTTAAACATAAATTACTGCACACCTTTATATCTAATGACAAAAACCCCTCATTTAATGGTGGCGACCATTACAACGTCATTTGTGTTTATTTTAATGTTCATAATTACCCCGGCTGTATCCTGGCACTTCTTGTTCATTTAATGGGAAGGACATTATTTATTGAATCTAATTGCCTTATTTTGGTGCTTGCTCTGTGGTGTCATCGCCCAGCCACATCAACTTCTCCTACCAGTGTGCATATTTTTTTCCCCGCTATAATAATTTTAGTTTAACTGTTATAATATTTTTAAATTTTTTTTGAAATACTACAGTATCCCACCTTCGCTACAGTATTCTAGTGTGCTACTGTGATATTTTTTTTCAAAAAAACACAGTGTCCATTTCATATTTACTACAACAATAATACTACAGTAAATATTACTATAGCTTTTACTGTCACATGAATTGTAAATCTTAGATTCTCTCGTTTGTATAGAGGAGTAGATGACAACCATGTTGACGCTGAGAGAAAGTTTGAGCTCACAAGTTTGCTCAATATGCTTATAGATATCGATGTACCGCCTTTTCTGATGCTTGGGCTGATCATCTATAATCATACTATCCTTAAAGCTTCGTAATAAAATCGTTTTGATTCCTTAAATATAAACAAATGAAAAAAAGGGGAAAACGTAGACTCGGATCCTCGACCTCACCTTTCGAACTTGATGATGAGCTTCTTAAATCACAAGGCTCCAGTATTTTGATCATGATCTAAACGTAAATAAAAAACCCGATACCGATCTATAATTGTTCGTAAAACTACCATATTCTCAAAATAACGGGATAACAATTTCTCAAAACACCAAAATGAGAAATTGATGATCATGCATATGTGCGTAGGGAAACCAAGCATAAAGTCGAAAAGACCACGCTAAAAACCATAGGTTTCAAACGTTATCAAGGAAACAGCAGATGATAATCTTTAGCCCATATAATGGGCCACACATAAATTCCCATAAACTAACCAAATATCAAAATACTACAAAACTGTTCAAAATAACTAGGACACAAGCACCGCTGAGAAATAAATGGGACTCCTTGGAAAACGGATGGAGGAAACTACAGCCTCCTTCCTCTTCTCCCACCCTTTCTCCTGGTGCTGTCAGTGGGAATTGGCGTCACATCCTCTGTTGCAACAACAGAAACATAACATTAGAATTAGAATGTTAACATATAATACAGCAGAAAATCTTTAATTTCATCGATACAGTAATTGCTAGCATAGTTCACACTACAGCTTCATGTGTAAGACAAAAACGTTATCCTCTTAACACTTCGACAAAACCATAGCAAAGAATCACACTAAGCATCCAATCTCACAGTACACCCGTGTAGAAAGTAAGATTTATGAGCATGATTCCATTAAAATAGCAGAATGCTTTTGTTTTAACCAGCATCTTCTTGTGTGCAGTTTTCAATCCTTCAGTTAATGTGTTACCCATATAACATGTATCCTCTACGCTATGACGAAAACCCAGTAACCAATCATGGCATGCATCCAAGGTGATACTTTACCTATAGAAATGAAGGCTTTTTTGGTGGCACTTGGCTAGTGTTTTGGCAACTACAATATGATCAAAAAACATAGTCTGGCCACTGCTTATTCCACCACCCTATGTAGCTACATTTTAGGCTACAAACACATAATTGCAGCTGCAGTCGAAATGAGTATAGCTACAACTAAACATTGAAGTATGTGCCTAACAAGCACTGTCATAAAGATCATAATTTGATTTTTTTTTGTACATATTATGCAACAAATATATGAACAAGAATCAATTTATTTTTAGCAATTTCATGACAGTTGGAAAAGCATCCTATCTAAACCTTGGATTGTATCTCCAACCACTGCAGTTGAAAAGACATGCATTTGGAGATGCATCACTTTTCCAATTACAAATAACCAAACACACCCACAAATGAAAGATTAGATATAGCTGGCTTAAATGTATCAAACAAGAGAATTTACCAATGCGACCAATTTTCATCCCAGAACGAGCAAGTGCCCTGAGTGCAGATTGGGCACCAGGTCCAGGTGTCTTGGTCTTATTGCCACCAGTAGCCCGGAGCTTAATATGCAGAGCAGTGATCCCAAGTTCCTATAAAGACACGAGGTTTCAGATCAAAACGTCGAGCCATTTAGCTATGATAAGTTGATAACTATGATGACAGTAAAGTGCCACACCAAAGAACCAGCAAGGATAATAGATAGGGACACACCTTGCATCGCTGTGCAACGTCCTGAGCTGCAAGCATGGCAGCATAAGGAGATGATTCATCCCTGTCAGCCTTGACTTTCATCCCACCTGTATAAGAGAAAATTTGGTCAAGTTAGCCACAAAGTGTTCTTGCAGTAACTAAAACAGAAAGGTCTGCTGCAAAGAAAAGGACTATAAACTATTCAAGAAGGTCATGAATAAGCGGATTTATTACCACAAAAGAATACATGCCTTGCACATTAATCATTACACGACTTTGGAATGAGGCTACAAAACCTTAATCTTAGTCTGAAATGTTAGACGTCATCAAATTATACAATATTAACATGGTTTGTTGTGTGCAAAAGATGTTAACTATGTCCAACTAGACTACCAAAAAAGGGACATATATGCAACAGAAACCTCTTGAAAAATAGAATATTGTTCTTCCTATTGAAGCATGTGTAGGAGATTACATCATGCCAAGTTGTCAACAAATCAACAGCTACAAAAACATAGACTAAGGCAAAACATCACAAAGAAATTCCTTCAATTTCTTTCATCAATTCGAAGTATATAATAAGTTAGTGATCAAATTTCTACATATTGAAAAGAAATCAACAAATCAGTCCAAGGAAGCGCTTTTCACCATGCCTGCATTTAAGTTCACAATTATACAGCGATATGGACCAAGATACAATCATCTCCAAAAAATAGATGTTATCTGAGACTGAAAGTCAACACCATAGTATGCAAAGGTGCATTTAAAACTTCAATTTCTTTAAAGAATGTTGAAAAGGACATAACAATGTGATGAAGTCAAAACATTATTCTTCTAAACCTTGATTTAGAAAAATGAGTTTTCGAACAAAATTTTTAACCCGTCCTGAACACATTTGTTCCCTTTCCAGCATTTTCCGGAAAAAGTCGAAAGACACTATGATATCATTCTTACTTGGCAGTCAATTTTGTTTTTGCTTCAATTTTTACCTTTTAGATATGAATTAGTTTTATAACTTGTTAGTATACCCATTGTCCAATATCCATAGGAGATCTAAAATGTGAAAAAAATAAATAAACAGACATGAAGCATAAGTACCAATTTCATACCATATATTACTTCTACTGAATATGTGTGTTGACAAAGCAACATGTGAATTCCCATATGATACACATGGATGAAACATAGTATCGCTACACTTGCCACAGTCCACAACTCATTTTCAACAACAACAACAACAACAAAACTTTTATTCCAAATGTTTAGGGTCGGCTATATGAATCCTATTATTACATTCCGCTCTATTACGGGCCATGTCCTCCGTTTACCATTATCACATCCTTCTTAATTGCTCCCAAGTTTCTTTACCTCTAGATCTCTTTGTCCCATTAACTATAATATTACTACTTTTTCTAACCGGTGCACTAAGAGGTTTTCGATGTATATGACCAAACCACTTTAGTCGCTTCTCTCTCATTTTATCATCTTCAATAAGAGCACAACCTCTAATTTACTACGGATACTCATTTGTTCTCATGTATTTTAGTGCATACCCACAAGACCATCGTAACATTCTCATTTCTGCTACACTATTTTTGGCGCATGTTGTTGATTCCACAACTCATTTTGCTATATAACAAAATGAAATGTGTTAATAAACGTTGGAGCACACGTATTTCAGTGTTGGTGAATGCATAGTAGGTTACAGGTAGGGGTGGAAATGAACCGAATTTGAATCAAATACCACAATATTCATATTCAGCTCATATTGGATATGAATATTCTAATGTGCGTTCAAATTCAATTCGATTATTATTCAAATATTTGACAACTATTCGTGAATATTCTTTAACAGTTTTTATGTAGTCTTTAGTGAATTATTTGGTTCATATTCGGTAGATATTTAGTAAATATTCATTATCCCATCTTAGTCTTATAATGCAGCCAAACATGACGCAACTAATGAAAAATGAAAATCAATTTCTATGAGGCTATGTGTAAAAAACTTTTGGGGCACATAGAAAATGTAATAACTAAAACTTGTAGGTCTAGAGTGTGATATATAAACGAACAGTTTATTAAACAAATGAAACAAATATGTCTATGGTTCAATTCTATTTGTTTATGGTTAAATTCTATTTGTTTATGAAATGAATACTAAAGACAATTCGTTTATTGTTAAATGAACTATCGACTCGAATATGACTGAATATTTAAGCAAATAAACACCGAACTATTCGTTAAATATTTGGTATGTTTCCAAACCTAGTTACAGGTTGCTCCTATGGGTATAGTAACCTTTCTCTAAAGGCACACTACAGATGAAAGAGCATATGAATGAATGCACAGACACAAATATGTACTCCAATTTTTCACAGATTAAATTTTGCTTAGTATGGTATTGCACATCACTCTAGACACTTCTCATTATCATCAACACTAAACAAAAACTCACACAATACAACACCTAAACTGCACCAATCAGATCTTAAAGTATCCAGAAAAATCTTAGGATATAAGATCCAATATGAAGTAGCAATCATATATCAACAACAAATTAAATTCATCTATTCTTTTCCAAATTACTCTGGTACGTATCAAGTGAAAAAAGGGAATACTGAGCATAAACTAGTACCAGTGATGCGAACAAGTGTTTCCCTTCCAGACAAATCAGTGACATGCTGTACAGCGAACAAAAAACAGTTAAATAACAGACATTTAAAATACAAATGCCACATGAACACCTAACATGAAACACTCACAATGAAAGTGTCATTGAACGATGCAAAGATGTGGGCAACACCAAACACATGCTCCCCTTCACGGACAGCCGGTCCGAGGGTCACATTGTCCTCCTTAGGCTCCCTGGTCTTTCGTTTCGACTGCAAAACCAAAAGCAAAAAAACTTAGAAGAGGAAACTTCCCAGTTTTTTCAACATAATTATAATTTATATTAAGCAATCCTCAGACATAAAACCATAAAAGAAATCATTTTGTACACAATATGATACCAATATAGCAGAGTTCCTAGAACTACAAATAATTCTTTAATTTTTAATACTTTAAAATAAGAGTTACAGCTCTTATTGTAATACCAAGAAACCAATTATCAAGAATGTCACATCTTAACAAACAAACATAAAAAAGCAATTTTGACAATACAAAAAACTAGAACAAAGCTATCATTTCCCCCCTCAAACTCTCATGTTGTTGCTAAAGTATTAATTTGCCTATTTCCCCCTTAAACTATGTGTTTGTGTTCAATGTGATCATTTTATGAGCATACAATCAAATATTTAACAGACTAATGAGTGATTGTACATTTTCCACTTCTCATATTTTTAATTTGCCTATTTCCCCCTTAAACTATGTGTTTGTGCTCAATGTGATCATTTTATGAGCATACAATCAAATATTTAACAGACTAATGAGTGATTGTACTTTTTCCACTTCTCATATTTTTACAATTTAAAAAAAAATTAATTCATAAAAAGAGTTAAATGGTAAAAATTTCTGGGGAAAAGTAGTTAAAAATGTTCTTTAGTTTGGAGGAAAAATAGAGAAACTGATAAAAACCCAGGAAGAAATGCAAAGGAACACTTGTATCTTATTAATCTATTAAATATTTGATTATAGACTCACAAAATGAACATTTTGAAACTACAAACATAGTTTAAGTGGCAAAATAAGTAAATTGAGGGGGTGACTTGGGAGTCACCAATACTTTTAAGGGGGAAATGATCATTTCGTCCTTAAAACTAGATTAGATCTCCAAAACAAGACAGAAAAATAACAATAGACATCATTTATTCCAAACTACATTTTGTAGTACATTATGTTTAAACATAGGCTCCGTAGATTTTCGGCGCTGCTTACATTTTCCAATAATCCCATCTCCAGAAAACATATTTAAACAAAAAATATCACATTAAAAAGGTAATCTTTAAGCTCTAACCATCACTAAAACCAATAACAGTACGTCCATTAGTAACACTAACAGAAATATCTTCAAATTAAAGGGACGCAGTATCAAAAATTTTCATTTATTTCAGCATAAAGCATTCATATAGATCTAGAGGCTCCATTAGGATTTTCTTATAAAACTAGTACGTAAACAGAAATTAAATGCAAATTATATACCGACTAAGGAGATTATGTCAAGGATTGCCGAAATTTAAAAAAAAACTAATTGTTTACCATGGTGATTGCAGCGAAGTGAGGGGACGGAGGAGGCTACAGGGAGAGCGGCGGCTGAGACAGAGAAGGCAAAAACCCTAATCGCTCTTCAGTATCAGCAGGCGTCTGGGCTTTTATTGTCATGGACTCTTCGTTTTGACGGATTTGCCCTTACTGCCGGCCCACGTTCAATTGGGCTGGGCTGTATTGCTGATTTTTCACCCTGTATCGTTCTGGTTCGCGGTTTTTTTTTTTTTTTGATTTTTTGATTTTTTGCGTCCCCACCCCCCAAGCATTTGCTTCGTTACTCCCAAAGCTTTTTTATCATTTTTAAATCGGAAAAAAAATTGAAAACGATCCCAAAAAAAGGGGGGGTGTTATTGTCCTTCATTTACAGCCTTTCTTAATTTTGCTCTTTCAAATTGTTCCTTTTATCTCTTTTCTCTCTCTCCTCTCCATCTCTCGCTCTCTCCTCTACATTGCTTCACCGCCATTTTTATCAGTGATGGGTCTTAGAACAAATAACGTATTATTTAAATTTTGACAAAATTGAATGTTGGAGTAGCATAAAGGTTATTATATGTATGTACCCAACAAAAAAAAATAACTTTTAAGGTATACGGTCTCAATCACAAATAGAAAGAAAAAAGTCAAATGAATCATAGTCAACCAATGAATCATAATAAATTAAGAGCCAATAGCCAGCTTATTATGCAATAGGAGGGGGACATCTCACTTGTCCCCTTCAATGATCCCTAATTTTGGGTCCCTGTAACAGCGATCTTTTCTACAACTTAATCTCCTCTATTATTTCGTAAATTGCCTTTATAGTTAGACTAGAAGTTCAATCTATTTAGATGTTATCTTTTTAACTATCGTAACCTGCAATTAAGGTTTAAGAGAGCTAAGTATCTGGTACTTCAACTAAATAACATGCCACCGAAACTCTCAAAAAGTTATCTGGGAGCACCGAAGCTGTCGGTTTTTTGGGGGGGAGGGGAGAGGGTTTCTTAGAAACTATCTTTAAAATAGATGAAATTGGTGAAAACCATTTTTGATGTTTTTTTCTTTCACGTAAACTCTCTTATAAATGGATTGATTTTGCAGAGTAGTACTAGGAGGACCAAAAATGGGACGGACACAGGGGACATGTGATGTGTCGTATCTAACTTGTTAATGAGCTGGCTAGCATTAAGGGTGTTTTGGTAAGTGACAGTCGACTATCTCTTCTGATCAATAAACCTAAGGCTCAATCCCAAAACACTATCATTTTCCCAAATCCACAACCGGCGACCAAACATTTCTTTTCCCATCTTCGTGATCTCCCCACGTAGCGTCGGTGATCAAACACAACTATCCTTTATCGTCCGGTTTTCCACGATCATCGTTGTCGTCTCGCGTCAACAACACTATCAATAACAACCAGAGCTTCCTTTATGATAGAAATTCATGAACAATGTTCGATTAGGGACATTGGCAGACTTACGCTCTCCCAAACAAAATTTAATTTTTTGGATTGAGATGATTGTAGGCGTCAAAAAATGCTTACGGACATCCAAATACCACTCAAGACAAAGAGAAGGTAGTAAACACCAGTCTCTTAATCAGAGGGGATCATTCAAAGGAAGTGAGATAACATAGAAGAACAATATACACATCATCAGGCAACACACTACGGCGCGACAGGACATGGTGCCGCGGCTAAGGCGCGGCAGCCCATGGTGCCGCGGCAAATGCGCGGCAGTCTATGGTGCCGCGGCTTAGGCGCTGCAAATTATGGTGCCGCGACCATTATAGGGGATGCTATAGCGGTTACAATGCAGTTATGTAATGATTATTTGAAGCCCACGTGGCAGCATATCAGAGATAGAACGTGTGCTGACGTGAACAAGCAGTTAAACCACGAAAAAGGTGGTTAAAGGTCGTGGGAGAACGGTTTCAAGCACGATGAAACGTGCTGGTAACCAGATATTCGCTTCAAATTCTTACTTCGATAAACGAAGGAAGAATCATTAAACCCCTCACGGTTCAATCAGAATCTGTGATTCGGTGGTCCACGGGCTAACGCGCCTCCGGCACAGGCAAAGATCCCACGCAAGCAGCGATCCAAACAACGATCCTGCGTTTGTTTCTAAAAAGTTGTAATTTTTCTTTTGTTGTGTAAAAGAAGTCTTATAAAAAGACTATTTCTTTTGAATTTGTTGTAATCGACCGAAGATATAATGAATTCCACAATAAAACCAACTTTTAACGAAAACAAACTGGCAACCACAGTGGGAGCCAACGGTCTCGCTGCCGAGACCATCGTGTTGCAGCCAATCAAGATTCCAGTTGAATCCATGGTCGAATACGAATTCGACAAAACCAAGTTTGAGGAATATCTCTCATCATCCTCTCTAAGATCTTCATTGTCTCACAAGTACAAGAGGATCTCACCATTGAAGAAGACTTACATGCCAAAGAAGGTACAAAATGAAGACTCTCTCCTGATTGTTGCTGAGGATTCTACTCGCAACATCTCTGCTCACGATGACTCTTCTCTAGTTAGAAAGTCATTGAATCAAAGCCCACCGGCACTGACGAAGAGGGCTCGTCAGAGACAACGTCAGCGCCGCGCTCGTCAAATAGCTAAGGCCTTGGAACAAACCGACGGGTTCGTTATCACGCGGACCTAGAGTCGAGGAGACATCGAGTGGTTCAGTTGTCTCAACAACCAATCACTCATATCTCTGCTAAAATAACGACGGATAAATGGACTTTTGTCAAGAGGGCTCGCTCGACCCTCAAAGAACGTATACAAAAACGTCGTGCAAACGCTGCTCATGCCCGTGCTCTCTTACAACAAAGACGGGAAAGAAAAAAGAAAACGGTGGCCAAAGAACCACCAAAACTCTACAAAGTTTGGATTCCAAAGTCTGGAGTTGTACAAAATCAGCATTCGGAGCCCGTTAAGACTCCATACCCGCAAGGGGGTGGTTCTAAACATGCGACTCCCGATATAACCTTGGATCGCTCAAAGACAGTAATAAATTGTCCTGAGAATGCCAACAAGGTTTTACACCCCCAGAAGAAGACGCATTCACCAAATGACATCGTCATACCTGGGAGGTCATGCCAACAGACGATACGATTTTTTGGCAATCATACCGATGAATCGTATTATCAAGTTGGAGTTGTGAATAAATTTCGAAAGAGAGTTATTCAAGAAATAAGCTCTCATTGTTCCTGTGCGCGACTCATTAGAGCAATGCTATCAGAATGTGACTGTTTCAAACGAGAAGTCATCCCACGAAGAGTCTCGGTATTCCACAGTCTTTTCAGCGAAATGTTGAAGCCTAAGCCGAGACATTTCCGCAAGAGAAAATCAGCTGCCCAAGATGATGAATTCCCTAAAGTCACCATCAACATGGCTGATAAAAGAAAGTCTAAGCGGCATTCAAATGACTTAAATCCCGACTTTTCCCCGAGAGGAAAAGTCAATCCAAGAATTGCTCAAAGGATGTCTCGACTCCAATTAGGAGCCATCAGGCGCAGAGATTACAAAAGAATGCAAGAAGGAATGTCCTCGGAGGATGAATTCTCGGACACTTGTTCTGCAATCGCTTCTGATGATACAATGTCTAGCACGGGACAAACCAGATAAGTACTCATGATCACCTCTGATCAATTTGCTCAAATGCTTCAAGAAGCTCTAGCGAAGCAATGTGAAGAAGTTAGAGCTGAGATGAAGACAGAGATGGAGTTGGCTATCCAACAAATGAGGGAATTGCTAGCTCAACGGCCTCAACCTCCTGAGTCCAGTCAACGAGCTGAATCCAGCCGCCACACTCAGAATGTTGTAGATGACAGTGATCCAGAAGTGGATGAAGTCATTATGGCTGATACACCTCCCAATAGCAATGACGCTGGGGGTGGTTTAATACATCCTCCCAATAACGATATTGGGGGTGGTTCAATGGCACCTCTTACAGGGGGTGGTCTAACTTATTCTCCTCAATGTCCTTCAAATGAAGACAAAGACGATGACGAGAAAATGAAAGAGCTTGAAAACAAAATCAACGCTTTGATGACGGCTCAAGAAGTGAAAAAGATGGGTATTCCATGTCCCTATCCAAGAGAATGGGATTCAATACCGTACCCAGCAAAATTCAATTTGATTAACTTCACACCATTTGAGGGGAAGAGTTCGCCGATTCAGCACTTGATTTATTTCAAGTCTCATTTGGGCATGGTATCTGGAAACGAGGCTTTAATGGTCCGGTCATTCGTTGGCACCCTTCGTGGGCCCTCCTTCGATTGGTACCTACGGCTCAAGCCAGGGAGCATCAATTACTGGGATGACATGGAAAGTTTGTTCCTCAGCAACTTCTTCGATGATGACACCGAAGTGTCAGTCGGAACCATTTTGGATGAGAAGCAAAAAGACAGAGAGTCTATTGATAATTTTGTCAAGCACTTCCGTGACAAAGCAATGAATTGCAGAGATCCTGTTACAGAGGAGTTTATCCTGCAAACATGCCACAATAATCTCTCCATCGATGTCCTAGAAGCCCTGGGGGTCGTACCATCCAAAACTTGGAAAGAGTTAAAATTACGTGGCGAACAAGCTGAACACTTTCTTAAAAGAAAGAAAGTTGAGAGAGGTCAACCGACGACATCCACAATTCCTGTGAACGCAACTCTCGATCCGAGGTTCCAAAAGGAGTATTCTTTCGAAGATGATGAAGCTCCAGCCATCTTGAAATACCTCCTCGCCAACGACAAGATCAAGCTACCACCTATTAAAGATCAGGAGGGAGCTAAAAGGATTACGGATCTAAACTACTGTGCGTACCACAGAAGGGTTCTTCATCCCACTGAGATTTGCTTCGGACTCAAAAATAAAATCCAAGCATTAATTGACTCTGGCGTCATAACGACGAAACAAGCCAAGTAAAGATGACTCATACTCCATTGGATACACGAGTATAAACTGTTTCCCCAAACTCCATTGGGTACACGAGTATAAAGAGTATAAACTGTTTCCCCTCACTCCGAAGAGTATACGAGTATAAACTGCTCCTCGATACTCCAACAGGTATATGAGTCTAACCTCGATACTCCAACAGGTATATGAGTCTAAACTATTTCCTTTCTTTCACGGGAAGTTCCTGGAGAGCATCATGCATAGTACTCTTAAGGATAACCCGATCATGCAACTGAATATAATGATAAACCCAGCTTCATAAGAAAAGTTGGGGGTGGATGGTTCGTGTAACGGGAAGTTCTCGGAAGAATGCTATGTGTATTTTTCTTAGGGATAACCCGATCATTACAAACAAAGTGATAAACACTATATCCCCACGGTGATTTTCGAATACTCTTTTGCTAAGATGAGATTTGATTATTTCTTTAGATCAATCTTCCCTCTCAAAACCCCTATTTGGTCAATCCTTTAAACAGTTAGGACCAAAGCCAAAATTCCCTCTCGATTCCTTCCATGAACGAGAGGTCCACAAATTGAACGATCAAAACTTTAAACAGTTAGGATCGTCTCAAACCCCACCTGGTCAAACCTTAAGACCACAGCCAAAATCTCCTTTCGATTCATTTTGCGAACGAAAGGTCTATTTTTGAATTGAATAATCAAACCTTATGACAGTCAGGATTATTCAAACCAGTCCAGATCCTCTAAGTGGAGATCCCACTTTGAGTTTCTTTTGCACCAGGAGATAGAATATAAAATTCTTCCTCTCCATCATTGGGTTCATCTCTACCAACAAACAAGAGACCAGGAGATAGAATATAAAATTCTTCCTCTCCATCATCGGGTTCATCTCTACCAACAAAAAAGAGACCAGAGTACTCCAATAGGTATACGAGTCTAAACTATTTCCTTAATCTCAACAGGAAGTTTCTGGAGAATATCACTTAGAATATTCTTAAGAATAACCTGACTACCTCCCAAAGGGTATATGAGGATAAACTATTTCCCGCACACTCTAATATAGTATATGAGTATAAACTATTTCTCCAATCTTCAACAGCAGTTCTGATTCAAGACTTCGACAACGGCCACGCGATAAACGCAGCACCGGAGGAATCTTAGCTATTCTACAAAGCACTGAATAGGCTAAAAGATGAAGAAGTCAAAGATTGAAGCCATTCACAGACCATTCTACGCAATTTTCTCAACAAAGTACTGAAAAAATTGCAAGGAAAGCTTATCATATCCAAAGTGTCCCAGACTCCTCTTTAAAGAAATGATGAGTCTGAGATACTTTGGAGGGGGTATCTGTAGGCGTTAAAAAATGCTTACAGACATCCAAATACCACTCAAGACAAAGAGAAGGTAGTAAACACCTGTCTCTTAATCAGAGGGGATCATTCAAAGGAAGTGAGACAACATAGAAGAACAATATACACATCATCAGGCAACACACTGCGGCGCGGCAGGACATGGTGCCGCGGCTAAGGCGCGGCAACAATATACACATCATCAGGCAACACACTGCGGCGCGGCAGGACATGGTGCCGCGGCTAAGGCGCGGCAGCCCATGGTGCCGCAGCAAATGCGCGGCAGTCTATGGTGCCGCGGCCATTATAGGGGATGCTATAGTGGTTACAATGCAGTTATGTAATGATTATTTGAAGCCCACGTGGCAGCATATCAGAGATAGAACGTGTGCTGATTATTTGAAGCCCACGTGGCAGCATATCAGAGATAGAACGTGTGCTGACGTGAACAAGCAGTTAAATCACGAAAAATGTGGTTAAAGGTCGTGGGAGAACGGTTTCAAGCACGATGAAACGTGCTGGTAACCGCCTCTTTGGCCGCGAGTCTATACTGCCGTGCCAATAGCCACGGCAGTGTAGACTGCAGCGGCCAAAGAGAAATCATCCAGTCAGTTATTTTGCCCCCATTTTAACTGTTGTGCACTTAGACCCCTATAAATACTTCCCTAGACACGAAATAATGGACATAGGGCAGATTGGAGCAGAAAAGGCTTGAGTTTTTGGTGATTTGGAGCAAGAGAGAGAGTCTTCCTTCTTCACAAACATCCTCAAGAAGCTTCTGGCGATTCCTAGAGATCTAAGCTCTGACTTGATCTTTAGAAGAGTGAACATATTACATTGATAAGATATTCGCTTTAAATTCTTACTTCGATAAACGAAGGAAGAATCATTAAACCCCTCACGGTTCAATCAGAATCTGTGATTCGGTGGTCCACGAATCAAAGCGCTCCCGGCACAGGCAAAGATCCCACGCAAGCAGCGATCCAAACAACGATCCTGCGTTTGTTTCTAAAAAGTTGTAATTTTCCTTTTGTTGTGTAAGAGAAGTCTTATAAAAAGACTATTTCTTTTGAATTTGTTGTAATCGACCGAAGATATAATGAATTCCACAATGAAACCAACTTTTGACGAAAACAATGATTAGGAATCAAGATGTTTCTGTTTGGATCCTAAGAATCACTTGATTCCTTTGCCTCACTTGATTCATTTGCTAAGGTTTATCTATTGATAAATAAATGGGAAGCCACAAGTTGTCACATACAAATAGTAAGATTCAACTGGCATAATATCTCATCACTATTTATGTTGTTTGACTATTTTGGACTTGAATTGCTTAAAATCCATGGGAAGAACTAATCCAGCCAGTGACCAATAGTATCATTTCACAACAAAACCAGAGCAATTAGTCGAGAATATCAACACAAACACACTGCTAAGCGGCACGACCTGCGGCTAAACTTAGGGCACCAGACAAAACCCCTTACAGAAAACCCCAATTTAGGCTCAAAAGATGGGTTAGAAATTGATGTCTATTTCTTATTGCTAGTCAGACAAAATATCAAATCTTCCATCATACGAATGTAATAGGAGGAGGAGGAGTTGTCGGAGTTCCTATGAATCAAATAGGAGAAAGAGAAGAAAGTGATGTAGAGAAGAAAGATGAAGAAACAAAGCAATATTTCGAAAATGACCCTTCCTACTTAATCAAGTCAACTTCTACTCAATCATTATCTCAACTATCAAGATTGCCCTTATTAATTATGCGTGCCTTGCATGTGTTTCCCACCAAAATCCATTCCTATTTCTAAATCAAACCACCCGCTCATTACCAACAAATGCAAGGACGTAATCACCATCAACAACTTGGTGAATAAAATCACCAAATGGTTAACTTTCACATAATCCGTCAGTTTAATAATTAATGACAATGTTAGGCGGTATTAAATCTCTCTCCTTTCTCCCTCTATATAACTCTCCTACATGATTTCTCCCTCCTTGAACCTCAAAGAATCTCAATCCTAATCCCAATCGAAAATCTGATCTGATTATTTTACCAATCAATTGAATCCTCTTAGATTTGACAATATTCAAGAGGATCGCCAAGCGTAAGCACTTAGATCTAGGGTTTGATGAGAATGATTGTGGAGTTGGATTCGGAAATCTAGGGGTTAATGACCCTAGGGGCTTGGATTTAAATGCTAGGGGTCATGTCCCAAGTTCTAGTGGTACCAAAATGATTTGGGTACCAAAAAGACTTGTATAGTATTTTTTTTGTTTTTGATGGTTTGTTTTGTTTTGTTCTTATTTTGAATAAATTTTTTTTTTGAGCTTTGTATGACAAATTATACTCTTTATGTTAAAAATAAATTATTTGTATGTTTTTATAATTAAAAACACTTATATATATCTTATAAAACTTCTAGTATTTTATAAAACAAATTTCCAAAAGGTCTAAATTATAAAAACTCTCAAAACAAATTTCCAAAATCACCTGTGTTTTTCATTTTCTCGCGGTCGACCGACCCGGTCGACCGAAGGTCTTTCTGTAATCGTTCCGGTCGACCGCGTCGGTCGACCGAAATGAAATTTCTGCAGTAACTTCGTTTTTCTTATCGAGTTTTGGGTTTTAAGATGATAACTGTTTCAAACCCGAACTGCTCATCACCATTAATCTATTTCTTGGATCAATCTCAGTCGTTCCCTCATCTTCTCCTTGACCCGACTCTTCACGTTCCCCTCTTTTTGAAAATTTCCCCAATCTGTTCGGTTTTTCCCACGGTCGCCTGCTTCTGTCATCCGCCGATCTCAAATCGGTTCTTCCTCATCAAATTCATCTGGGATTTTGCTGGGTAATGATCTCTTTCCTATCTATTTGATCTTATGTCATTGATCTAGTGTTTATTCTTCTTAATCTAGGGTTTCTTTTTAGGGCAGCTGTTTAAAATTGCTCTAAATCCCTTTTTACAGGAATTTTTCATATAATATCTCATATCTAATCATATTCCTAATCTATCATGCCTCCCAAGCCTTCCAATAAGAGATCCAAACCTGAATCTAGTTCCTCCTCTACAAAAGCTTCACATTATGAGGATTATTTGTTGTTTAAATCTCTTGTCAATAAATATAGGGAGTTGTGCAAACTGAAAATTCTCCCAACTAGATATATCATTTATTCTCAGTTATTCATGTATGATACTGAGTCTATCCTTCACAATGTTGGGCTAGATAGATTGCTAGATGAGAGACTTAAAGTTCCTTATTATTCTTTTTTAGTTTATCTGTTTTATGCTAACCTGTCCACATCATCCTCTGCTGATGGTAGTTTGACCATTACCTCCTCTGTTAAAAATGTTGCAATAACCTTTTCTTCCAACGAACTTGCGGGGATTCTTCAATTCCTAACAGGTGATGTTGATCTCAGGTCTATTGAGCTTAGTGATCCAGCTGTCAACCAACTCATGTTTAAACCCGGCTTCTCTTATCCTATGAACAACAATTCACTCAATCCAATTGCCAAACTCATTGCTAGAATTGTTGCTCAAAACTTAATTCCTAAGACCGGTAGTTTTGATCACTTTGCTTCTAATAAGATTAATGATGTCTATGCCATTTTTGCTAAAATCAAAGTAGATTGGGCAACTGTGTTTCTCAATAACATAGCATCAAAGCATACAAAATTTCTACCTTTTGGTTCCTTTCTCACTATTATCTTTCAACACTTCGGTGTTAATCTCACCAATGAACCAAAAATTGAAGCCAAAAAGGACTTCTTTGATAAGGTTTCTCTTTCTAGAATGAATATGTCCATTGATTCCACTCGCTCCCGTTCTAGAGCCTCTACCTCATCCTCTTCTGATATTTGTGACCGTCTGGACCGTCTTGAGACTCAGTATAAGTGATTCAGAGCAAGTCTCAATCTATTCAGAGGGATGTTAGGACTATTCTTTCCTTTCAGCGTCAGTCTCTGGGATTCCGGATCCCTCTTCTAGCTCTGAGTCTGACTCTGAGGAGGCTCTGCTGGATAGGATCAGCGATCTTCTGATGGCTCAGGCTCTGGTGATGATGATGGTGATGGTGATGGTGGTGGCAATGGTGATGATGGTGATGACTGATTTGAGTTCATTTAGTGATGTTTTTTATTTGTTTTGATATTCTATTCTGGGTTGTAAAACTTGAAAGCTATATTTTGTTTGAGGGTAATAACTCTATGGATTTATGTGTGTGGTTTGCTACCTTGTGGACGAATCTATGTTTATGCAAAACTATGTAGTTTCTAATGCTTATTTGATGATTTGTGACTTATTGTGTTTGGTTGATTTCTTCTATGATCAATGCACGGTTGAAACAACATTCATGCTTTTTGGTGTGTGGAAAATAAGTTGCTTATCATGAGTTCTTTGTACTATTTATGATTGGTTAGTTTGCTTAGCTCCTTTACATACTCTTTAGTATCACTTTTTCTACTTAACAGGGGGAGCTTTTAGCATACATTTTCTTTTATCTGTGCTCATAAGCAGGGGGAGCAATGCTCCTATCTTCCATTTTTTTTCTTCCTTTTTGATGTTGTCAAAGGGGGAGAAAAATCCACATATAGCTCATATACTTATTCCATATATGGTTTATGTGATCATTCATGAATGGTTTATGAATGGTTTATCTATGCTTGGCTTATATGTGGGTTATCTGTTTATGGTTCATATAAAATTGTTTGCCATCATCAAAAAGGGGAAGATTGTTGACCCTATAGTTTTGATGATGATTTAGCAAACAATTTATCACTAATAAATTTTCTAGTGTTTTGTGTTTATGCTCTCTTTTCAGGTATTTCAACACACGTCAATCAAGCGTTAAAGATTCAAGTTCATTCGTGTGGATTTACCTAGGTATATGTTTGGTTTACTTACATATATTGTATGATTATATCTAAGCTCAATATATATACACTTAACACGATTTTTGACGTTTTCTATCATATAGATGATTTTTCATCAAACATTGTTAAAATACTTTATCTCATGTTTACAGCTCTTTCCTACTTCATTATATACATATATTATATGTACAATATATATATACATGTTTACAAGCTCTATGTCAATTTTCATGTTCACAAAAAAAAACAGGTATTTTGAATACTTTTCAAAAACATGGAGTTTTCACAAACGAAAATTGATTTTCGAAAAATTCCTTTTCAAACATGTTTATTTCATCATTTAGAAACTTTTCCTAAAGTTTCACTAATTTTGGAATTGATTTGATATTTTTTTTGGATTTTCAAATCAGCCTCAAAAACCTGTAAATATGCTCATGTCAGATTTCGGTCGACCGGTACGGTCGACCGACAGTTGTTCTTTTTCTGAGCAAATTTCCAGAGAGCCTTCCGGTCGACCGAAAATCTCGTCGGTCGACCGCCAGCCTTGAACTCCTATTTTCTGAGGTTTTTTGAGCTAAGCGGTCGACCGGACCGGTCGACCGCCGAGTTGTCAGATGTGTATAACGGCTAGTTTTTCAAATGGGTTTTTTGGTCTTTTTGCCTACTTTTAGCTGTTGTATTGGGGTGCTATATATACCCCATTGCTGCTCTTCCTCCAAACAACTAAGAAATTCAAGTTTGGTGTTTACAAAAGATTAAGTGCGTTTAAGAGCTGTTTAAAGTTGGTTTCATTAATCAGTTTTCAAGAGAAGTTTTTCTACAACAAGAAGAGGCTTGCAAATCCTATTGGGATCATCATTTCCTCAGCTCTTCTTGTCCATTGAGAAGTTTTCTAAACTCTTCTTTATATAGCTTATTATTTCACTTTCATTTGATTAGCTATATTCATTGAATTATATTTATTGAATTTTATTCACTATTATCACACACACTTACTGTGCTTAATATTTTCATATTATATATTGTGGGTTGTGGGGTGTGATTTAGTGAGTGTGAGCTTCATTGAGTTCTCACTTGTTATTTGAGAACAAATCATTGTATTTAACTTTTATTTGTGAGAATCACTTGTAACACACTTGTACACCGAGAGAAGTGTGAGGAGAGAGAGAGACAGGGTCAAATCCAATAGGAGTGGTGTCGATTGACGAACCTAGGGAGAGGTTGTGATCGAGCACTTGAGGAGGAGGACACGGGCTAGGTTCCTACACTTAGTGTGTAAAGTGTGATTGTTGAGTGATTGTGTAGTGTGAGAGTTTTTGGTGAACGTGTAAACCGAGTGTGTAGAAGTTCCGGCTTCCAAACCGGATTGTGATAGTGGATATCTCCTCGAGGTGAGGAGCGGGGACGTAGGTCGTGGGGACTGAACCTCGTGAACATATCGTGTGTTTGTGTTTTGCTTGTCTCATATTTTATTTGTTCATATTCTTATTGTTCTTATTGTTCATATCTATTTCTTACAAGAACATATTGATCTATATAATTTTAATTGGTTTTTAATTGGGATTAGATTAGCATAAGACCCTAATCACCCCTCTCTAGGGTCTACAAAGATGAGGAGGTTGTCCTCGAGAGAGAAGGAAATGAGACAATAGGAAGATGGGGAAAAAAAGAAATAAATGAAGCAGCTACTATAAACTAATTAATTAGGGCTTAAATCCTAGTTAAAGGGTGAGGATATTAATAGGTGCAATTTGGATAATTGGGGCATTAATTGAGTAGAAATTGGCTAAAAAGTGATTGATTGCAAAAGAATTCTACTTACATGGTGGTTCATGTATACAAAATAATAACAACAGTAGTAGTAGTAATAATATAAATAAAATATCATATATCATATCATATCATATCATACTCCCTTTAAAAGAAGGAGTTGTGGAAAAACTTTTCAATGACTATATTACCCCTATTTTTTGATATTACATTCTATTACTAACTAAACTAAATTAATTATTATTGTTAATTAATTATATTATATGTCACTTCAAGTTTGAATAATTTTGTCCCTACAACTTCCAACATTATTGTAAAACTCTACATCATATTAATTATTAATAATTATAATAATATATTAATAGATAATTACATATTAATAAAGTATATATGGAAAGAGTAGAAAACATAGAATTGTCTTAAAATTATACCATGACACTCATATAGAAAAATTACAAAGAACATTATTATGTTTAGGTAACAGAATAGAGGGTACAAACATAAAATTTTAGAAAACATTAATATATTTAAGTGTGACAAAATACAAGTGGGGGTAGATAAGTATAATTTTGGTAAACTATAAGTTATTTAAGTTCAATTAAGTCTATAAAAAATTGAAACATTTGTTATCTACAAACAATAATATATAATCTCATTGATAAATAACATTCACCATACAATATGAGGCTAGATGCTTAGCTTATGCACTCCTCTATGCTTTAAGAAGGATCCAAAGATTTACTGTTCATGCTACAACAAATAAACACAGTAAATTACTACAACATGAACAGTAAATCTTTAGGTCATCCTTTAAGTATGCAGAGTAAATTTACTACTTACGCTACAATAATTTACTATATCATAAATAGTACCCTTTTAAGTATAGAGCAGTAGATATAATTTTTAATTTTAAGCATACAATAATTAAATCAAATATATTAAATCTTAGAAGGATGTAGGTTCAAAATGCAATGCTTAAAAAAAGCACCATATTTAGATTAAGTCTTAAGATTTTAAATTATTTCTTAAAAGTATATACTTTGATTAAAAAACTTTAGAATATGCTTTAGAAGGACTACTATAAGATGGTGGACATGACATAAATATTGAACAAATAAAATACATGATATCAGAATGCAAAAACCGGGAAAATGCATATAATACTGGGCGTCATATAAGATAATATTCATACATAACATAATATTATAATATGTAATCTAACATATTAAAGAATTTTAAATATAACAATTTGTGTCGAGATATATGCTTAAGATTTTGGAGAGCCGAGAATGCAGAGATTTTGGAGAAGAATTGCAGCTTTTGTGGGTTTTGGGGGTCTCAAATTTGTTTCCCAAATATGATTCAAACCTGAGCCCACAATCAAATTAAAAATGACACAAATATTTCGATATCTTCAAAGAGATATATTAACCATATTTTTTATAGCAGTCGATATATCAAAAAATCACCAAATAAAAGAAGGCAATATAAAATTTTATTGAGATAAAGTCACGATATATCGGCCGATATAGCAATATACCAACTAATATTTAATACAATGCCTATAAAAGCAAATATATGAAAATTATTTAGATATTAGTTCCTTGATTTTAAGTATCCAATAATTCTATGTTGTTCCCTCAAAATTTTAAAATTGCTTATAATATTAGGGACTAATATTAAATTATTAAAATTTTAAGGGACAAATTATAAATAGGTCATATTTAAAAGAAGAGTTAAATTTTCAAAAACCATCTCAACTATGGGGATTGTCTCCAAAAACCCACTCAACTGATTCAATTTAATAAAACCCCTTATTATGGATAAGTTATAGATAATCCCTCTCAATTTTGGTGCTATTTTAGAAAACACCCTTTAACTATAGCGTGTCTCATAAAAACTCTTATAATCTTTTACACTTCTATCAATAGACCCCCCTTAACATAGTTACTTCATTATGTGATTTGGACAAAACACCCTAATAAAGAAAGTTATTTTAGTTAAAAAGAAATGCTCAACCGGTAATAAAAGGACAACAATTAATCTACAATTCTTTTTCCCTCTATATCACTTTTTTCTTTTATATGGAAAAAACCAAGGTAATTTTTTTATGGTTGAGGCATATTTTGATCTTTTCAAGTCAAGTACTCGTCACATAATAGATAAGACTCAATGATATTAGTTTTGAGAGGTTAGGTTTAAGTGAAAAAAGTTCATAGGGGTTAAATTAATTATTTTACGTTGAGATAGATTACCTACAAAACACCCAAAACTTGATGGAGATTTACTCAGTTTTAAATAGTTTTTTGGGAGAGGGGGGAGAGGGGAGGGGAGGTTGTTGACATGCGCTTCATAGTTGAAGGGGAGTTTTCAAAGTCAACATTTAACCAAAAGCACAACTTAAGGCACATGTGACATCAATTGATTTGGGTTATTTGTCCTTAAATTTGTCCTATACATCAACTCAGAAAATCTTTTGTGAAAATCATTTTGCTATAAAAATCTCTAAGAGAAACTTAATCTTTATCTGGGATGGGTATGTGGTCCTTTTGGTTCCCCTTACCTTTCACGATTTATAATAAATTATTAGATAAAGTAAATTAAGTTGTCATTTTATGTTACTCAACTTCTTATAAGTTTATGAAGCTCATAACTTGGATATGAGTATTGTTGCGGAAACTGTATTCTTCTAATTCCTTAACATAATTTTTTGGATATCGTTTGACATTGAATGGATATGAATTAGTTTGTTAAAATACAATCAATATGAGTGCATAATATGTATAAATCATTCACAAAGTATATTTTATAATTCTCTGAAACTAGAGAGTAATCATTTTGACAGATAAATTAATAGTTGTTGAGATGTAAAAAGAGTACGATGTCATATTTTGGAATTGATCACATACTTTACGTTTTCGTTCTTGATTGAATTTGCACATTCTAACTTAGAATATTCTAAAAAAAAAGCTCTTGAATATATATAATACTCGGTTGCTGGATAAACAATAGGTGGAAGTGATTTTTTTATAACTAAACGAAATACTTTATAATTAGATAAAACCTATCATTTTTCTTTGATGAATCAACAATTTATTTTCTTCATTAATAATAATAATATTTTTTCATATTGGTCCCTTACATTATTAATATTATGTAATTATACATTCAAATTACTAATTAATCTTAAATGTTTAACATTTTAAGGCTTTAAACATCACTATTTCTCTAGAAGACAAAATGTTAAATCTAACAAGATTTTATACATGGAAATATAAAAAATTTATTATATTATGATAATTATAAACTTTTTTATAACCATGTTATAGTAAATAAATAAACTTAAAGTAAATAATTAAAATATTTGACCACGTGCAGTGCACGTGTATTCCACCTAGTTCCCTTTAAAAGAGGGAGTTGTATAAAAAAATTTCATGGACGATATTGCCCCTATTCTTTTTTGATATTATATTCTAATCATAAATTAACTAAAATAATTATTATTATTAAGTAATCATATTACATGCCACTTCAATTTTATCTAACTTGGTCCTAAAACTTTCAATGTTATTGTAAAACTCTTATATTAATTATTAATAATGCATAATACTATATTGATAGACAATTGCAAGTTAATAAATTATTTTGGAATGAGTATAAAATATAGAATTATCCTAAAATTATATCGTGACACTCATGTAGGAAAACTATAAAGAGTATTCTTGCGTTCATAAATACAAACATACAATTTTAGAAAATATTAGGATATCTAAGTGCATTAAGATATAAGTGGAGGTATATGAGTGTAACTTTCGTAAGTTGTAAGCTATTTATGTTTAATTAAGCCTATAAAGATTTGAAACATTTGTTAAATACAAGCAATAGTATGTGATCCCTTTGATAAATAATATACATCGTATAATATGAGGCTAGAGGCTTAGCTTATATTTATATAGTACAGAAGATGTGGAAAAATTTAAGCATCGTATTTTAAATAAGTCTCAATATTTTGAATTATAAATGAAATTATATACTTCGCTTAGAATATAATACTCCCTTTAAAAGAGGAAGTTGTAGAAAAAACTTTCTATGGACTATATTACCCCTATTTTTTAAATACTATATTTTAACCCTAACTAAACTAAATTAATTATTATTGCCAATTATATATATGTCACTTCAAGTTTGTCTAACTTGGTCCCTAAAACTTCTAATGTTATTGTAAAACTCTCATATTAATTATTAGTAATGTCAATATATTAATAGACAATTGTATATTAATAAATTATTAATGAAAAGAGTAGAAAATATAGAATTATCCTAAAATTATATTATTATATTCATATAGGAAAATTACAAATAGTATTCTTGTATATAGAAGGTACAAACATGCAATTTTAAAAACATTAGGATATTTAAGCGCAAGAAGATACAAGTGGAGGTATCTAATTAAATTTTTTATAATTTGTAAGATATTTAATTTAATTAAGCCAATAAAGATTTAAAGTTATTGTTAACCACAAGCAATAGTATGTGATCCCTTTGATAAATAATATTCATCATAAAATATGAGGCCAGAGGGTTAGCTTATATTTATATACTAGAGGAAATGTGAGAAAATTAAAGTATCATATTTTGAATAATCTTAACATTTTGAATTATTTCTGAATTTATATACTTTGTTTAGAAAACTTTAGAAGAGGCTTTCAAAGAACTACTACAAAGTGTTGGGCATCATATAAATGCTGGACAAATAAAATCCATGATATTGGATTGTAATAATCGGCGTTATGTAAAAAAATATCTAAGTGTCATATAAGATAATGCTCATACATAATACAACATTTTAATCTATAATCTTAGATATTGATGAATTTTCAACATAAGAATTTGCATCAAGATATATGCTTGAGATTTGGGAGAGCTGAGAGTGGAGAGATTTGGGATATGAATTATAGTTTTTGTGACTTGTGCTTTAGTTTTGGTTTTTAAATACGACCTAATACCAAAGCCTACAATCAGATTAAAAATTACTCGATTTTGTTATACCTGCAATATTTTTGATAATGATCGATATATGAGAAAAAAATCCATAGATAAAAGGAAATAATATAAAACCATAAATATTATTAAGATAAAATATTTAACCTTTTATATCAATCGATAGAGCGATATATTGGTCAATAATATATTGCCTATAAGAGCAATATTTAAAGGTAATTTAGATATCATTTCATTAATTTTAAATCTCTAATAATTCTACAATAGTCCCTTAAAATTTTGAAATTACTTATAATTTAGGTACTAATATAGAATTATAAAATATTTGAGCTAAATTTAAAAGAATAGTTGATTCTTTGAAAAGTCTCTCAAGTATGGGGAATGTCTAAAAAAAAAAAAACCACTCAACTAATTTAATTTGACAGAGCCTTCTAATTATAGAAGTGTTGTAGACAACCCCTCTCAACTTTGGTGTGATTTTAGAAAGCACTCTTTGACTTAGCTTGTCTTATAAAAACTCCCCTCGTCTTTTACACATCTCTTAACAAACCCCCTTAATGTAAAAGACTTTAAAAGTGATTTTATCAAAATACCCTATTAAATAAAGCCATTTTAGTTAAAATAAACTCTCAATCGATAATAAAAGGATTACGAGTAATTTACAATTCTTTTTACATTTAAATCTTCACTTTTTCTTTCATCTAGTAAAAAACCAAGCTAATTCTTTTATGGTTGAGGGATATTTTGGTCTTTCCAAGATAAATACTTATGACATAATGAATTCGACTCAATGATATTAGTTTTGAGGGGTTAATTGAGAAAAGTTTATAGGGTTAAATCAAAATTTTGAAGTTGAGATAGATTAACTATAACACTCCAAATTTGACGAACAAACATTTACTCATTTCAAATAGTTTGGGGGGGAGGAGGTTTTTTAACATTCCCCCCATAGTTGAGGGGAAGTTTTCTAAAATTAACCCTTAAGCAAAGCACAATTTAAGGCACATATGACATTAATCTTATAAGAGTGGATTTTATAGCAAGTTTATCAGTATCTTTGAAATCTTTTGCTATAAAATTCGCAGAGAGAAATTTTTTCTTTATTTGGGATGACTATGTGATCCTTATGGTTCTCCTTATCTTTTATGATTTGTAATAAATTATTTAACAAAATAAATTAAGTTGTTCATTTTATATGTCTCACCTTTATGAAGCATACAATTTGGATATGAGTGTTATTAGATTCTTTTAACTCTTTAGCTTAAATTTTTGGATATTATTCAATATTGGATAGATCTATATTATTTTGTTAAAATACAATCCATATATGTACAAAATATGTTTAAATCATTCTCAAATTATATTTTATAGTTTTCTAAAATTAGAGAGTAATCGTTTTGATAAATTAATTAATTAGTTGAGAAGATGTAGGGAGATTATAATATCATATTTTGGAATTGATACATAATTTATATTTTCTTTCTTGATTGAATTTGCACATTCTAACTTTAAAAATTCTATAAAAAGTTTTTGATATCTATAATACTCGGTCGCCAGATAATAGAAAGTGAAAGTAGACAATAGGCGTGTGTGATTTCTTTATAATTAAACAAAATCCTCTATGACCAGAGAAACCTATCATTTTACGTTGATGAATTCATGATTTAATTTTCATTATAATAATAGTTTTTTAGATATTGGTGCTTACATTATTAATATTTTAAAATTAGAATTTCAAATCATTAAATTGCTCTTAGATCATTAATATTTTAAGACTTTAAAAATCACTAATTATGTGTAAGGTAAAGTGTTAAAACCAGCAATATTTTATATATTAAAATATCTAATTTTTTTTAATATATTATGATAATCATAAACTTTTTTGCAACCATGTTATAGTAAATACATAAACTAAAATCAACAATAATAATATTTGACCATGTGCATTACACGTGCATTGTACCTAGTAAAAAATAAAATGAATGTGGTCCCATTAATTTTAACTATTTTAAAAGTGGTTTCCATGGTGAACCCCCCCCTGTTGTTTACTTTTCTCTTTTTTTGGATAAAATTAGAAAAGGTTGTAGAGAAATTTCTGGTCAAAAGATTAATGAGGAAAAAAAGACGATGTCTACAGACTTATCATACACCCTTTAAAAGTACGAGTTCAGAATAATATTTCTATGGTCAATATTACCCTTAGTTTTTTTAAAATATTATATTGTTATCCTAATCTATTCTAATTACCCTATCTTTTTTGAATTGGTAACCAAATGATCTATTATATTCATAATGAGACTTAACATGTTATTGGATAAAATAAATACGTTTAATATAATTCAAATCCTTTACTTATTTTAGTTCGTAGAGAAATCTAAAAAAAACATGCTAGTTAACACCTACAAAATTTTGGACTTTGTAAAAAATATTCTCTAAGTATTTTAAATTGCAAAAACGGTCCTACAATTTCAAAATTTTATTAAAATTTCTTGAAAATTATAAAATTTGCTTATCTCAATTTAGTGAGAAACCTTAAAAATATATACTAACTAGAAATTGAAAGTTTTTTAACTTTGGAGAAAATATCTTATAAGTTTTAAAAATTATAAAAACACCCCTAAAAATTCAAAATCTATAAAAAATTCCTTAAAAATTTCAAACCTATAAACATACTAAAAACCTACAAATAACACAAACAAGCCCCAAAAATTTATAAAATTTGCAATACACACTCTGAACTTTTTACAAATTACAAAATAAAACCCTCAAAATTGTAAAATTTTAAAAAATATCCTGATAGTTTCTGACCTAATAGAACATTAAAATATAAGAATTATAAATATCCCCTACATAATTTATAATTTATAGAAAACACCCTTAAAGTTTCAAAAAATACAAACAAACATTTAAAAATTCAAAATTTACAAAAAACAACCTAAAATTTTTAAATTCATTAGTAAATTGAAAGCATAGGAATTATAAATAGTCTATAAATAATTTATAATTTATAGAAAAGGCCTATCCGTTTAAAAAATTATAAAAAGTCCTTAAAATTCATAATTTACAAAAAACACTATGAGAATTTTTAACCTATAGATACTAAAATGAATATGCAAAATTACTAACAACCCTAGAAAATTAAATTTTGTAAAAAATATCATACACCTTTTAAAAGTATAGTTTTAGGAAAAATGTTTCATGGTAAATATTACCCATAACTTTTTTAAAAAGAGCATAAATAATTGAAAATCTATTAAATTTAAAATTTACAAAAACCACCATTAAAGTATAGTACATTGCAAATTATCCCTCCAAAGTTTGAAAATTTTTAATGATTTTTTTGTAATTCCTTGATTTTAATGTAATATTTAATAGTTTTGTGTATTTGTAAATTATAAAATTTAAGGTGTTTTTTACACTTTTTAAAACTTTTGTGGGTGTTTATTTTATAGTTTTCTAAATTTTCATTGTGTTTTTATTGTAATGCACATATACATCAATTAATGATGATATTGAAGAATAAGTTGTTCTTAAAATTATAAAACCATAATTATGTGTGCACATCATTATTCCTAGGTAGTATAGTTTATATATGCAAAATTTTTTAGACAATCTATATAGTGGTTAAAAAGATTTTAACTTTAATGTACTATTTTTTATAAATTATATTTAATGTGAACCCACCATATAATTTTGACTGTGGTCATCATAATTTTAATACGCTTGATTGATTGACTATATACATATATAGAACATAGATTACTTTATTTTCTCACATGAGCTAATATTTGGTGCTTAATAATTTAAATTATTACTTTTAAATTTAATATACAGAGGAGCTCTAATAACATTTATTTATTTACCTACAACATCATACAATCTCAATTCCTATTTTTACTAGAGATTTATTCTATAGTTACACGTATCACATTAGTAACTAAAATAATAATTATTTATGCTTAAATTAGGATGATTATAGTTGGTCACTCACTATGAAATTTTTATAAAGATATATACCTTATTTTTTATAGCTATCTGCACTGACCATGTATATTTTATAAATTAGTTCTTAATTTGACATATTAAATTACTTTTCCTTTATAGAAATTTATTTCTTGACTTTTAGACTGTATATATCACCATTCTAGCATAGAAATGACTTCACTCTAAATAGGCTTCAAGCCAATATTTGAGTTGCACTGAAGTATATACTATTGTTACTATGTGTATATATTTTAAGAAAATCATGTCAACACTTTTTAAATAGAAGAGAATATTCTAACCTCTTTACTATGTGTATATATTTTAAGAAAATCATGTCAACACTTTTTAAATAGAAGAGAATATTCTAACCTCTGATATTATAAAAAATAGAAGAGAATATTCTAACCTCTGATATTATAAAAACTAAATATAACAAATTGAATGATTAGCAAAAGAGAACTTACATCAGAAAAGTGTGAATAATAAGATAAATAGGAAATGTAATGACATTGCTAATAATACTACAAATAACAAACTATATTGTAAAGTTAACCTATTTTGTAGAGCCCAACTACAGGCTATAAGCATCGAGATTTTCCATATACATACTTTATAATTTATTAAAAAGGGTCATATAATCTTATATAATAAAATTGATTTAATATTGAATAGTAATATCGTTGTAATAGTATCATTATTAGGAAAAAAATTTCATGAATCGATATGTTCTTTACGATATATAAGTTATGCACTCCAAATTCTTGTGTCTTTTATAGAGCTAAAAATTTTGAATACGAGTCTCTAGTATGTTGCTCTCACAAACAACAAAATCTATTTAGGAGATATGGATATTCCAGATGAGTTATGTATCCTATATACAATACAATTGACCTAGGCAAGTGAGTAATAATAGCATTTTTATTCACATCATTTGGGGTAAGATTTGATAAGGACCTTGCATCAAAGTTTTTTTTAATATTTAGAGCATATGGCGAAATATATCATAATCTTCATGTTCTAATTTCGTAAGTAAACAATTCTTCACACTTTCAGTTTTACTTCTATGATACAAATAATGAGTTATAACATTGAATGAGAATATTATTTTAGATAATATAAATATGAGTGAAACATCAACTAAAAGTTAACGTGTATGTGTCAAACCACGACTAAAAGTTTAATGGACATATTACAAGTAAATTCATATATAAAGCTTCTTTGCGAATTGAATGATCACCCATCTTTTGAAAACTTCAAGATACTAATAAATAGAGATGTTATACTATATTAATGAGTTTATAACTCACAAATAGTAGATCACGTGACCACAGTCTGGATTGAAAGGAAACAATGACAATATTTTATTTGAGAGAGAATTTATTGAGTTGATGATCAATATCACAAAAAACTTTGTTTTATTTATTTATTTTACTCTATTTTTATTAATTTAAATAATCATGATATTTAACCACGTCTATTTAAAATCATGAATATATCAACCATTTCTTTATTTTCCGATTGTCTGGAAGGGACAAAAGAAACATCTTGTTTTTTCTTCAAAAAATTCTGATCTCTAGTGGACCTCTCAGTAGGATTCGAACCCAGATGAAGTTCTGACCATCTGTCAGAAAAAATTCTGATCTCTAGTGGACCTCTCAGTAGGATTCGAACCCAGATGAAGTTCTGACCATCTGTCAGAAAAAAAAGAATGAATTGATCTTGTAGGATTCCCAAGAAATTCTTCGATTTCTTTAGGAAGCAGATGATTATTCATCTGCTTCTCAGGTTTGGTGAATAGCCGGGACATTGAGGAAGACAGCTGAAAGGAAATTTCTATAATTATACGGTTTATTTTTTTTAAAAAATGCCAAGTAATGTGGAAAGGTTTATTTTTGGACGTTAATTAAAAGTAGATAACAAAAATGACAGCTGTGGGATTTGAACCCACGCCCTTTCGGACCAGAGCCTAAATCTGGCGCCTTAGACCACTCGGCCAAACTGTCCATGTAGTCCGTAAGAACAAGTAGAAATATAAAACAAGGTAATTTTTGGGCTGCCGGCCATACATGATAATTCTGGAGCTCCCAGTCCCAGATGATAGCAGTTCTTCATCAAATTCGGAAAAAAAAATGTAAATATTTTCCCATTTTTAAACGTCTTAACAGCACAGTATTCATGATATTCGCCTTTATTCCTTTCTCTGAATCCGACTACAAAAGCTAACCGCAATATTCGCAACCCAGCGGGCGCATAATTTTATAAAAACCCTACCGTCTCTTTTGTTCGATTGGGACGGAGATTCCCCATACCTATTCTTTTCTCTCATCTCAACTTTGACCCATTACTCTGCAAATATGACCTCATTTTCTACCGAGAGGCCACGCAAGATTCTGACCGGCACTTCCCTATCGATCGCTCCCAAACGATGGCAGTTCTTCAGCAAGTTCGGAAAAGGGTAAATTTTTTTTTTTTGCCCCCATCACAGGTTTCAGTTTCAGTGCATTATTTAATTGTTAATATGACCTATGTCTTTTTGTTTGATTGGAACGGGGATGCTCATACATTATTTTTTTTTCCCGTCGCATTTCAAATTTAACCAAGAAAAGTTGCAACTTGTAACAAAAACGTTTTGTTAAATTTTTTTTTTGTGTGTTGTACTAAATTGTCAGCTCAAAGTGACGCATAAGTAGCAAGATAAGTCAAAATCGGCGCAAAAAATATGAAGAAAACAGCAGACACGATACATGTTTCCCACACGCACCCAACACGATACAAGTTTGTGATGGAAGTTTTATGCTACGTGGGTATTGGCTCTAAAATTGCTCTCATTTCAAATAAGAGAACTAAGACATTTGTGATAAAATTACACATATTTTCCTTTTAGTCCGGCAATCGAGCTACTGGAAAAGAATAATATTATGACCAAAGAAAAAAAAAAATTGCCGTGCTTTTTCCCCTGCTGATCCAGTCCGGTATTGCTGGTACAACTGTTCAAGGGTCATAATCCATTGTTCATATGATTTTCAAGATACAGAATCATAAGGACGATCTTAAGCACACACCCCGTGTTTAGGCTTTATCAAACTTAATGCACCAATTGGCAATACTTGTATCTGTTCTATACTTCTATGGTCCTACTGTAGTAGCTAATGATGCGTACAGATATTTTTGACGACGTATGAAACTGTTTTGTGAGGATCTTTGTTATTCACCATTTTTGTAGTCGGACAAATTTTCAAAACCAACCCATTTGATAAACTATTCCCAAAAAAAGACCCATTTCAGTTTTATTTGCAAAAACCGACCTGGTTTCAGCCTCAGCGCTGAAACCAGGTCGGTTTTTGAAAAAAAATTTCCGAAACTTCACGGGAGTTCAACTCCCGTGAAGTTTTGTTATGAGAAAAAACTTCACGGGAGTTGAACTCCCGTGAAGTTTCGTAAAGTCACCTAGAACTTTTTAAGTAGAACTGGGATAATTAGTAAAGTGGGATAATATTTTGACACTGGGATAATTTAGTGGAATAATGATGTGTAATTCTTAAAATGGGATAATTTGGTAGGATAATTTGGTGGGATAATGATGGATAATATTATGAAGTTGCATAATTTGATAGGATAATTTGGTGGGGGTAATGGTGGGTATAAATTACTATTGTTAATAATTGTATATTAAAAATAATATAATATTGATAAGCAAATTCTAGTAATAACTATAAACTATAATGCAATAAAGCATCACTATTCATCTCAAATAATAAAATAATTTACAAATAAATAAAAATCTAAATTCCTAGAGTGACTCGACTTTCATCATCCCACATGGCTTCTATCATCCCACATGACATCTGCCATAGAATTTCTCCAAGCTCCTACAGCTGCTCGTTAAGTCTATAACTCGTCTTCTTTATCGGAGTCATCGTCTGCATCAGCAACATTTTGTGGAGCTTCTAACGGAGGATCATAAATGTCAAAGTTCAAATATCATAACATCATAAAGAAAGAAAAATAAGCATTTTTCAGCTATTAACCCTTTGGACCAATCTCATCATGATCGTTGAAACCAAATCAGCAAATAAATAAAATGTACACAGGAATCATCCATGGCCGCTAAACAGATGATCGATAGATGAACTATAAATATCCCAATTAATTTACTGAGCCGATTTAATAATAATAGATAATAGATATCACCATTAACCATTCAACATCTAATCATCAATGTGATCGCAAAGTTGCTTTCTAACTTATAAAAAAAACATAAATAGCCCGCATATCTTTAGCACTAACCCACCAACACTATATTCTTAACCTAAACCACTGTTGTGGAGAGAAAACTTAGATCAAACAAATAATAATAAAGTAATTTCTCCCAATTGTAAAGATAATAATAAAGATCTAATCATCACAAAAACAAAGTAAAGATAAAAAATGAACGGATGATTGACTTAATAGCAGATAAAATTTCTAGGCGGAGAAACTAACCAAGAGGGAGGGAGGTGGCGTTTTACTTTTTTTTCCCAATTGTATTCTTTCCAATGTGTGGGATAATTTAAGAGAGGAGAACTTATGGTTATATATATAGGTAGTATAATTTGTGGGATAATTATGACCAATTATCCCAATTCTAATTCTAGTAGAATTCTACTTGACTAACGCACCAAAAAAATAATACAGTTCTAGTTCTACAAAAGTTCTACTTGACTAACACTATAAAAAAAATATCCCATTTCCTAGTTCTATGTGACTAACACCTTAAAAATTTATCCCACAAATTATCACAGTTCAAGTTTTAAGTTCTAGATGACTAACCCCCCCGAAAAGAATAATATTATGACCAAAGAAAAAAAAAATTGCCGTGCTTTTTCCCCTGCTGATCCAGTCCGGTATTGCTGGTACAACTGTTCAAGGGTCATAATCCATTGTTCATATGATTTTCAAGATACAGAATCATAAGGACGATCTTAAGCACACACCCCGTGTTTAGGCTTTATCAAACTTAATGCACCAATTGGCAATACTTGTATCTGTTCTATACTTCTATGGTCCTACTGTAGTAGCTAATGATGCGTACAGATATTTTTGACGACGTATGAAACTGTTTTGTGAGGATCTTTGTTATTCACCATTTTTGTAGTCGGACAAATTTTCAAAACCAACCCATTTGATAAACTATTCCCAAAAAAAGACCCATTTCAGTTTTATTTGCAAAAACCGACCTGGTTTCAGCCTCAGCGCTGAAACCAGGTCGGTTTTTGAAAAAAAATTTCCGAAACTTCACGGGAGTTCAACTCCCGTGAAGTTTTGTTATGAGAAAAAACTTCACGGGAGTTGAACTCCCGTGAAGTTTCGTAAAGTTTTTTAGAAAAACCGACCTGGTTTCAGCGACAGTGCTGAAACCAGGTCGGTTTCTCTAAATAAATATGAAACGGGTCGTTTTTTGCAATTAGTTTATCAAATGGGTTGGTTTTGAAAATTTGTCCTTTTGTAGTCGTTATATTCCCAAAAACAAGCAAAGCAAAGCAAAGCAAAGCAAAGAAAACATTTTCTTTTTTGGTTTGAGAAAAATATACTTGTATATGCTCTATAGTCATAGTATAGTTTTATTTTTCACTCACTTTTTTTCCATTTAAAATTGGTTTAAACTTTAAATATCCTTACCCCTGGATAGTCCATGTTTCTGCAGAAGGAATACTTATAAGTAAAATAGCAAAAGACCTAATCTAATGACACTAGTACCTCTGGTAAAAATAAAATTTATGTTTATTGTAGTTCAATGTCCGATGATATACATAGTGCAAGGTTAAGTGTAATACAATAAAGAATCAATAAAATTTAAGAAAGTGCTTGTTCCCAGTTTTCCATCATCATAATAAGAACCATTCATTACACGGGAGAACTTTCCTACAAATCATTCCCAGTATACTTTTACACATTAAAAGAGAAATATTACAACAGCTATAATAAACAATAAAAACAACAAATCAATGAAAGAGCTCCAATCTCCCAATAATCCAGTACCATCATGAGAACCGTCCCATGATAAAACAATCTCCTTCCTGCTGTCTGTCACCTCTTTTTTCACTCCTGCCTCAGCCAATTTCATATGAGATATAAAATGAGGAAAAACTCTCTTATGAGACTCCTCTCCGATAAGAAGATCAGAATGTCCAAAATCCTCCACTACTATCCTCTTATGATGAAACCCAGGTTGATGCAATCTCATGAACTTATTAGCAAGTAGAGTTGTCTGTGGAGTCACTAAAAGACTTCTACCTCCCGAAATGTACAATGTAGGGAGAGGCATTCTTTCTGGATGTATCAAGTATTTGTTCTTACCTTTAGAGTCTACAATAAAACCTGAGGTGCAAATTCTTCGTAGATGCGGGAAAGCTGATAGTGGGAGTTTTGGTTGGCTTTGTTTGTTCAACCAATGATGCATAGTGTTGCTAATGTTCGCATGCCAAAATGGATTTCCGAAAATGCCGGAAATAATCTCACACACATTGCACGTGCATCGTTCGTTTCTCGGGATCAATTTGGCTATGGACTTTACAAGCTTGTGCCGTAGGCTGTCCTTTGAGATGTGTAGTGACAATGTCCGGTTCTTCCCTAGAAGTGCCATAGTTATCTGCATGCATTAGGGGCTATTATCTCAGGAACTTGCATTATTTTGCCCCAATAGGGTAATTAAATAAGTCATTTCATATTTTGAAATAACAATAAATTTTTTCCTTTTTTAAAATCAGGGAGGTTTTGTGAGACACGCTATTGTCGGGGATTAAGTAAAAAATTCGTAGTTGAGTGGGGTTATCTAAAACGACCCCAAAATTGAACGGCGTTTACTCTAATTAAAATAGTTGAGGGTTTTTTTTGGGGACACCCCCATAGTTGACGGGGGTTTCTGAAATTAACCCTACAAGTTTGAACATTTCTTATTATAGATAGGACGAAAACTAGCAATCCTACTTAATGAAATCTTATCTTGAGCAGCATAAAGGTTAGCTCCAATTTAGAGAGAATGGAAGGAACGTAAAATGTTGAAGTTTCTTTAGCAAAGATAGACAGATGAATATAAAGATTTAAAGTTACCGGTATGAGAGGCAGCCACATCTTGACTAAGGCAGAGGTAGTTAGCTTGAAATACATGGAGGAGTTGGTGCAAGAGAGAGATGCTATGTGAGTTGCGGAAATATGGCCTCCCAATAGAGCAATGTGGATTGCTAAGCCCCCAACACAATGTGCAATCACATGGATCTTAGCATTCGGTCCATTCATCCCAAGAATTTGTTTGATAACTGATCAAATATTGATAGAATGAGGTTAAACCCTGTTTTAAGGCAATTATTTGTATGAGTTCAAATGTAAGGTTCTCACCTGAGGGAATATCGAACTTCCCAATATCTTCAATTGTGAAATTGTTTGAAGGATGTGAAGGGTGAAGTCGTGGTCGAAGAAGCCACGTCTCATGTCCTTCTTCAAGTAATGTTCGAACCAAATCTGTTTTCTCAGTTGGTAGACAATAACTCTCTCCTGAGTGTCCATTAAGTAAAAGAACTGGATATCGAATTTTTTCTTCTTCAGAATTCCTTGCATAGCATTTCCATTGTTGACAACTTATTGTGCATCCATCTTCTGCTTATCTCATAAAACTAAATATTAGTTAAAGCAAACAATGGTCTTAACTCTCTTTAGTAAGTAGGCTTTAGTTAATTACCCGTTTTTAGTTCGTGAACTGCACTTGGTGGATAAGGAATTTCTATGGTGTCTGATAGGCCAACGTCACATTTTATTTGTCGAGGTATCTGTAAGATATAAGTTCTCCAAAGGCTTTGTAAAAGAGAGCGTACAAATTCCCAGCTATATTTCCCTTCCAATCTCCAGAAACTCTTCACGAGTTCAAACACTGATATGTGAAGTTCTCCCCTAAGATTGATCAGTACCTCAGAATCATTTGTGGGGAGTGTTCTGAAACTAACATGCAAGGTTGTAGACTCTTTAAAACCATACATTGCCAGTAAATAGGGATTCATTACCTTCTGTCCCTCGAAAATGTACCTGCATCATGAGAAAGCTTATCGTGTTGACAAATTTAAAGCTTTTAAAGTATGAAGAAGAGTCAGTTTTGCTTTTGAGATATATTACCTTGACCCTGATGATGCAGCTAAAATTAGTCTATAGTGCATATACTGTGTATAGGGAGTTCTAGCGTCTATTTTGCACATGTCCACCTTTCCGTCGACAATATAGAGTTTATCCTTATTAACCGCTTGGAATACTACATATCCACCGACTCTCCCTTTTAATAGATATTGTGTGTCGCCTACAACTGAATCATTTTGGTCACAGTTGTCCTTATCCAAGGAATTCATCTTTAGTACAATATAAGCTGTACATGGCATTCCCCCAATAAAGCCTCTCATAGTTTCTTTCACTGTGACTTTTTCACAGGTTCTCATAGTGAGCTTTTCGCTAATGGAATGTGAATCCGTAGATTCAATAGTTTGAAGATGTTGGATTGTTCCTTTGAAGTTTAAAACATCTTGCACTAGATTCCTACTTACTTGCTCAGCTACTGTTGTAATTGTGAGGCAAGGGTTTATGCCTATCGAACATGGAATCAATGAAGCATCACATACATAGAGGCCTTTATGCACTAAATCTTTAGCACCATTTGTATAGAAAACCTGCCCTTTTGGATTACAAACTCCATTGGATGCATCTGATGCCGCATTGCACCCCCCTAATAGATGAACTGTTGTGCTCCGATATCTAGACATAAATAGAATACCTCCTAATTTCTTAGTGATATTCTGAAATGCTAGGATCTTTTTAGGGAGAAGAGGATCATGAGGAGGAGTGACGCATATCTTTTCTGTTTCTTCATCTAATGTAATTATGCCGTTGCATGCATCATAACCCATTGCATTAAGAACCACTGCTTCACTAGCTTTAAAACCCATCACATGCTTCAATTTGTCGATTAATCCATGTAAGAAGGAGAAACCATTAGGCCATCCGTAGGTTGTTACTCCTTTAAACAACAAATAGGGGTATGATCTTGGAACCACTCCACTCTGCATGTTAGATCATTAATAAAGGGTTTAATAGATAAATTGCTGCACATAAATAGAAATTTGGGTTAATTGTGGAATCGCTGATAGACTCCCTGTACTGTCGCCAAAATTGAACTTACTGCCTTTGTAATTCTATTAAGTATTAAGTGCATTTTTTGACCCTTTCGGGGGTCTATCTGCAACAATAGAAGTTTCACTCAGGGGGCATATCTGCAGCAATGGAATTATAGGGGTAATCAGTTCAATTTGAATATAGTACAGGGGATCCACCCACAATTAACCCTATAAATTTTAGAGACCAACTGAAGATTTTTACCTGGATTGTGAAGCCCAAAGAAGAAGTAAACGATGAAGAAATTGCTGGCCCTGGCCTGTTCTGAAATGGAATTCCTAAAAAATGCTTTTTCGTAAGTCCATAACCATGCAAGGGTGCTTGGCTTCCAGCAACATAAGCAACATTATTTCCGTTGCAACTTAATCCAAGTCCAAGTCTCTCAGAGAGATCAAGTCCTCTCCTTTTAGATTGAAAAAATATCTCACTTGTCCCTAAAACTCCAGCTGAATGAACATAATCTTAGTTTATTAGTCTCATCTCACAAATTCACAATATTGACCAAATGAACAATATTAACTCGTTTCTTACCAGAAAGAACCACAAAATCTGCAGTTATATATTCTAGATCGTCAAAGTATACTCTCCACCTTCTACTTTGTTCAGCACCATTATCTTCTTCAAAATTTATATCTGGGTTTTTCAAGATGTAAAGTACCCTACGTTCAGTTTTCACCACACATCCATCCTATCAAAGAATCATATCATATAAGAAATGTCAAAGATCACTAAATAACTGAAATGGACAGCAACGAATAATGGTTCAATTTAATTGCACATAAACCCTCTGTAATATCATTGCTTGGCACTTACTACCCCTGTAGTTTCATTGTTGCAGATAGAACCCCTGGGTTATTTTTTCTCTCTTTTACCCTCGGTGAACTTTGATAGATATTGCTCCTGGATGAGATTACTGAGCCTATTGGAGGGTAAAATTAAAAGCGTCAAAAAATGTAACCCGGACGGTCTATCTGCAACAATGAAACTACATGAGAAGTAAGTGCAAACAGGGATACTGCAGAGGTCTATGTGCGATTAGTCCTTTAAATTAAAAAGATTCTTGTACCTGGATTGCTGAAGCCAAGTAATTCTTGTCTGTAGAATTTTTTGCATTATAAGGACATCCTGATAAACAATTTCCACATGCGAGACAACTCTCTGTCTGTTGAGATCCTTGGCCAAAATTGATGCTGAGTTTTATAGGATCAGGTCTGCAGTCTTCAATCTCTTCTTCTGCTATTTGCTTCATTACCCTAGCATTGGGAAACTCGACAGGAATACTTTGTGCTCCCAACATCGATGAAGCAAATTGTTCATATAGATCCCAATCCTTGTTCCATTCCTTTGGCCATCTGGGATCCTTTTTAACTCGTGCTGGAGTTGGTACTATGACCCCTGCGTTCACTAGAGAACCTCCACCGAGACCACAAGCCACAGCAGCCACCGAATCGCCTTGATCATGAACCTACAATCCACATTCCAAGTAGGCTATTATCTTTATCATATACAATTTAGACAATGTTCCTTTTAATTATTATTTCTTTCTGAGAATCCTATCACATATTTTGAAAGCTATCTAAAAGAGTTTTGATATCAAGATACCAAGTTCTATTTGTACATAGATGTAGAAAAAGGGATCGAATTATGTAAATAAATTAGGAAGATTACTTTCTTTATTTGGAAAAGATTAGATTAAATTTAGTTGTAGTTTTTTCCTAATTTATTATTTGTAATCTAGTTAGTTTCCTGTTTTATTGGAAATTTGGAATTCCTAATTTAAAGTTCAGTTTCCTATTTTGGTGGACTGGTATGTCAGCTGCTCGTTCTACTATATTAGGATGTAATTCTCTTGTTTAAAATGATGAAGAAAATTCACGATTTCTTCATGGTATCTGAGCAAGGTTTCTGAGCCCTAATTCTTTTTTATTCCTCTTCGTCTGGCCTTTCATTCATCTGGCCGATTCTCTCCCATGACCAAATACGGCATGACTTCACAATCTAATTCCTCGGAAGTTACTTTCAGATCCGAGCCCAGTCCTCCTGTTCCCACAATTCCCGATTCTTCTCCACACCTTGTCACGAATCACTAACTCCATGGCCGAAATTTTCTGCAATGGTCCCAATCTGTGTTCATGTTTGTCTGCGGCAGAGGGAAGGATGGACATCTCACTGGTGAAACAGCTGCTCCAGAGGCTACATATCCCAAATACCAATCCTAGAAAACTGATGATCACCTAGTCATATCGTGGCTAATAAATTCTATGACCACTAAAGTTGGAGAAAACTTTCTGCTTTATAGGACAACCAAGGAGATATGGGAGGCAACATGTGAAACGTATTCTAGCACAGAGAATACTTCTGATTTGTTTGAGGTTGAAACACGGTTGTACAACCTGAAACAGGGGGACATGAGTGTTACTCAATATTTTAACACTCTTACCCGTTGTTGGTTACAATTGGACTTATATGAGATCCATCCTTGGAAATGTGCTAATGATTCTGCACTGTATAGGCAGATTGTTGAGCAAAAGCGGACGATCAGATTTCTTCTTGGCCTTAACAAATACCTAGATGAAGTCACAGGGAGAGTTATGGAGATTACACCCTTTCCCACTATTCGGGAGGCATTTGTCGAGGTCCGAAGGGAGGAGAGCAGAAAGAAATTGATGCTGCCAGATGCTAATATCACCCATGCAGTTGAAGGTTCAGTCCTATACACTCATAGTTCATTACAGAACAATAGAGCTGACAAAGGACGTCCATGGTGTGATCAAGCTTGGACATGTAAAGGCAACTTGCTGGAAGTTGCATGACAAACCTGTAGATTGGAAGCCGTTTAGTGGTCGACATGATAGGGAAACCTGTGCAAACGTTGCTGCTACAACTGACACCAGTGCAGAAGGTAGTCCATTCACTAGAGAGCAAATTGAGGCACTGCAAAAAATGTTCAGTCAAGCTTCTGTCTCTAACCAAGCATCTCCATTCACTGCCGAGCAACACACCAGTTTACTAGCTCACTAAGGTATTCAGTCCCTCGCTTTTAGTGTTCAAAACAATCAATCAAAACCATGGATAGTTGACTCAGGTGCCTCGGGCCATATGACTGAAGACCTTAGTATTCTCACGGACTTTCAGCCTTGCACCAACCATTCAGGAGTCAGAATTGTAGATGGATCACTTTTCCCAGTTGCAGGAACCAGATCAGTTCATTTAACAGAGGATTTTTATCTTTCATTTGTTCTTTATGTTCCAAAATTGAACTACAATTTACTTTCCATCAGTCAACTCACTTAGGATCTCAATTGTGTTACTAAATTCCATTCCAATTTTTGTGATTTTCAGGCAGTGGAATCGGGGAAGGTGATTGGCAGTGTTGATATGCATGGTGGTCTATATCTGCTCAAACAAAAGAATCTCCCAAGTAGGAAGTTCATCAATCAAGTTGTGTTTCAGAGTCCAGTCCAAAGTCTAAGTTTGTTTCCAATTCTGAGTCTGTTTCCAATTCCAATTCTGTGTCTGTTTTAGTTGATAGTCTGGTCATGTTATGGCATTATCGCCTTGGTCATCCAAACTTTTCTTATGTTGAAACATTGTTCCCTCATTTGTTCATCAATAAAAATTCTAATTTTCATCAATGTAAAATTTGTCAACTAGCAAAGCACACTAGGCATGTATATTCAAGTTTATAATACAAACCCTCACATCCTTTTTCTGTGATCCATAGTGACATTTGGGGACCCTCACGTGTGAAATATATCAATGGGGCTAGGTGGTTTGTAACATTCATAGATGATCGTACAAGAACCACTTGGACCTTCCTTATGAAAGAAAAATCCGAAACAACCACCATTTTCCAATCATTTCATACCATGATCTCTACTCAATTCAAAAGTCAAATTCAGGTCCTAAAAACCAATAATGCTAAAGCTTACTTCAATTCCATCCTTGGCTCTTACTTGTCAAAAGATGGTATAATTCACATAAGTTCTTGTGTTGACATTGCACAACAAAATGGAGTGGCTGAAAGAAAAAACAGACACTTGCTTGAGGTAGCCCGTGCCACTATGTTTACCAATAACGTCCTTAAACATTTTTGGGGGAAAGCCATACTCACAACCACATATCTCATAAATAGGATGTCTAATCGTGTCCTAAAATTTCAAACTCCTCGTCATGTCCTCACCACCACACATCCACATATCCTAGCTTTCACTTCCGACCTACCTCTCAAAGTCTTGGGTTGTTCTTCCTTTGTTCATATCCACCACGGTCATCACACCAAACTTGATCCCAAATCTCTCAAGTGTATTTTCCTTGGCTACTCCTCACATCAAAAGGGTTATAAGTGTTATTCTCCCATTACCAGAAAAATATATAATTCCATGGATGTAACCTTCTTCAAGAATCAACCTTACTTTTCCAAACCCGACATTTAGGAGGAGAGTTCAAGTGAATATCAGATTTGGGATCTCCTCCAAGACACTGAAGCCAGTTTCACTCCACAAAATCAGCCTTCAAATCCGAATTCAGCTCTTGTTCCTGCCATTGTTCCTATCCAAACAATCACGGTTCTGACACCCGAAACAGAACCAACAATCACTCTAGAAGCAGACCAAACAACCTTACATTCACCACAATGTGACACTCACAACACTGAACTTCGTGTCTATAGAAGGAGAAGACCAACCGAGCACACAGAAGGAACTATGCAAACTCAGCACTCTCAATCATAAGAACCAAATCCCACTGCATCCGATAATCATAATGGTATGTCGTAATGGTATGGATTCATCTCCTCATCACACTCTTGCTCCTATGATTGATGACTCAGATCTGCCTATTGCTCATAGGAAAGGGGTTCGTGGGTGCACTAAACACCCCATTGAGAGATATGTAGCATATGAAAAATTATTACCGTCTTACAAGGCATTTGTCACTAATCTGGACAGTGTGAAGATACCTAAATCAACTCAAGAAGCCCTCATGAGCCCAGCATGGAAGAAGGCAGTAGAGGAAGAAATTCGGGCTTTGGAAAAGAATAACACATGGATCCTTACAGAGCTATCATTACAGAGCTATCATCGGGCAAGAATCCAGTTGGATGCAAGTGTATATTCACGGTTAAGTATAAAGCTGATGGAAGCATAGACATATTCAAGGCAAGACTTGTGGCAAATGAGTTCACTCAATCTTATGGGTTGACTACCAGGAGACTTTTGCACCTCTAGCTAAACTGAACACAATTCAAGTTCTACTTTCCCTTGCAGTAAATCAAGATTGACTATTATATCAACTTGATGTTAAAAATGCGTTTCTGAATGAGTATCTTGAAGAGGAAGTCTACATGACCATACCTCCTGGACTAGAAAGCATGTCAAACCACATATTAGTTTGTAGATTGAAGAAGTCTTTGTATGGCTTGAAGCAGTCTTCTTGTGCATGGTTTGACAGGTTTGCTAAGACTGTGACAGCTAATGGATATCAGCAGTGTCAGGCAGATCATACACTCTTTGTTAAAGGTGTAGCTGGAGGGAAGATGGCCATCCTCATAGTCTATGTAGATGATATCATCTTAACAATAGATGATTCAGAGAAGATTCTCAACCTGAAAAGGTTACTAGCAACAGAATTTGAGATCAATGATCTCGGGACACTAAGGTATTTTCTAGGAATGGAGGTGGCCCGGTCAAAGGAGGGGATTGTTATATCCCAAAGAAAGTACATCTTGGATTTGCTAAGTGAAACAGGTTTACTTGGATGCAAGCCTGCCGACACACCTATGGATTCAATCCAAAGACTAAGCAGAAGTGAAGAAAGCAGTCCTGTTGACAAGAGCAGGTATCAAATGTTGGTTGGAAAACTCATTTACCTATATCACACTAGACCTGATATTGCTTATTTAGTCTGTATAGTTAGTCAACACATGAACAGTCCAACTGATGATCATTTAGAGGCAGTAAACAGGATTTTAAGATATTTGAAGATGACTCCTGGACACGGTTTACTCTTCAGAAAATGTGAAAACCGTGAAATGGAAATCTATACTGATGCTAGTTGGGCAGGAGAACAAACTGATAGAAGATCAACTACTGGCTTGGAGAAGCAAAAAGCAGGCTGTGGTATCACGGAGTAGTGCAAAGTCAGAATACCGAGCACTTGCTCTTGGAATATGTGAGGGAATGTGGCTACAGAGATTACTAAGAGAACTCATGGTTGAAGTACAAGCCTCAATCAAGATGTACAGTGACAGTCAAGCAACTATTAGCATAGCCAAAAACCTTGTTCACCATGATAAAACGAAGCACATTAAGATTGATCGACACTTCATCTTAAAGAAGGTCAACAATGGGATTGTTCAACTTAGCTATATTCCAACAAAACAACATATTGCTGATGTTCTCACTAAGGCGCTTCCAAGAGTTAGTTTTGATGAATTGAACTCCAAGCTTGGTTTGTATAACATATACAACCCAACTTGAGGGGGAGTGTAGAAAAAGAGATCGAATAATGTAAATAAATTAGAAAGATTACTTTCTTTATTTGGAAAAGACTAGATTAGATTTAGTTGTAGTTTTTTCCTAATTTATTATTTGTAATCTAGTTAGTTTCCTGTTTTATTGGACCTAATTTAAAGGAATTCAATTTCCTATTTTGGTGGACCGGTGTGACAGCCACTCGTTCTACTCTATTAGGATGTAATTCTCTTGTTTAAAATGATGAAGAAAATTCACGATTTTTTTTAATAGATGGTTGCGAATTCAGAGAATGGTCATCTACGCTTATCTGTTCTCCAAATTTTTAGTAATTTTCTTTATAACATCTAGGACTTGTGGAGCTCTATTGTGTTTTCTTTCAAAAACTATGTTGGTTGTTTCTGTTTTTTGTTTATGCTATCTGTTTCCACCATAAGGCTTTGATTTAACTAAAATTTCAGAAACAAAAGGCTAAGGGTTAGTATGGTATTGTTGGAGTTCATAATAAGTTACTTATATAAGCAACTTATAGAAGCTGTTGGAAATAACTGTTTGGTATTTATATACCAAAAGTTACTTCCAAAAGCAGTTAAAGTGTTCGATAAAACTGTGTTTAAAGATCATTATAAGTGAAAATGATAAAAAGACACATAACTTTAGTTTTATGTTTATCAGTAGTGAAAAAATTGTCAAAACTTAAAGGATATATATGATATATAAACTTAGAAAAACAGAAACTACTTTTTAAAAGCATCAATTGGTTACTTCTAAAAGCACCCCATTAGAAGCAAAAACTGTTTCAGTAAGTATGCAGCCATGTACAATTTTTTTTTATTACCAAACACCACTAATGGCTGCTTGAAAAAAATAAGCAAATGCACCCTTAAAACAAGCAATACCCAACTAGCCCTGAATCCACAAGAAACTTTTGGAGGTTACAGAAAAGAAACAAGAAACCGAAAGGAGCATTTTTTGAAATTTTGAAAAGCTTCAACAGTGAAATAACCCCATGAGCTCTCAAGAAGCAACTTTGACGTGTTCAATTCTGGTCTAAACCTAGCAAGAATTTAGTGAGTTTTGATAGGCTTTAACCAATTCAGGTCACATCACTTAATGAGAAACTAACAGGTTGATTGGTGAGATTACTGTGTTCAATGTTTTGACAAATACTATTTCTATAATGTAGAGAGCTTAAAAGACAACGGTTCTCATGTATCAAATGCGTATTTCACCATTTAGGTTTTGGCTACTGTTTGCACAAAACACTGCTTCTTATGAAAAATACCTTTTTCCCCCTGCCAAATATAGATAACTGTCAATCCCTTTGATTGAGTTTTTAGTATTTGTCTTATAGTGACTCCATAGATCTTCCATATTTTTGTGCATGTAAACTTACTATTCCTGACAAAACCTATTGACATTTTTGCATTTACAGACTCTTTGGTCAACTTGGGCCGTGCACGAAATCAAATAATGGGAATCAGTAGGGGTGTGCAACGGTCGGTTCGATTCGGTTTTTACCAAAATTTGAACAACCGAACCGAACCGTCTATAATTCAAAACCGAACCGAACTGATGCAAGTCGGTTCGGTGCAGTTTGGTTCGGTTTGTTCGGTTCTAACTTCATCAAACTTCTTATCAAACAACAAACTGTGTTAAAGAAAAAAAAGATATCAACAAAGTAGTGTAGGGTTTGAGATCAGAATGGGTAGTATTGCATTATATTCGGTCGGTTTGGGTCGGTTCAGATTTATAAGTTTTCAAACCAATCCAAACCGCCCTACTCATAAAACCGATTTTTTCGGGTCGGTTCGAGTCGGTTCGGTCGGTTTTTACGGTTTTGACCGAACCATGCTCAGCCCTAGGAATCAGGAGGACAAGGAGGACCGAGAACAGACAAAGTAAAACAGAACCTACAGTAAGTAGACTATCAAGGGTAAATCATTTGTAAATTAAACTCAGAGCTGTTATTTGTAAGGTTATTTTCACTTAAACCCCTGAACTTTGGGAGTTTACACATATCCCCTCTGAACTTTCTATATTCTACTTAATCCCCCTGTACTGTTTCACTTAACCACCTAAATTGCCACAGTGAACTTTGACCACGCGTGTGCCTAGCATGTGACTGAGAAGGATGAAAGTGCCCCTCAGTTGCTTGTGGAGAAATATTGTGTCTGGGACTGAATTTTGGGGGTTATTTTTCAAAGAGAGCATTTTGATCATTTCACCATTAACACGTAACGACATCAGAGGGGTTTGGTGGAAAAACTTCAAGATTCAGGGGGGGTTAAGTGAGAAACCATACAGTTTAGGGGGTTAAATGGAAGGAACAAAGTGAACTTAGAGGGGTTAAAGTGATAGAAGCCCTTATTTTTTCTAGCTATATGTTCAAACCTGAAACAATGCTTTCTTCGATCCCAAACCGAACCCCAACCTCCTAGACTCCACCCTCACTGTCGAAATTAGACCAAAAACATGCTCCGGGAAGTCATTAGCCTCCCATCGCCGTCCCTTCTCGATCAAACAAACCCTTATCCCTGCCATCGCCATCCTGAAAGCCGCCACCGATCCTCCGTAACCGGACCCCACCACCACGGCATCATAGCTCTCCTCAGCCATCGTATCTTCCTCTATTAATTCTGGTTTTATTTTCTTGAGTTGTTGAGATAAGAGGAGCTTGATGTATGTACGTGACCAACTCACTGTTGTTTGGTGAATGTAGAAAAACTACAAGGGTTATTTATTATAAGGGGATTTATAATCAAGGTCAAAGGAGATGCAGAGAATCTTTCATCGTGAGATGCAGTGGTAGAGGAGTTAATAGATTTTGAGACTAGTAGCTTTCGTTGGACTTGGTTTGTGTTTGAAAATTAATGTGGTTTGAATGAAAATGGTTTTGGAAAGCGAAAGGATTTCTTTAGATTGATCCAGAAGAATTTCTTTAGTTTGACAAGGGGAAAAGAGACCAACTCATTAGTGGACTTTCTTGTTTGTGTTGGAAAAATTGGGCAGCCACCACATGTACAATAACCACCTAACCGCTACAGTATCTCTCACCGCAAAAACAAATTTTTTACTGTAGCAACAGTGCCCCCCAGCTACCACAGACTCGTCTATATATAGCTCTCTATTGCATTCAGTTTTAATCATCCCAGAAACAACTCATCTTATAGAAGAGTGAGAGAAAGAAAAAAATAGAGAGTTTTTCCTAATATCAAGGAGTGGGTTTGTGAGAATTCTTGGAATGTATCTTGATCAAGAGAGAGTGTTCTCTTTGATCTAATTCTTTTAGAATATAAAAGAACTGAGCGTTGTCGTTGCACCGTGGAGTAGCTCTGAAAGAGTGAAACACGTTATATCTGTGAGTACTGTGATTGAATTTGTGTCTTTATTTTGTGATTTCAAAATCGTTTGGGTGTGCATTGCGTCTCCGTTCGAGACGTTTTTGTTGACGTATACTCTAACAACTGATATCAGAGCCTGATCTAGAGTACATATCTACTTATCGTATACTTTGTGGCTGTCACTAAAAGTGGATCCTCCACATCAAAAAATAAGTTAGATTATCATTTACTCTTTAAAGGCACCGGGTACTATTCACGAGTACGGTACTATTTATAAGTACTGTTACTATTCACAAATACGATTTGAGAAAAGACGAAATCTTTCGCCATGGGATCTACAGTTGAAGACAATAGGTTTCGGATTGAGAAATTCGGAGGCTAAAATTTTATGTATTAGAGGATGCAGATAGAAGACTGTTTGTACTAGAAGGATCTCTTCCTACCCTTTTAAAGAGTGGAGGGGAAACCTAAGAAGATGGACGACGATAAGTGGAATGTGCTCGATCGTAAAGTACTTGCCACCATTAGACTCAATCTTTACCAGCATGTGACTTACAACGTCTAGCATGCGACCACCGCCAAGGAGTTGATGGAGGCATTGGAGGCACTGTATGAGAAGTCGTCTGCTTCAAATAAGGTGTACCTGATGAAGAAGCTATTCAATCTAAAGATGCAGCAAGGAGCTCGCGTAACGGACTTCTTGAATAAATTTCAGCCTGTGGTGCAACAACTTACTGCAGTGGATCTCAAGTTCAACAATGAGATGAAAGCTCTTCTACTTTCTTGTCTACCAGATTCGTGAGAGAATTTAGTGATAGCAGTGAGCAATGCTAATGACAATGACAAGATGGAGCTCGATACAGTGATTGTGGCAATTCTGGATGAAAAATCTCGCCACAAAGTCTCAGGAGCTGAGGCCTCTAGCAGTGGGAGTGCTTTGCATGTCGAGACACAAGGGCGTGCGCAGAAGAAGGGTAGGGGACGACGAGGCCGATCAAAGTCCAGATGGAAGTCTAAAGGGCCGAACCCAAATGGTTACGGTGAAAGGAAGTGCTTCAGATGTGGAAAGAAGTATCACTTTGCAAGGGACAACAGAGCTTCTGTTCTAGCATTAGCAGGGGATAATCAGGTTGACGGTGCAGCCAATCTCATGCACGAAACAAATTCGGATGCACTTCTCCTATCTCTTGAAGACAAGAGCGATGCGTGGGTCATTGACTCTGACGCATCTTTCCATGCAACCTCACAACAAAAGCTGTTTTCATCGTTCGTGAAGAAGGACTTGGGGACAGTCTATCTTGGTGACGATCAACCTTGTAATGTTTTCGGGAAGAGAAATTGTACCCTCAAGATGGAGGGCGGGACCACCTTGACGCTGAACGACGTTCGGCATGTACCAGATCTCAGACGAAATCTTATATTAGTCGGACAACTAACTGACTTTGGTTACAGAGTATCCTTCAAACAGGAAAGCTGGAAGGTGTCCAAGGGTGCCCTGGTTGTAGCACACGACAAACGCGAGGGGTCTCTCTACATCGCCAATGAGAAGATCGACCGCTTGCTTATCGCAGGACAAGCATCATCATCATCCGCTGACTGTATGACTTGGCATCGGCGACTTAGCCACATGAGCGAGAAGGGGATGCAGATTATGGCCACGGGAAAGAGACTTCCGGGTCTGAGCAAGATCAATCTGACTTTCTGTGAGGACTGCACCTAGGCAAACAAAAGAATGTGAGCTTTAACAAGATCGGATCGGCTCCAAAACTGTAAAAATTAGAGTTGGTGCATACTGACGTGTGGGGACCTGCGCAAGTCCCATTTATTGGCAACTCTCTTTATTTTATCACTTTTATTGATGATGCTACTAGAAAACTATTGATGTTCTTCTTGAAGCACAAGTCAGATGTTTTATCATCTTCAAGAAGTGGCTTGCCTGTGTAGAGAACGAAACAAGCAATAAGCTGAAGTGTCTGAAGTCTGATAATGGAGACGAGTATTATAGCTAGGAGTTTGAGAACTTCTGCTCGTCCCATGAGATTAGGCGACTGAAGACTGTTCTAGGCACACCTCAGCACAACGGAGTGGCGGAGTGTATGAATCACATTATCTTGGAGCGCGCCAGAAGTATGAGGATCTACTCCGGATTGCCCAAGAGTTTTTGGGCCGATGCTGTGAATACTACTGCATATTTGATCAACCACGGGCTATCCGCGGCTCTCAGTTATGGGATACTTAAAGAGGCTTGGACCGGAAAAAAGCTGAAGCTAGAGCACGTACGAGTACTTGGTTGTGACGCCTACGTCATGACCAATCCTACAGATCGGTCAAAGCTTGATCCAAAGTCAAAGAAGCTCTCTTTCATCGGCTATGCATATTTGATCAACCACGGGCTATCCGCGGCTCTCAGTTATGGGATACTTAAAGAGGCTTGGACCGGAAAAAAGCTGAAGCTAGAGCACGTACGAGTACTTGGTTGTGACGCCTACGTCATGACCAATCCTACAGATCGGTCAAAGCTTGATCCAAAGTCAAAGAAGCTCTCTTTCATCGGCTATGGAGGAGATGAGTATGTGTACCGTTTTTGGATCACGATGAGCGCAATGTGGTGTGCAGTCGTGACGTCGTGTTCCATGAGGATGCGGTGTACAAGACCAAAGAGGTGAGTGAGAGTCAACTATCTCCCCCACTTTTTTCAGATATTGCTAACAGTAAGGACGACTGTGGGATACCAGTCAGCATAGAAGACAGAGACCAAGAGAACATGTCGGATGCACAACAACATGATCTAACAGAGCTGCCAATCGCAGTTCACAAAGCTCAAAGAAATCCGAGGGTGCCATAAAGGTACATTTTCATTATGAATTATCTTCTCCTGACTAACAATTGTGAGTCAGAGAGCTATGAGGAGGTACAGCAGACCGGCAAAGCTCGGGGTGAGTGGGAGTCTGTCATGGAGGAAAAAATAAAATCCTTGACGAAGAATGAGACTTGGGAGCTCGTAAAGCTTCTAAGAGGGCGAAAAGCGCTTCAAAATTGGTGGATTTATCAGGTCAAGGATGAAGCCGATAGACGGAGACGCTATAAGACGAGTCTTGTAGTGAAGGGCTATGAGCAGAAAGCAGAGATAGACTATTCTCATATTTTTGCTCCCGTCATCAAGTTGACCACGATCCAAATTGTGTTGAGCATTGTGGTAGTTCGAGATCTTCATCTAGAGCAGATGGATGTGAAGACGACATTCCTTCGTGGAGATTTAGAGGAAGAGATTTATATGCATCAACCAGTGGGCTTCGATGAACGAGACATGAAGGGCCTCGTGTGTCGCCTGCGTAAGAGCTTGTATGACTTGAAGCAAACTCCGCGATAGTGGTACATGAAGTTTGAGAACTTTATGGAGGAGAACAGTTTTCTCAAATGCTACACAGACCACTAATGTTTCATCAAGAGGTATGACAAATCCTATGTGATACTCTTGATTTATGTTGATGACATGTTGATTGTTGGGCCCGACTTGGCCCGCAGTGAGGAACTCAAGGGGCGTCTCTCCGAGTGCTTCGAGATGAATGATCTGGGTCCAGCAAACCAGATTCTTGAGATAAGGATCATCAGAGACAGATCAACACAGAGGCTGATGTTGTCTTAAAAGGCCTATATTGAGAAGATTCTTAAAAAGTTTGGCATGAAAAAAACTAAACCGATGGGCTCGTCGTTTGCAAGACATTTCAAGCTATCAAAAACCCAAGCACCAGAGACTGCTGAAGAACATGAGTTCATGATCAACATACCATACACATCTGCTGTCGGGAGTTTGATGTATGCGATGGTGTACACGAGGTCAGATATTGCACAAGGAGTGAGAGTTATGAGCCGCTTTATGAGCAATCCAGGGAAGCACCACTAGGGTGCGGTCAAGTAGCTTCTACGCTACTTGAGATGTTCGTCCGACCGTTGTCTTGAGTATAGAGGGACAAATATACAACTAGAGGGATTTTGTGATGCAGACTACGCCAGGGATATAGATTCAAGAAGGAGCACGAGCGACTATATTTTCATCTTGGGTGGTGGAGCGATAAGTTGGAGATCCAAGATATAAAAAATTATGGCTATGTCGACAACCGAAGCCGAGCACATATCTGCAGCAGCCAGCAGAGGCAACAAAGGAGTTGCTATGGTTAAAAGCTTTTCTTCTCAAGCTTGGGGTAAGCTTTGAGAAATACTTCATCCATTGCGACAGTCAGAGTACCATTTACTTGTCAGTGAACGACGCATTCTAGGCTTGGACCAAGCATGTTGACGTGAAGTATCGTGCCATACGGAGATGGCAAAGCATGAACAAGTTCAAGCTTGTGAAGATTGATACGAGATACAATCTAGCCGATATGTTGACCAAGCCAGTTTCGCTCGAGAAGGTGAGGCTGTGTGCAGCCTCATATGACCTCCGTTGAGAATGTTGAAGGTTGTGCAAGACGTCAAAGATACAAGACATTCGGATGATGCAACTAAGAATGGTGTGAAGATATGGTTGATACTCAATCAAATTTTCAAGTGGGAGATTATTGAAAAATTGGGCAGCCATCATATCTACAGTTACCCCCTACCCGCTATAGTAATCACCTACCTTAGACAAACAGGATTTTTACTGTAGCGCAAATGTAGCAAGCACTGTAGCAACAGTGCCCACCTACCACGAACTCGCCTATATATTGCTCTCCCTTGCGTTCAGTTTTAATCATCTCAGAAACAACTCCTCTTATAGAAGAGTGAGAGAAAGGAAAAATAAAGAGTTTTTCTTAATATCAAAGAGAGAGTTTGTGAGAATTCTTGGAATGTATCTTGTTCAAGAGAGGGTGTTCTCTTTGATCTAATTCTTTTGAAATATAAAAGAACTGGGTGTCGTCGTTGCACCGTGGAGTAGCTTCGGAAGAGTGAACCACGTTATATCTGTGAGTACTGTGATTAAATTTGTGTCTTTATTCTGTGATTCCAAAATCGTTTGGGTGTGTATTGCGTCTCCGTTCGAGGTGTTCTTGTTGACGTATACCCTAACAGTTTGTACATTTCTACTGCGTTTCTGAACATCTATTTTTTTTGGGGTGCCATTTTATGAGGCTGTTGAGAAGCTGAAACATTCTGCTGAAACTGGTACCATGTGAAAGTAAAAGAAAAAGAGAAGCTGAATCCTTTCATATAACTATTTGTCTTTATTATCTTTACTATGTAGAAGGTCCTTGATTTATTTTAAATTACCGCTTTCTTCATTTTTAAGTTTTCAACCAAGGCTTTATCAAACCCAATGCACCAATTGGCTAATACTTGTATCCTAGTATATATTAGTTAATGATGCATACATATATTTTTTTTCAAGGACTTGTGCAGTTGTTTTGTGAGGATCTCTGTTACCAGTCATTTTCGTAGTCGATATATTCCGCAAAAAAAAAAGCAAAGCAAAGCAAATCAGAGTAGTTAATGATGAATGAATAGAAGTGTTTCTTATTTTCTTAAGCACTTTATTTTGTTTAATTTAAAATTAGTTCAAATATTCTTACCCCTAGATAGCCCACGTTGCTGCAGAAGAAATACCTACAGGTAAAACAAAAAAGACCCAAACTCATGACACGGGATAGCTCTGCTAAAATTCATCTTTATGCTTAATTGTAGTTCAATGTTCAATAATATACGTAATACAAGATTAAGTGTAATACTATTAAGAAACAATAAATTAACGAAAATGCCCCATTTCCCAGTTTTCCATCATCATAATGATAACCGCTCGTGACACTGAGAATATTTCTACAAACCATTTCCAGTAGAATCACACATTAAAAGATGAATATGACAACAACTATACTAAGTAATAAAAACAATAAATCAATGAAAAAACTCCAATCTCCCAATAATCCAGAACCATCATGAGAACCATCCCATGATAACACGCCCTCCTTCCTACAGGTCGTCGCGTCTTTTTTCACTCCTTCCTCAGCCAATTTCATGTGAGATAAGAAGTGAGGAAAGACTTTTTCATAAGACTGCTCTCCAATGAGAAGATCAGAATGTCCAAAATCCCCCACTACAATCCTCTTGTGATGAAACTCAGGTTGATGCAGTCTCATGAACTTGTTAGCAAGTAGAGTTGTCTCTGGAGTCACTAGAAGGCTTCTACCCCCCGAAATGTACAACGTGGGGAGAGGCATTCTTTCTGGATGTATCAAGTACTTGTTCTTACCTTTAGAGTTCACAATAAAACCTGAGGTGCAAATGCTTCGTAGATGGCGGAAGCTTTGGCAGGCTCTGCTTGTTCAGCCACTGATGCATAGTGTTGCTAACATTCTCATGCCAGAATGTATTTCCGAAGATGCCTGAAAATATCTCACACACATTGCATGTGCACCGCTCGTTCCTTGGGATCAATTTGGCGATGAACTTTACAAGTTTGTGCCGTAGGCTGTCCTTTGAGGCGTATAATGACAACGTTCGCTTCTTTCCAAGAAGTGTCATAGTTATCTGTGTGTGTTAGGGGATGTTGTGTTAGAAACTGATATTGTTTGTTTCCTTAGTTTTCAACCTCTTATTTTAAGTTGTCTTCGGTAGTTACAGAAGTTGGTATCCAAAGATATTGTCGCTCTTCCTTATTTAGCTGAATTGTTGGTGTAATTATAAGGTAGAACTTTGCTTACTAAAAAGACAGGAAACTAGTAACCCTACTTAGTGAAATCTTATCTTGAGCAGCATTAACGTTTGATCCAATGAAGAGATAAAAAGGCTGGAATCATGAAATGTTGAAGGTGTTTCCTAGCAGAGATAGATGAATGTAAAGATTTAAGGTTACCGGGATGAGAGGAAGCCACATCTTGACTAAGGCAGAGGTGGTTAGCTTGAAATACATGGAGGAGTTGGTACAAGAGAGAGATGCTATGTGGTTTGCAGAAATGTGGCCTCCCAATAGAGCAATGTGGATTGCTAGGCCCCCGACACAATGTGCAATGACATGGATCTTAGTGTTTGGTCCATTCATCTCAAGAATTCGCATAATCACTGAACAAATAATGAGGGAATAAGGTCAAAAATCCTCTTCCAATGTAACTTCGGTATAAGTTCAAACGAAAGGTTCTGACCTGAGGGAATGTCGAACCTTCCAATATCTTCAATTGTGAAATTGTTTGAAGGGTGTGAAGGGTGAAGTCGCGATTGAAGCAGCCACGTCTCATGTCCTTCTTCTAATAACGTGCGAACCAAATCTCTTTCCTCAGTTGGTAGACAGTAACTCTCTGTTGAGTGTCCATTTAGTAAAAGAACTGGGTATCGAGTTTTTTCATTTTCAGAATTCATCGCATAGTGTTTCCATTGTTGGCAGCTGATTGTGCATCCATCTTCTGTTTATTCCATAAAACCAAATATTAGTTAAAGCAAACAATAGCCTTACGCTCTTTAGTAAGTACGCTTTGGCTAAGTACCCGTTTTTAGTTCATGAATTGTACTTCGCGGATAAGGAATTTCTGTGATATTTGGTAGCCCAACATCACATTTCATTTGCCGAGGTATCTGTAAGATGTAAGTTCTCCAAAGGCTTTGCAAAAGAGAGCATACAAATTCCCTTCTATGTCTCCCTTCCAGCTTCAAGAAACTCTTCAGGACTTCAAACAAAGATATGTGAAGTTCTCCTCTAAGAGTGAACAGCTCTCCAGTTGCCTCAGAATCATTTGCAGATAGCGTTCTGAAATTAGCATGCAAGGTTGTAGACTCGTGCAAAGCATACATTGCTAGTAAATAGGGATTCATTACCTTCTTCCCCTCGAAAATGTACCTGAATCATGTGAAAGCTCATCATGTTGACAAATTTAAAGCTTTTTAAATCAAGAAAAGTCGTATCAATTTTATTTTTGAGTTATATTTACCTTGACCCTGACGATGAAGCCAAAATTAGTCTATAGTGCATATACTGTGTATAGGGAGTTCTAATGTCTATTTTGCACATGTCAACCTTGCCATCTACAATATAGAGTTTATCCTTATTAACTGCTTGGAATACGACATATCCACCAACCCTCCCTCTCAGTAGTGATTGTGTCTCTTCATTGGAGTCATTCTGATCCAAGGAATTCATCTTTAGTACAAGATAAGCTGTGCATGGCATTCCACCAATAAAGCCTCTCATTGTTTCCTTCACCGTGACTTTTTCATGAGCTCCCATGGTGAGCTTCTCCTTAATGGAACATGAATCAGTAGATTCAATAGTTTTTTTGACGCATTTCAAATCTTGTATAATCTCATGTCGGGCTTTGTCGTTATCTCCCACAGTTTGAAGATGTTGGATTGTTCTTTTGAAGCTTAAAACATCTTGCACTAGATGCCTACTTACTTGCTCTGCCACTGTTGTAATTGTGAGACAAGGGTTTATGCCTATCGAACAAGGAATCAATGAAGCATCACATACATAGAGGCCTTTATGCACCATATCTTGGTCACCATTCGGATGGAAAACTTGTCCTTTTGGATTACAAACCCCATTTGATGGATCTGATGCTGCATTGCACCCGCCTAAGAGATGAACAGTTGTGCTTCGATATCTAGACATAAATAGAATCCCTCCTAATTTCTTAGTGAGATTCTGAAGTGCTTGGATTTTTTTTGGGAGAAGAGGATCATGAGGAGGAGTGACACATATCTTTTCTGTTTCTTCATCCAATGTAATTATTCCATTGCATGCATCATAACCCATTGCATTAAGAACCACTGCTTCGCTAGCTTTAAAACCCATCGCATGCTTCAATTTGTCGATCAATCCATGTAAGAAGCAGAAACCATTAGGCCATCCATAGGTCGTTATTCCTTTAAACAACAAATAGGGGTATGATCTTGGAACCACTCCACTCTGCATGTTAAATCATCAATATAGAGTTTAATAAGCACAAATCGATGCATAGAAATAGAATTTCGGTGACAATCTGAAGATTTCTACCTGGATTGTGAAGCCCGAGGAAGAAGTAAATGACGAAGAAATTGCTGGCCCTGGCCTGTGCTGAAATGGGATTCCTAAAAACTGCTTTTTAGTAAGTCCATAACCATTCAAAGGTGCTTGGCTTCCAGCAACATAAGCTACGTTGTTTCCGTTGCAACTTAATCCAAGTCCAACTCTCTCAGAGAGATTGAGTCCTCTCCTTTTAGACTGAAACAGTATCTCACTTGTCCCTAAAACTCCAGCTGAATGACAATAACCATATTTTATTAGTCTCATCTCATAATATTGAACAAATGAACAATACTAACTCCTCTCTTACCCGAAAGAACTACAAAATCTGCAGTTATATATTCTAGATCATCAAAGTATACTCTCCACCTTCGTCTTTGTTCAGAATTTGTATCTGAGTTTTCTGAGATGTAAAGTACTTTACGTTCAGTTTTCACCACACACCCATCCTATCAAAGAAACATATCACATAAGAAGTGTGAAAAGCCAGTAAATAACTGACATGGTTCAAATTAAGAAGAATCTTGTACCTGAACTGCTGAAGCTAAGTAATTCTTGTCTGTAGAATTCTTTGCATTATAGGGGCATCCTGACAAACAATTTCCACATGCAAGGCAACTACCTGTCTGTTGCGATCCTTGGCCAAAATTGATGCTAAGTTTTATAGGATCAGGTCTGCAGTCTTCAATCTCTTCTTCTGCTATTTGTTTCATTACCCGAGCATTGGGAAAATCAACAGGAATACTTTGTGCACCCAACATTGAGGAAGCGAATTGTTCATATAATCCCCAATCCTTGTTCCATTCCTTTGGCCATCGAGGATCCCTTTTCACTCTTGCTGGAGTTGGTACAATTACCCCTGCGTTTACGAGAGAACCTCCACCAAGACCGCAAGCCACAACGGCTAGCGAGTCGCCTTGGCGTTTACGAGAGAACCTCCACCAAGACCGCAAGCCACAACGGCTAGCGAGTCGCCTTGATCATGAACCTACAATCCATATGATCCCATTAGACTTTTCTTTTGAGCATATACAAGGAGATAATATTCCTTTACTTTTTTTTTTCTGCGAATTCTATTACATATTGTGAAGTCTATCCACAAGAATTTTCTTAGAATCCCAAATTTTAGCAGTCTTCAATATACATCTAGTAGGAGCTGTGGTGCTATCTCATGTTTTTTTCAAAACCTATGTTCACTGTTTCTGATCTTTGTTTATGTTATCTGTTTCTACCGTAAGGCTTTGACTTCACTAAAATTTCCAAATCAAAAGTGAGAAGTCTACAGGAAGCTGAAACAAGAAATTTTTAGAGGTTACAAAGAAGAAACAAGAAACTTTTGGAGGTTACAGAAAAGAAACAAGAAACTGAAAGGAACATTCCAGAATTTCTTCGAAAGTTTAAACAGTAAAATAGCCCCTTGAGCTCTCAAGAAGCAACTTTGACATGTTCAAATCTGACCTAAATCTAACATGAAGTTTGTGGATTTTGATAGGCTTTCGCCAATTCAGGTCACGGTCAGATTAATCAGAGTACTAACAGCTTAAATGATGATCCACATTACAGAAATTCTTCAAGATTCTTGTGTTTAATGTTTTGAAAATGCTATTTCTATTCGATAGGGAGCCTAAAAGACACTCACATGAATCAAATGCCTATATGGCCGTTTAGGTTTCAACTACTATATAGAAAGTGTGTTGCTCCAGATGAAAATTACTTCCTTTGAGTGACTTTTTAGTTTTCTCTTATAATGTCTCTACAGATTCTTCCTTATTTTCTCTAGGTAAGCTTCTTATTCCTGACGAAACCTATTGACATATTTAAATCTACAGATTCTTTGAACTTGGGTCATGCCCAGAATCAAATAACAGGAGCTCAGTAGGACAAGGAGAACCGAGACAGACAAAGTAAAATAGAACCTAGAGTAAGTAGCCTATTGCTAGAGTATAAGATTATAACCCTCAATCATTACTATAATTTCAGAGTTTTAATGTATTGACAGTGACCTTTGACATTGTATCAAGGGCACTAGGTTCAATTCCCACTGCCCATAAACTTAAAAGCTTATTAAAAAAATAAATCTATACCGCTTCATTGATTCCAGGTTTCAGCCCATATTATAATCCTCTATTCTTACCACAACTTCAAAGTTTTGATGTAGTGGCAATGACCTTTGACACCTATCAATGGTAAAACCATTTGCATAGCAATCTGAGAGCTGTTATTTTGAGCCATGTTCAAACCTGAAATAATGCTTTCTTTGATCCCAACCCGAAACCCCACCTCCTAAACTCCATCCTCACCATCGAAACAAGACCCACGACATGCTTCGGGAAGTCATTTGCCTCCCAACGCCGTCCCTTCTCAATCAAACACACCTTTATCCCCGCCATCGCCATCCTACAAGCTGCCACCGATCCTCCGTAACCAGACCCCACCACCACCGCATCATAGCTCTCTTCAACCATGGTATTTCTTCTGTTTTTTTGGTTTTGTTGAGAAAGAGGAGCTCAATTTATGTATGTGACTCGCTCACTCTTGTTTGATGCATGAATGCAGATAAACTCCAAGGCCTTATTTATAGTGAAGGACAAAGGAGTTGCACGGAATCTATCGTTGAGTTGTAAGAGGACAAAGCATACAGTTGAAAGTGTAATTCACAAGAAGATGCAGTTTTGTTTTGTTTTGTTTTTTGACTCGTTTGTGTATTAAAGCATCATACTTGGTTTAAACAAATTGTATTGGAAAGCCCAGTGCTGGTGAGAGAGTGAATGCTCCGCGAGGATTTCCTTTGATTGACGCAGGGGAAAAAAATTACTAACTAAGGCTCCTGAAGGATTTCTTAGTTTGTTAGGGGAGAAAAAGAGACCAAGTCATTTGGGGAGTTTATTGTTTAGTTAAAACTAACATATAGATTATTTTATATGCCTCGTCTTCTTTGTACATCTCTACTGCGTTTTATGAGGCTGTTGAGAAGTTGAAACATTTTCTTCTGAATATAAAAGAAAAAAAGAAGTTGAATCGTTGATGAAATTATTCGCCTTTATTTTGTTATTACCTTTTTTTTGGCAGAAGCTTTAACTTTGTCTCTTTATCTTCACTGATTTTAAATCATGGTTAATTTCACAAAACACCCCTGAACTTTGGGGGATATTGCACATAACTCCCCACCCCCCGAACAATGGGGTGTTTCACAAAACCCCCTTGAACTTTAGCTTATCTCACTTAACCCTTCTGCTTATAATTTACAAATAACTAAAATGTTATTCACATGCATCAATCACACCGATAGAAGTTTCCTTCATCTTCAAAGTTCAAATTTCAATCCCATAGTAGTAATCCTTGGTAAATTTTACCACAACGTATGCACTTCCTATTTACCTAAAAGAATTATCATGTGAGAAGTAATGCAGCTCTGCATGTTAATTCCAAAATCATTTGTATGTTACATCTCTTTCAACATTATGAAGCATTCAAATATGCTCCAAATACTCTTGATGATGTTGTGTAGCCGAAAGGGGAATCACTTAGTTACTTATTGTAGAATATATTGCCTATGTTATGTTGAATACAAATCCTAACCTGTCCGCAACATAGAAAAACTCCAAACATGTACAAATTCATGCATAGAACCTAGACAATTAATATCCCTGTTGTTTCGCCCTTGAGGAGTTGTCAATTTGGCCTTGGCCTTATACTCTTACGGACAAAACTTAATTTTCAATTGGTCATACACAAAATAAAAAAGACAAAAATGCAGAATATATACTAAATCTTGGCAATTTCTGAAGATTTTTGAAGTGCTTGAAGAAGACTTCTCATGATTCTTGGTTCGCCAGGCGCTGCCTTATCTTTCAAAGGACCATTCCTTATGGCTCTGAAGAGCGGCCCTGCGAGATTATTTGCAGGAAAAACGAGGCAGTCGATATACACCAATACCGATGTTTTTCCATCTTCTACTGATATGAAACCTAGCCTGGCTCCTCCTTGTACTTTGTCTACCTGTTATTACGAAATTTGGAATTTTCAGAGATATAATTTGAATTAATCAAATAAACATGAATTCATATGTTTTATCCAGATATCTATAGTTTAGATGACCATGTGCTAGAACTTCTGACTATTGTCATTAGCATTCAAGTTCATATTAATTAACGATATGAAGTCAGATAATAAGCAATTAAGCATGAAGCTAAGTAAGAAAGGCTTCACAGGGCTTGATGATTATTTTCGAGACTGAAGCTGATATAATTGAATGATACATACATCTACAGTTAATTACTTTTGGGTCCTAGCAATTGCACTAGAATCCAAATTTGGTAGGGGAAAAAAAATGTAATACAAAATATTGATATTTCCAATACTACACAGATAAGAAGATAGACCCTCGTCACTTTAAAATGATGTAACTGTTTCTTTTGTGATCAATGAGAAGGATCTAGATCCAGCTTGTCCATATTGCTATACAAAGATAGAGCTAATTTAACCTTTAAAATGATGGATAAGTTTCTTCTTGTTTGAGAGCAAGAAGGACCTTCTTATGCCTGCACAAAAAGTTAAGGGAAAAAAAAAAAATTGGAAGAGAAACAAGAGAGAAGCTGATACGAGCTAAGAATTTGACCCTTTTTTTTACATTTGATTGCTAATAACAATTTAAGCTTGTATTGCTAAAAAATTGGAAGAGAAACAATTACTCATATGACGTACATCATTTTATTTCGACACTCAAAGCTAGTGCACTTGACTGAGTAAAGAGAAGGCAATGAGAAATTAATTACTATGCAATAGCTTTACCTACTATCTAAATGGGACAGCTAAATGCCCTCTAAATTTCATTGTCACTGCGTACAAACGTCAAACATAAAACACTGAGTCCAAGTCAGAAATGCTTCATTAAGATATTGACTATTTAGGATAAATTAGTTCAACAATGGAAGCTGAAATGTATATATAGGATCAATGCGTTTCATTAGACCTGGAGACGAAAATATGTTATAATAGCAACAAGCAGTCTGGCTGATTAAAACCTTAAAACAATGAAAAAGAATTTAAAATTTGATGGTAACTTTGAACTCAATTCAAACACAATGGTCCCTTGGGTGATCAAGGAGAGAGCCAGAGAGGTTAAGGCCATGACAGAATTTAGCAAACAATTGTTCTATGGGAGAACAGCTCTCAATCATAGAAGCTCCCTTCTTTGTTTTTTTAACCCTATTGTTAAATAATTACATTGACCATGCATCTTAGCTAACTTACGTTTCAAAATTAGGGGGTAATTACAAAAAAAAAAAAAAGTCGTCATCCTCGTTGTTGTCCAGACATGACAACGGAAACTGTTATCATCATCAAACAGGTTATAAACAAAACCTCATATATTAGTCATGCGTAACTTTGAATTTTTTTTATAGTCTCATGTTCTTGCAATAGTTGGAAGTCAAAATACATCAATCAAACATGACAGCAATTTTTACAATTTTATAGAGTAGAAAAATCTTATTTCGGTGCAAGTTTGGAACTAAGAACTATAGAGGTAGAGACAAATTTGAAACAAAATGGGAAATTTGGAGGAAACCAGTAATAATTCAACACTCTTATACAAAATAAATTAGAGTGAACTCTCATTCCCTATTACTTGATAATATTTAAATGGGACAAATTTTCAAAACAGACTTCTTTGCCAAAAAAAATCCCAAAAACCAACATGTTTCAAAGTTAATTTCAAAAACCAACCCAGTTAGGTTGGAACTGAGTCGGTTTTAAAAAAAAAAGTTCCCAAACTTCACGGGAGTTGAAGTCCCGTGAAGTTTTGTTACGTAAAAAACTTCACGGGACTTCAACTCCCGTGAAGTTTGAGAACTTTTTTTCAAAAAACCGACCCAGTTTCAGCCAACTGGGTCTGTTTTTGAAATTAAGTTTGAAACGGGTCTTTTTTTGAGATTAAGATTCAAAACATGTTGGTTTTGAAATTTTGTCCTATTTAAATGCCCATTTCATGTGTGAAAAAAAACTGTAGGACTCATGGATTACGGAGTACACAAAAAGAAAATAGCGTAAAATAGTGCAATATAAAAAATGATACCAAGCAATTAAAATGCTTTCACAAAGGGACTACCATGATCTTAGTTCTCTCGCATGCATGAAACTAATAAAAAAAAAAGCGAAAATTGTTATAAACTGACCTTTAGAGGGACTGGAAGCGGCAAATTGGCTCCTTGACACAAACTATTAGCCCACTGTCACAAACAGTACCACCAAAGTTTACATCCAATCTTCAGTACTAAAATACCCAACACTATCAAAATGCAATTTTAAGCCTTACCTGAAAGAGTAACGTCTCGAACCTTGCAATATCAGTGTTAGCAGCCAACTTCATGGTCCCTAAAGATACACCATCCTCGTCATCAGCCGGCACGATGCCGCCGCTGTTTGATGAAGCTTTGGGCTTCACGGATGGTGCACACCTGTGCCTGGAGATTGTGTGAGGCTTGTTTGATGATGGCGTTCTGTTGGAGATCAAGAGAGAGGCAATGGAGGGGTGATGAGACGGAGAAGAGGGTGAGAAGTTGGGTGTGGGTGTGTGGGTGCGTTGTAGGCGGAGGAGTTGATTGGCGATCGCCATTGGTGTTTCTTGGACGGTAGAGGGGAGGTTGGGGTGTTGTTGAGCCCGTGTGTGATATGGATAGAGTTCTGAGATAAACCACACGTTAGCCAAAGGGCAAATGGGACCATCATAGTTAACCCGCAAAGCTTATAAATGTCTTAAACCATGAAATTTTATTTGGAAAGAAAAATATTTAGAGGCAGAGTTCAGTTGTTTTATCCCCATGTAACATTTGTTTCGAAAAAGGACAGAAAATTGTGAATATTAGATCTCTCTTATTGACACAATTCCAACCCTCATAAATCAGCCACGGTTGAGGAAATCAGGGAAATTGAGGGTTTTCTCTGAGTAAGTAGATGCACAAGCAAAGCTCTGCAGGAAAATCAGATGCAAAAGAACCATTATTTATGAAATTAAGGTCCTATTTACAATAAAAAAACATCTTGATCCCACCGAAGAGTTCACAACTGCATAAATATTACATTCCTTTTATGAAAGAGCTCATTAAATAAGAAAATCAGTGTATCACACCTCATAGATTCAGAACACTACAAGAAAAATTCCAGGAGTACACCTATATAGTATCAAAGGAGGGGTAAAAAGAAAAAGGAAAGAAACGATAATATGAAAGCAAAGATTCCTTTCCATCTGGCAACCCTAGCACGAATCAAGAAGTCAATCTGCCGGTTTAGCAACTATCAATTGTTATGGTTAGAAGTATATCGATTCAATGTACTCAATTGATACATTTCAGGTTTATTTGAAACTAGCAACAAGTTAGTTACATGTATAAACCAGTAAAAATTCCCTCTACAGTGCAATAACTCCGTGAAGCTTTCTCCAATTGTTGAATATTAACAAAAAAAAATGTGCAGAATCCGTGTAACAACAAGTCTTATGAGGAAGGTGAACAAGTTTCAAGCTTTGGTAGAAGACTTCGCCATGCATTGGCTACATCCTTAAGCCTCTCTTGTCCCTTTGAGAACTCGTGGAAGGCAAGTCCCATGTCAGCGGTCTTTTGTTCTTGGAACCGAACTATTTCTTCACTCATCAACTTCACAATAGTTTCATATTTTTGGGTGGCCTCCACACTTTCCGACTTCAACTGTGTTATCACATTCACATGATATCAGCCAAAAAAGATGGTGAGGACTTACAATAGATGTAATGAAGCCTACCAAATAAATCTAATAGTCTCACCTCTTTGTATTCAATCTCTGCTTCTGCAGCCTTTTCAGATTGTATTAACATCAGCTTGTCACTGCAAAACCAACATTACATATGAATAGTCACCAAAATACTTCATATCTAAGTTGCATGAGATGGGTACGGGCTAGGGTGCAGGTATGGAACACAACAAATTTGTAAAATGTTAGGGTACAGGGACAGTTGAAACACGAGTTCAAATCATAGTTCCGAAGTAGATATGCAAAAGGCCCCTTGAAATCTCAGTTCTGAACTGAATATGGGTCGAAATGAACCTGACCCTTGTCCATCAAGTGTCACCAAGTGGATATGAAGTATGTAACAAATGTTTTAAATTAAATCACTTTTTTATAATTGAGCACTCATCTGAATAAATGTATGCATACGTTCAAGGAGCGTCCAAGAAGTGTCTGGCACAAGTATGGGTATGTCTTCATGAAAGAAGTACCCAGCAACATAGGCTCATATCAATTAAGATACCTAAGGGTCATAACAGGAAAACCAGGAATTTCGGTTACAGGAACTGAAAAAAATACAGGTGTTGGATTGTTGTCACTGGTGGACTTCCAATTACTGCTGCATATTTGTAACTCATGATTCTCAATTGAATTGCAGTTTACTTTCTAAATATGAGAAGGAAAAAAAATCTTCATGCGGAAGTATTATTTCTTTCTTGTACTGCAGTTCAAAGAGCACAAATCAGCTCAAGGAGTTATTGGCAGTGTGTGTGTATTATACATATAGTATACGGAGAAAACGGAAGGTTGACATCTATAAGAGAGAACTTCCTCATATAGGAGATATAGAACTCCAGTTTCCCCAGCATTATTTCATTATCCAAAGGTGATTATGATCTTCTTAGTATAAAACATAGACATACTAGAAGTCTTGTGATATAGACTTTGTTTCTCGATTTTCTAGTGCTCTTACTTGTTCTATTGCTGACAAGCCATTAACTTTGCAACCATCTGAGATGTTAAAAACTACTGAATTTTCATCCACGTGTTAAAAAACAAGAAAATTAACTGAGTGATTCAGAGGATGCACTGGAGATGATTGAATAGCGAATCTGTAACAAACATAGAAGGGAAGTTTCCTCCTATAAACCTTGATCATCCCTGTCCTCTATGTGAGGGAGAAATCGGCTATACACAGGGATATTGGATATAGCTGGTTCATTTAACTTTTGAAAAGACTTGCAGTCAAATCGCTCTCTTTGAATTTTCATATTTGGACATCCACTTTTATAATATAGTCCATTATACATCAATAAAGCTGAATATATGGTCAAATGGTATTGGTCCTTCATCAATCAAGCTGAATAGATGGCCAAATGATACGTTGCTTAAATCTACATTTAATGGCATATAAAATCTGGATCCCAAAAATGTAATTTTTAGTACCCAAAAAAAGAAAAGATGTAATTTTGATATAAGACGCGCACACGCGCGCGCGTGTGCGCGTATGTATGTATGTACACACACATATAATATGGGTCTAATGGTTGTGAGGTGGCGACTCGTTTAGCAAAATGAACTATCAAGAGAGAGTAAGTGGTGAGGTGGCGACTCGTTTAGCAAAATGAACTATCAAGAGAGAGTAAGTGGTGAGTCCCACAATTTTTGATGTGACAACTAGGGTGGGCCTCATCACATGTGTATCTCTTGGTAGCTTATTTTGCAAATTGCGCTTGGCGGCTCATTTAGCAAAATGAGCTACCAAGGGATGAAATGATGAGGTCCACACCTTTTGATGTGACAACTAAGGTGAGCCTCATCACATGTGCATCTCTTGGTAGCTCATTTTATAAAATGAGTCACCACTTCATACCCATTTTCCACACATACGTACGCACACGCGTGCCCGCGCACACACACACATATATATAGATTGTTCATAAAAGGCAATCAGTATAAACAAACTTTTATAAGATATCAAACACTTGTGTGCTTGTGCGGGTGTGGGTGCGCATGTATGCGTGTGTCATGTACATATCCATGTCAAATAAATGAGATCACTTTTAAACATACAAATTAATCTCCTTCAACTTGGTTGCTTCAACTAAATCGTACTGCTGTTTGAAAGCATTGGCTCTGTCCGCCATCGTGGCCTGTTATGAACATGAGAAAGAAAATAATTAGCATGCGATTCAACTTTCAAGGGAACACTTGATACTTGAAAAGAAACTTGAGAGAGGTACCAACAATTTCTGAGATTATGACTGCTTCATGAATCAATAATATCCACTACTTGTGAGATAGTTTAGATAGGTTTTACAGGACCAAAAACATGTAAATACAGCAACTGAGGTCTCCTTGGACAAGATTTCCAATTTTCACAACATTCTTACAGTGAATTTTGGTCTTTTCTAACCCACTGGTTTTGGATATAAACCAAAGAAAGCTTTCACAAATATGATCTAAAGACATGGAGCTCAACATCAAATAAAAAATGAGCAGAAGATTTTGATGGGATAAAGGCGTTCATATGCAGCCTACGTTAAAAAAAAAGGAAAAAGAAAAAAAGAAACATAAAAATTCATTTGCTGCTATGCGGATGAAAATTATGGTAGATAGCTTAGAAAGCAAATTGAGAATCTAATGATTTTACCAGTACTATGGAAAGGAAAGTAGAAGTTTACATGATTTAACATATATAGCTTAAGAAGCAAACTGAGAATCTAGTGATTTTACCAGAACTACGGGAAGGAAAGTAGAAGTTTACATGATTTAACAGTAAAGGGGAAAAAAGGAGTTGGAAGCTACTGACTTCCAAGTTTCACAATACAATCATGTGACCATTTCCCTTGGCCCCAAATTTCTAGCAAAAGATCAATTTCTGGGACAACTTAATTCTTGGATATTCTAAGTTCCAAGCTGAATTTAATCAATAAAAGTTTAATTTTCAGTAAAATAACATCCAAGCACCTGCAATTCACCTTTTTTTCCTACAAAGAGTTTAAAAGAAGATGGAGCAAAGTAACCTTGATAGACTGCACTGCTCGCACATAATCTTTTAAGGGTTCTTCAAAGTTCATTAGAAGGTCATGAGCCTGCATCAAGGACCAGTTCATGTTGTCAACGAGAAGCTTGTGTAATGGAGCCAAATCATGATTAATATTGCAAAAAGAACGAATATATAGCTTGAAGTACAGTATGTCCATTCACCTCCTTGTATAGCTTCAAAGATAACGATTCTGATTTTGAACCAAACTCAGAGATCACCTTCCCAAGAGAATTTCCGTCACTAGAGCCCAAAAGTTTGATTGCCTTACCAAAATCTGACAGCGACTGACCCAGCTCTGACAAAACGATTACACAACAGTGGACAGGCTTTTACAATTATCCAGTCAACAATAACTAAGAGGAACAGAAAACAAATATAAAGGTGACCCTTACCCCTATGTCTCTTTACAAGGCGAAATGCCTGTTTCTGTGCCTCTGACAAGTGAATTTCAAGCTCAAAAATATAGTTCTTTAGCTTCTCATATTCAGGATTTGACTCCTCAATAGGCTTTTCCTTTCCCAAAACAACATCACTAACCTTAGACTGCACATCCTATAGAATTAAACCATGTAAATGACTGTTCAACTCCATTCTAGTGGACACAGATTTCTGTTAGTAACAAAATTTACTAAACATTAAAAGAACCAAAAATAGAGAAATAGGCTAAACCTCCAATGAAGAGACTAGTCTCCGAAACTCCTAAACCAAGCAAATGTCAAAATTTAAGTGCACTCATATTCTTTGCTGATATTATTTCATTCTCTAATCTGATTCATTCTGTTAGTATGTTAAAATTGAATAAGATGGCTATAAACTACTTAATTTAATATATTACTATGAAATATAAAATGAGTTTGACAAGGAACAGGTAGGTTTCAAACTTAGACCCTATCACTTGGAAAATACATATTTCGATACTTAATTAGAAGACCCTGGATGCTGAACATGATTTAAATCCTTTAAAATGCCTGTAAACAAAAAAAAGTCCAAATGCTATTCTGATTCTTTCATGGGCATCACATGGAATAAAGATGGATAATTTCTAATAGCGAGTTGGTTGGATCTAAGGCTGTATTTTACTTAAGAGGACAAACTGGTCTCTGATATCAAATTTTGAGATCATAAATACATATATAGCTAAACATTGTTATATTAAGTAAGTGGCTCGGGTTTCAAGTTTTGAGGCCCCATCGCTCATCTAGGGCGGAAAAACATTGTTATAATAATATTATTAACAGGATACATTCTGGCCTTTAGGCAAATAATGCTATGGGATTCTGGCATTCGCGAAATCTTGCCCGGAGACTCTGGCATGGAATGAAAGCATCATTCAAGTATCCAGCCTTCAGCAAATTAACTTCTGAGATTGTGGCCTTTGTGGTATTCATCTTGAAAGATTCTGGTGCTTTTTGGCATCTGATCTTCATGGATTCAAGCCCCTTACATGTATTCATGTAGTGAGATATTTTGCAAATTGGAGTTTTTGAAATCATAGTGACATATTTGTGGTACTATGCTTTGCATAGTTATTACTATAAAACGTTTCTTTAACATAAATATTGGGACGCCTACAAATTAAATTTTGTTAAATGAAGAATTATCATTTAGTTTGTAAAATTGTTTTGCCTTGATTTCTGAATCTAATGAGTGTGTATGTGAAGACACTAGCTAAGTTGTCCACCCTGTTCATTTTTTTCCTGAGATCCTCAGGTTACATTTTGTTTCAGTACTGGTGAGGAATACAAAGGGTATCTTCAGCAGTTATTGAGAATTAGATTGAGTAAAATATCAGAAATATGATTTATTTAATACAGTTTTTGGTTTATAATGAGAAAATTATGTATATGCAGGTGGATAATAGGATAAAGGAAATGAGTTGGAGGTAGAACCAGTAATTTATGAGTAATTATGCTATTTGGTTAAGGATTGATTTAAGGGTTAATTGCGGATAGGCCCCTGATTAAGGGTTAATTGCGGATAGGCCCCTGTAGTATCGCCCAATTGTTAATAGACCCTATGTAGCAGATAGACCTCCTGTACTATTTGTCCAAGGATAGACACCCTCAGTGAACTTTTTCTTGACTCTTTTAACAGTAAAAAAAATTAGCAATTGGGGGTCTATCCAAACCAATAGAACCGCAAGGCGTCTATCCGCCTATACAAAACATTTTTTATTTGTTTAAGAGAAAAAAAATTCACTCAGGGGGGGTCTATCCGCACAATTAGAACTTCAGGGAGTCCATCCACAACTGGATGATATTATAGGGGGTATATTTGCACTTTACCCTTGATTTAACGATTACAAGATACTGGCAAATTATAATTGTCAAGAGCTAAGTGACGGGTCAGTAACTCAATTACTGTCTAAACTGTTAATATAGGACCAACAGTATATGTCTAATCTTTGGTTGGAAGTTTTAGCATTGTAACAAGAATACGAGGTATCATAGAATAATTTTTTTTGTTATCACAGTCATGCTATACCTTAAATATTTGCATAAAATCTGAATGTTTTTTCTTGAACAGTCCAGCTTCTTGAGATCGTGCTCTTTCCATTGTCTGCAAACAGGGCCACAGCAATCTCAAGTCAGCACATTCTTCTAAGGAAAGATTCTTAAAAGTTAAAAGTATGGAATTATATTTTAACTTTAATACAATTTCATTCCTTCAATAAACCATAATAAATGCAGCACATCACTTGTAAAGGCTTGGTGTGAATTGTGGAAATTCATTTACAGGGCAACAGGGAACTGCATTTTTTGAGTGAAATGCTCATGAATTTGAGATGGAATATTGAATAAAGGAAAAACAACTGTCATATTGCTTCAACAACCAAATACAGCCTAAGCCTCTTCACTGGATAAGTTCTTGACATTGTATGGTAGCGAGCATAGGTATTAGAGGTTATGCCCAGGGGTGAGGGGTGACCAGAAAAGCCTGCGGCCCAGGCCCAACCCTGTTTTTTCGGGGCCCGGAAAAAGCCCGGAAAATAGGGCCTGGATCCCAGCTGGTTACCTGGTGCCCGGCACGGTCCGGGATGCAGGGGTTCTAAGTGCATATATACATATTTAATTTAAGAATATAGTTAAAATTGGTGATTTTGAGATTCGAAATATGGCTAACTCTATGGGAGATTTAAAGCCCACCAAATAGCCAAACTAATTTTATGTTATATTTGATGTGGTTTTTGTTATTATAGTATATTTATAATTTATATATTGTGTATTTGTATATGTACTTATTAGTATATTGTATATAAGTATATATACACACACACCCTCTAAGTATATATATACTTGTATATACTTATTAGTATATTGTATATAATTATATGTTGTATATAAGTATATATAATATAGTTATAAGTATTGTTATATATAATTATATTATATCTAAGTATATATACGTAATATCATATAAGTATATAAGTCTACTTATATAAATATAATATAAGTATATAAAAAATACATAAATAACTATGTAATATGTATATATAAATTAGTATATTTATATGTTTATATACTTATAAGTGTATACTTTAAGTATATACATAAATACCATATAAATATATAAGTATACATATGTATAACTATATACATATAAGTATATAAGTGTTAATATATAAACTTGATACTTATATTATATAGTTATAAATATATTTACATATAAGGTACAAGTATATACTCAATAATTATATACTTCTTATAGTGTATGTATATGTGTGTGTGTGTGTGTCTGAATATGTGATACTTGTATATTGAATATATAATTATACTTATAAACTTATATGCAAGTATATACTTTATACTTATAAGTTAAATATTTTTTGCAAAAGTTCTTAGCGGTTTTTTACAAAAAATTACAACAATTAAGAAAAATTTAATCCAACAATTTATAAAAAATCTAATTCATATTGATTTTTTTGTTACAAAACACAATGTTTAATTCAAAAAAAAAAAGGGGGCCGGCCAGGGCTTTGAACTCAGACACCCCTAGCTATGTCATGAACGGCAGTGAATCACACAGAATAACTACATATTCTTGCTTCAATACTGACAAAATTTCTAAAAAGGATATCTACGTTATAGAACCAAAGAAGAGCACATGCTACTGGATCCCCGTAATAAAGACTAACTGATGTGCCCCCTGAAATAGTTTCATGCATTACAAATAACATGCAAGAAGATGATTCTAAACAAGATCGTATCATAGGCAGAAATAAACCAAAAAAAGAAGGGAGTGCCAGAAAATAACTTGCATAATGAAATAAGTGATCCACGAATCTCATCTTGAAAGATCATTTTCAAGAAATCAGATATGATAAATAGTACAAATATTTCAACAAATATACATAGCGCAGGCATAACAAAATCATTATAAAGACTACTGATCATGAATTTTTACCTCTTCATCTTCCTGTAAAAAGATCCTTAAATCCTCACTTTGCTTAAGTTCAGGGTGAGAAGCTATTCGATTTACAAATATGTCCAGTGCCTGACGTCTCATTTCAATAAATTCTGCACTGAATCTGAACTTCTCTGAAATGCATGCAGATGATATGAGCATGTTAACAATAAAGATTGGATTCAACACACTGTAATAATGTCATAGGACTAGGAGAGCAGATTGCATTAGTCACAAGGGATTGCAAGACAATAAATAAAGGCTTCATATACAAATTCCTGAATATAGTTTGATCAGCCAAAATTCCTAATATGCACACAATCATTAAAAACCCAGGAGGTGTAAATATATGAACAATATTTAGGTAAACTACTAGTACCAAATCCAACTGAGTTTCATTATTTAACAACGGGAAAAGAAGCTTTCACATAAAATGGCTTTTGTAATGGTGTAACTTATCTATAGTGCTTTCACATAGAATGGTCTATAACTTACCTACAGCGCTCTTCTCAGGTAGAGGAGGAATGAAGATTCCTTTGTATTTTTCAGCAAGCCTGTCGTGCAACCAAACAAAGTCACTGTAACGGCGAATAACAATCTTTTCTTGCCCTTGATATTCAGGTAAATTTGTCTGGAGAGATAACATTGAGAAAAATAATAAATAAACATAAAACTTGTGGCAGTATGTGCAATATGAGAAAAAAGAATATGGAAGTAACTGGAGATAACTTTCAACCAAAACTGTAGGAGTGGTATTGTTGGATTCAAATTATAATGAGAGAGAAATATGATCAAGACCAGAATAAAGAAAATTATGTGCCCTAGTCCTATGTAGTGTAAGGCAACAACTGAACAAGTTTTCTCTGGAAAAACGGAAGGGAATCAGTAGAATCCCACCATCACGCTCTCAACTACGGTACAATTTTAAACCTCTAGCAGCAAAAGTAGCAAGATAAAAATGAACTTTCAATCTGACAGTTCAGATCAGGCAGTAACGACCAACGTCGTATGATCTCCTAATCAGCAGAAAATCTCGAATCTACAGAAAGCCAACATGCTAGAAAACCTATTGTATACTTCATATGGCCATGGGGCTCTTATCGCTCACCTAAGTTAGCGATCAACTTTCAATGATTTAATTGGATGAGCTGAACCATTTCAAAAAATACCAGAAGCACAAAGCATTAATAGGTATATAGCTAGGGAAGTATGAAGTGTGCCTTTAAAAAAAACAAACAAAAACAAAAAAAATCTGAACTCATCCAAAAGAAAACATAATCTCTTGAGAAAAGTTTTGTTTCAGACATTCTATCCAAGTGATATCACCAAATAGAGCCAATATATGCAAGCGTGCTTCTTTGTTTTCAAAAGATGACATTAACTATGGCTAAAATACTAAAGAAAAAAAAAATCAATGCCGTTATCCTTCAACCCTACTCATTTTTAGTCCTGAAACGCTCAAGTTTTATGTGACTTCATTCCACTCTACGGACACATAGCTATCCACAGACCCTCGCCAATTATCACTTATTGCATAATTTCACCAATATTTCATAACTCATCGCCAAATTTCTACAGTTCTCCGAAAGATGTCCTTATTTTCACAATGTAGCTTCTTAAACCAAACCATAAATGCACGAAATCTGGGGGGAAATCAACATCATAAACCCTAAAAGAACCGAAATACAAAATTCCCCAACAATTAATACAAAAAAAAACATCTGGATCACCCAAATTGGCATTAAAACATGCAGCCAATCTAACTAGTTAAAAAATAGACTAAAAATGAAAGCATACATCGCGAATTGGGGCCAGGGTACAAAATTACCTTGCTGATGACGCGATACGAGGTGTAGGCTTGAACTCCATTCCCTAACTTCACCGGGTCGGTGACCGTAACCGATAGAAACGGCAGACGGAGATCTAGGGCTCTGAGAAGAAGAAGAAGAAGAAGAAGAAGAAGCCGACGTACTCGGCTCCTCCGAAAAATCACAGAAGCCAATCAAAATTACATATCAGCCCCTTGAACAGAAATTCAAGGTCGAAAGACAACAGAGGTCTTGCTGTAATTTACCGTAGAGATCATGGCGCCTTTATTGTTCCGACGGCGAGCAGCGAGCGGCGGAGGAGGAGGGGGGAGAGGGGGCGTCGATGGAGGCGAGAGAAGTGAAGAACGGGCGAGTAGTTTGCTTTCCAGAGATCTTCAGTACTCGATTCCAGTAGCCTCGGTATTTTCACTGACAACTACGCCGCCCTTGATTTCACCATCTCAATGGATGTGGGTCCCCATCTACTAAGTGTAGGAGACCGTCAAAAAAGTTACTCGGGTAGCGTGTACTAAACGCGTGCGGGTCCCACACGTCATTAGCAGTACAATGTTCGCGCTAAACAACTTCGGAAGCGCAAACTTTTTTCGCTCAGCCCGCCATGGACTCGGTCCGTCATCAGAAACTCTCAAACTCCGACCACTTCATCTCATCCTCATCCGTAATCCAACACAATCCCATTCTAAACCCTAACTCGAGCAAATCCTCGTCTATCCAGGATTCCGAGACTCGAAGCCCTAAATTTCTCGAGAGGAAGCTTTTGATGTTGCCGGCGTCGAACCCCACATCAGTACCTTGGCGAGAGTGATGACGGTGATCTCATTAAATTTACTGTGTTGATTTTGGTTTCTTTGATTCTCTTTGGCGAGATTTATTATGCTGTAGGGTCGACACACGGATGACTTAGCCTAGGCCGCCATGGGTCACATCCTGGTCCAACCTATAATATACGTGAGTTACGAGCTAGGCTGGGTTCAGCTCCAGACTCGTGACCAGAGAAATAGGTCTGACATACCTTAACCTAGTTAGCCATCGACTCGACTCAACCCGACACGAAATTTTAATTATTAATTTTTAGTTTTTAGTTAATATTTTTTACCTCATGTATTTGCAATTTAAATTTAAACTAAAGGAAAATTATTAACTTCTTGTGGACGTAGGTATTCATTCGAAGTTTGAACTTTGCATATTTTTGTGTTTGCGATGGTTTTCTGTGTAATGTTTATCTTTATACAATGTATGTGTATATATATACCATTTTAAATAAAGAGAAAAAATAATTTAAATATAATTTAATAAATACTAATATGAAGTTAATATAGTTTAAAAATGAAAAATAAGAAAAAGGCTAAAAAAACACGAGCCGACTCACGACCCATGGGTCATGAACTGGGCTCACCCTGACCCGCCCCTAAGTGGGTCGTGGGCCAGGCAGGGTCTAGTCCTAGATCCGAGATCAAATAAATAAGCTAGGCTTACTCTGACCCGGACAGACTCGGGTCAGGCCCGACC
>NC_033797.1:17921091-17957058 GCF_001876935.1 Asparagus officinalis
GGGAGATAAAAGGGATGATAATAAAATTGACAGTTTAGGGTGTGTTTGTTTGAAGTGGAAACACTTGGGAGGGGGGAAGCTTCTGAAAGTGCAAAAAAAGTTTCTAAGGTTTCCGACTCCTTAGTTTGTTTCAACAAAAATTTTTAAGAAAAGTTTTCTTTGAAGTAGGGAAAACACCATTTTTAGATAAAAATTAATTTCTCTCCAAAATTAGGAAAATTGGGCGGAAAAACATTGAAAGATGAGTTTTAACATTTAAATAATGAAATTGTTGATGATGGCTAGCTAAACAGTCAAATATTTCGAGGGTGAGATTGATGAGGGGTCGCTCACTTCTCCGAATATCTGGTTTTGAGTAGAGCCGCTTTCAGCCTGCACAAAGTAGAAACTCGTGAGAGGACGGGGCTTGGTTTCCCCGTTGTACCTCAGACGATCAAGTCAGCTAGTGAACTTGAATGAGAAAAATGAAGAACTGTGAGAATTCTTGTGTGTAATGCAGTATAATTAGCAGATATTCAAGAGTCGGAATTCAGATTTCAGAAATCTGAATTCTCCTCTGTAAAAGATCTAAAAGTCCATTTTGTTGAGAATTGTACCTCTATTTATAGTAGTGATGGAAGGGTAGTCACTTCGGCTGAACATAGGAAGGCGGTGAAAAAGTATGGGCTGATAGCTACGTCAGCACCTACGTTACACGTGTCGGTCCGCGAGTGGTGGGGAGATCACCTCATCATTAAATGGGAAGCGATCAGAGGCATGGCGGTGTTGACATGGTCTGATGAGTCATGAAGACTATCGGGGCTAGAGGCATGATGGCGCCTACCACGCATTAATTGCGACGTCGACGTGCTGTCAGTGTTGAGAGGCTCGAGGCTGAAGTCGTCCTATAGCTTCGCCGAGAAGTAACGCCTTTCGAGTCGACCTCACGAGGCGTTGAATATCTGGTCGAGTGGGCTTGTTGCGAGTCGTCTTCGACAAGATGATCAACTAGTACCGTCATTCGAGTCGACATGAGGAGATGTCAACTCGACGGGTCGGCTACGTCAAGATCCTTGGCTGTTTGACCATCAATTTGGCTTGAGTGGTGCATGAAGAGGGACACCTGTCCGTAGCTGGCAAAGATCGTGTACTTTGACGACTGAAAACACGATAATAGAAATTATGTGAGAAGCTGTTAAAATATAATAGTTAAGTAACGGTTGAAAAGACTTACATCTCAAATTTATCATATCATGATGTTCTTGAGACTAAACATTATGAACATGTGCATGGGAGTATATCCTCCGTTATTGTCGACATTTTTGCCCTTAGCATCTTTGATGAACATAAGTCCAAGTACTCGGGACCCCGATGTTTGTTTAGCAGACTTCAATTTTGTGTGAAAAAATTAAAGTATAACTGTAATGGGTTTATTCCAAAAAAAAAAGGTTATGGGAAACTGCCTTTATAGTTTATACTCATAGTAACAACCCTACCTCTCCCGTTACCATCTAGTGAGTTTCAGCTGTGGGCCCTGTTAAAGCAATTTTCTTGGTGCTATATATTGATTGTTTAGTAAGTAAAAATGAATATACTCACTTAGTGGTAAGTATATTGTATATTGTTATAAGAAAGGCTGTGATGATTTCATTAAGATACGAAATAATAATAATAAAAGTATATTGTTATAAGAAATTCTAATTGGACCGTTGTAAGTACTAGTAGTATATTAATTGTAATTAAAGAGACTGTTACCCACTTACCATCTTTTAAGTCAAGATTTTGTAACTGGTGCTACATATTGATGTTTATCACTTGAGACCGGACCAATCAAATGCCCACAACTTTATAAACCCAAACTCCACGCAACTTATGATTTTTAAGCTAAATTAAAATAAAGAATAGGACATAGGAGAAGTTTTAAGGTGAAAAATGTGTCTAGGTCCCCAAAAAATAAAGGGGATGTGTCCCAGCCCCTCAATGTTTTTCTCTTATTCTTTAACCCCAAAAACCCAAAAAAATGTGTTCAGTCCCCTTTACACACTCTCCCAAGAATTCATCCCAAAACATTATGTAAATACCACTTCCCTTATCTTCTTCCTCTTCTTCTTCTCCTCTGTGGCTTTCTCATCCTCCTCTCAATCTCCTCCCCCTCCCCTCCCTCTCCCAGTGGTGGTCCTCCACCGTCGCCCTCTACTTCGACCAGACCCAACGCCAACCTCACCCGCGGCCGGGACCTCACCCGCCTCTCCATATCCAGTAGGACATCGCCGACTCCATCGCCTCCCGCCACCTCCCTGTCGACCACCACCGCGGCGTCTACCTCGCGGAGATGTCGACGAACCCGCTAATCATAGGTGAAATTATTGTACATGCTTATTGTGTGCCTTTTGAGGAATTGTATTATGAGTTTCACTCAGTTTATGCTTAGGGTTTGGTATCTCTCTGTTGTTTTCCATGTTTTTCTGATCAACAATGTACAAAGGATCTGGGGAGTATGGACGGGATAAAGGATTTAATATAAATTTAATTGACTACTGTAAACAACTTATGGTAAAGGATCATGGGTAAAATCAAGTTTATATGAAACTATTCTATATGTATAGCTTATGAATCTTTTGGCATGCATTCAATCTGGTACATTAAACATCATGAAAGCTTTGTAATGACTTCTCTTTTAAAATTGTTTATTTCTTTAAAATGACATGTATTTGTGGTAGTGAGTGATTGGTGAAACATTTATGGTTTCATGTTGTCATTGCTGTGATTTATTCTTGCTTTTTTATGATTGATGTTTATTGTAGCTTCCTGAAGACCGGTCCATGTTCATGAAGTGGTTGGTTGAGGATATGTCCTTGCCTTCTATTAGGAATTAGTATCTTGTTGAAACTTTGTTTCTTTCATAGATTTTGAAGTCATGATTTTTGTTTCCTTCATTATGCACTTGAACCATGACAAAGAATTCTTCTATTAACGTTTGTTTCTTATGTAGTGACTTTTTTTTGTTTCAAGTTTTGAGATACCTATTAATAGTTTACTTGCAAGTGTCGCGCCTTTTACATTGTAGACATTTTTCCTACTCAGTTTTTTCTATGTATTTTAAGAAGGTTGTGGATGACTTGTGTTGTCTTATTGCTCATTTGCATCAACATAGATCAAGCAAATAAGCAACAAGTTCATGGGTTGCATAACATAGTATATGCCCGTTAGCTACTCTGATATGGATGTAGGCCAGCTTTTGTGTGGAAGAACACCTATATTTAAATGTTTGTTTTGACGCAGAAACCAGAAAGACAAATCAAGCTCTTTCTAGGCTCCATCCTCATTCAAATTCCTTCTACATGCCCAAGACAACCTATCTACCAGAATAATCTGCATATCAACTTCTACCATTCATTCCTGGCATCATTCATTCTCATTACATGATAGACTGTAAATTGATGGTTTAAGATAAGATTGATTAATAGGAATATTTTAAAATTTGTTCATTGTAAAATTACACAGGTTGTGGAAGTTTTCTCTTCTTCCGTAATTTCGTATGTGTGTGAGTGTTGGTGGTTTTCCTGAGCTCAAAGAAACTACGTTTAGATTTGTGATGAGGTCTATCTGCACGTAGTTGTACTAGTTTATGATTATTTATTGCGATTATATGTGAAATGTATTGTGGCTGTCATGTGAATATGTACAAGTTCATTCAAATAGAACTTGATGTGCATAGAATATGTACAAGTTCATTCAAATAGAACTTGATGTGCATAATAAACTGAAGATTATATATAAATTATGTGTATCAAAATTCATTCAAATAGAACTTGATGTGCATAATAAACTGAAGATTATATATAAATTATGTGTATCAAAACCTATATATTATGGTACATAATATGTACATAATCTTGAGGTTATTGTGAAAATAATATATACATATTATATACATAATCTTCAAGTTACGATACACTATTAAATCTCATAATACGTTAACTTTCACTGTTACATGTTAACTTTCATAATAATATGTTAGCTTTCTTCATAAATTATGTTAACTTTCATCATTATATGTTAACTCTTATCGTAGCATGTTAACTTTTAGTTGAACATGTTAACTTTTATCATAATATGTTAACTTTCACTGTTACATGTTAACTTTCATAATAATAAGTTAACTTTCTTCATAACAAGTTTTTTTGAACTAAAATTCGATGTGTTTGAAAGACTAAAAGTCCCTCAAGATGATTTATCATTGATATATAAATTATTGATATATACAAACCATAAGTGCGTGAATCCATGAAAAACCTAAATAAGTAACCCATTCAAGCAATTCATCAAGCATCCATCAAACGAGCAAACCCCATCAGAATTCTCCCAACTCGTGCATTTCATCAAACAGATAACATTAACAACAACAAACCCAAACACGTACCTAAAAATCAACAAACTTCAATCTCTAAAGAAAGTTCTTTGTTAAAACCTGCATCAGTTGGAAATCTAAGTCAGATGCCAAACACAAGTAAACACAACACGGAATTACAAGCTGCACATAATAATGTGCTACAAAAGTCTTGGCAATCTACATTGCTCTACCAAAAGTATTATACTAATAAGCAACATCGGCCCCAATCACCAATTGCTTCGTTACAATTAGCTTGACTATGACCTTCAGAGGAGGAGGCAGATGATTCTCAAAGAGCCTCCTGTCTCAATCCTCACCCGCCAAGGACTTGACATGGTACCTCTTCGCTCTCCTCTCTCTCCTCTCCACCAACATCCTCCCTCCTCCTTACCTTTTCATTGTTTTAACAATGCTAGCTTTCACAAGATAACCAGTAAATAACATTTGGATAAGGAGTATTAGACAACTAATGCTATACATGTCACAAAAAGCTTTAGCTCTTTATCATTACAAGACCCATGTCATGTCCGCTGTTGCAAACTAAAAATGTTACCTTTAACCTGAATATGTTAACTTTCACGTGAGCATATTAACTTTCATCTGTATATGTTAATTTTCAGGTGTATATGTTAACTTTCTTACGAATATGTTATATTTCATCTCTTCACACTAACTATCAGCTGAATATGTTAACTTTCAGCATAATATGTTAACTTTCACTGTTATATGTCATCTTTTTTATAACATGATAACATGCAACTGAATATGTTAACTTGTCAAAAGTACATGTTAGTTGCACTATAACCTCAAGATTATGTACATATTCACATGACAGTCACAATACATTTCACATACAATCGCAATAAATTACACCAAAATTGATCACTAAATAGACACAATACATTTCATTAAATTTTGATCTAAGTACAACCAAACTATAAAAATACATAGTATAATCAACTGAACAATGAAACATGACACGTTATAAGCAATTCTAGAGAAACTACACAAGAATAAAGAGTACAAACAGTCCTATTATAAAAATTAACATCTTCTTTCTCTTTTCTTCTGCAGCTCACCCATCAAATTCATTTCTTCTCTTCTCATTTTCACAATCTCATCCAAGCAATAACAAGCTTTGTGTTCTTGTTTATTCAAAACTCTTCGGATTCCCCCTATTCTTTAACCCTTAACCTACGCCTGAACTCCTCCATCCACTGCAATAGGATATTGTATGCTGATGCCAAGTGAAAACCATGCAAATCCAACTTTCCTTCTGAATCAGACCACGTCGATTTCTCAAGCAAGACTGATGCGCCAGCCAATTCCTTAACCAACAAAGCATCCTCATCATTCAACATTTCGAGTAGGTCATCCATCGAAAGGGGAAGAGTCCTTAAATCCTTAACCATCGAAACTACACTAGGACAAGAATTCAACACAGAGTTGCAAGTTCGAACAGAATAACCAATCCCTAACACCCTCATATTTCTAATCCATGTAACTATTTCCGCCAAATTTCGTAGTCACCATAACAAGAGATCACCAAATTCACACAAACCGTAAAAATTTCAATTTCAACATCCTTCATTCTCCCAATCACCCTCCTCATCTCCTTAAACGACCCCAACCATCCATACCCTTGAATAACCACTCTATACTCAAATCCTGATGGCTTAAACCCCAAGTGACCCATTTCATCAAGCACCTTCTCTGCATCCTCAACCATACCCACCAAGCTCAATCATCTGACCATACACTCAAACACCCTTTTTCCAACAAAATTCGTATCTTTAATCCAACCTCAACATTCCAAAACAAATTCTTTCAATCCTACCTGACGCAACAACAATGAGGTCACAAGTAGAGGGCGGCCCTGAGTAGGAGACGATGGTGGAGCGTTGGCCGGCGATTGAGAGGAGAATGGCGAAGGAGCGGGTGACGTTGGAGAGGGTCTGGTCGAAGTAGAGGGCGACGGTGGAGGACCATCATTGGGTGAGAGGAGGAGGAGGAGAAGAAGAAGAAGATAAGGGAAGGGGTATTTTCAAAATGTTTTGGGATGAATTCCTGGGAGAGTGTGAAAAGGGGGCTGAACACATTTTTTGGGTTTTTGGGGTTAAAGAGTAAGGAAAAAACATTGAGAGGCTGGGTCACATCCCCTTTATTTTTTGGGGGCCTAAACATATTTTTCCTAAGTTTTAATATACTAGGTACTCCTGAATAAATAAAATTGTTTTTAAATGAACATGCCAAATTCTGCAGGGATAGATTCTTCAACTTCAACTTTCTTTGTTTGTTTTTATTAGCTGACTTTCTTTTAGTTATCTATTGAGGTCAAATTGGATAATATGTAGTATTCACATATGATTAATAATTCAACGACTTCACACACCAATTCAGATGTGTAGGTGTAAAGTTTATATACAACGTGTTTGGATGGAGGTTAGAGGATGGAAGGGAATGTGAAATTTTATAAAACCTTTCTTTGGTTTTTTTAGGGGTTAAAGGATGGAAGGAAAGGTGAAATTTGATGAGATTTTCCTCCCTCTCAAATTGGAGTAATTCATTCCTACTCATGGAGTAGGCAAGATGCCTGCACCCCTTCAATACGAGGGGAACATGTGATATTAGAGGGGAGAATATGACATCACATTCTCCCCTCTAATGCCACATATGCCCTGCTCCTATTGGGGGGGGGTGTAGACCCTTTAGTGCTCCATAAGCACCTAAGAATTTCTACTCAAATTTAGCGGTAGAGAGAGTAAAAGAAACGAGTGTAAATTTTTACAAGATGGAGAGATAATTTTACCCTTATAATTTATTAGTTGACATAACACCTTAATAAAATGTAATGATATTTATGTAACTTTATATGTATTCACTTCACTTCCCTCCCTTTTGTTAGAACACCCAAATAAGACGAATTAAATTTACTTGTTCCTCTTACTAAACTCTCAAACAATCTTTTATCTTTTCTCTCTCTGGAATTGAGTCCTAGTTCTAGTAAGAATAGACCCTACATGGTGTTAAATGAGTGAGTTTGGATATTAAATGGGCGAGCCATAAATGGGTGGGCATGTTTTGCCCATTTACCCATTTATGACTCATTTAATATTTTCTAAATGGGCGGATTTTTGCCCACACATTTAATAAACGGGTCACTCATTTGCCTATTTAACTATAGTAGCTATATATATAATACTTTTGGGGTGTTTTTGGTAAACTTTTAGGGGGCTTTTTGTAAACTATTAGGGGTTTTTTTGCAAAATTTTGGGGGCTTTTTTGCAAACTTTTTTGGGGGTTTTTTGCAAACATTTTGGGGGCTCTTTGTAAACTTTTTAGGGGCCTTTTGCAGATTTTTTGAGTATTTGTTTGCAATTTTTTTTTTTTGGGGGGGGGGGGGGGGTTTTTAGGAGTTTTTCCCAAATAGAATCCTTCTAGAATTAGAAACTAGAAATAAAATTCTTATTCAACAAATGAGTCAGAAGAATTCTATTGGCAAATATACAGATGATGTAATACATAATATATTAGGCTCTGTGTAACATATATATTTACAGCAAGGAACAAAATGTAGAGTTTAATCCAAACGTCAAGAACTAAAACCAGCAATCACTACTCATGACCTGGTGCTAGGTTTGTGATAAAATACTAATAAATACAACAATATATCACATGAGAACATGATACAAATCACATTGACACAAACTTTGCATTAGCGTTGCTTGATTTAAGTTCATAAACAGCTTCAACTAACTTTTCTTCCAAATACAAAAGATGCTATCATAGTACTAATAAATTACAATACATTTGCAAGTCATATGTCAAAAAAAAAAGTTAAAACAAGTAGGATAATCAGTACTAATAGTATGTCTAAAAAAAGTTAAAACAAATAGTATACTCAAAAGGAACAAAATTCCAGTATAGTGTTTGTTATGCCCAGGACACACGTAACCCAAAAGAATGTTTCACTTGCTCAAATATGAACACTCCCATTCACAAAAAGAGCCACATGCACACATTACGTTACCTCGTCAGTGTTGTGTTCTTCCTTCATTTTCCCCAATTCAACATTGTGTTCCTGATAATATGATGGGTTCTCCGCAGAATTAGCAAGCGGTTATTCATGACAATCACAACCAATATATCTCAAAACTATATCTATAAGTTATAACAACAAACAGATAAACCTGAAACAATGACCAAGTCAATCACCTGTCGAGAAGGTAATTTTTGCCCATGTCCATTTACCCACCTGGCCCGTCCATCACTTGGCCCGCCCAAAACCCACCCACTTAACTAAATGGGTCTAATCGAGCGAGTTCATCTCAAACTACACTAAATGTGTACTAAATGGGTGGTATCTATTCATCCATTTGCCCGCTCGTATTCTCAAAACCAAAACCCAAAGCCAGCAAAACCCTTCGGCCTTCAGCCTTCTCAATACAAAACCCTAATCTCCCTCTCCCGCTCCCTCCTCTCACGCGTCGCAGCGGCCCGCAATTCCCACGGTGACCTCGCCGGAGCCGCCCGTGCCCGCGCCATCGCCGGCAAGCTCCGCCTCCTCAGCGAAGGTCGCGATCTGTACGCCGTCGCCTGGGACTTTGTGTGGAACTACGGTTTTCGAGGAGGGCTGCCGACGGCGGAGGCTTACGAGATCGGTGCTGAGCTTTTGGACGTGGTTGGCGAGGTCTCGCTCATTCGTTAGTGCTGAGAGAAGAGAAAACTTTGTCGCCCCACATCAGGAGCAAAATTCTTTATAAATTTCTTAGCTATTCCTAATTCGATTGATCTCTCATTTGAAATTCCTCAAAAGTTGACTTCGATTGCAGACTTTGCACTTTGATGGGATCGGATTTTGAAGGTCATTTTTTTACAGACCCATGCCCATATATATACGGGTTGGGTTATAATACACCTAGGGTATAACAAACTTAGTTACACCCACCTGTAAAAGCACATGTTTGAGCGTTGATATTAATGATCAATATCGTCCATTATAATCTACATGTCATCAAATGAGTGTGGATCAAATATCATGTATCTTGGTATTTTCTATCCTATAATTCAAGCAACTCAAAATAGCGGGCATTTTTAGATCGTTACAGACCATTCATTTCCTGACCACTAGATGTATAAACTAGAAATATCTAATCTATATAACATTTTTTATCTCCATGAAGTTTTGGATGCATAGATCATAATGAAAGGTGTTGATACTTAATATCGACGCTCAAACATGTGCTTTTAGAGGTGGGTGTAACTAAGTTTGTTACACCCTTCCATGTATAGCTAACATATTATATATTATATACGTATATATTATATATATATTATATATAGTATAGGAAGTACTAGTATAGAATACTATATATATATCATATATTAGGTAAGTACCCTATATACAGGTTATAACTAATATACTATATATTACATAGTATTATATTACATATATATGAGAGAAAATGAGTATGCTTCGGTAATGAGGTGACATATCCCCGCATTCCAACTCATCTCAAAAGTGTGTTCACATAACTCCGGCCTGCACTCGGCTCAAACGCCCCGATGTGAATGTGGTACACAAGAGTTCGAATAAAGAATTTCTTTGGTACCACGAATTGAACTATGGTAATCCGAGCGATGGAGAACAGTGAATCGGTGGCATGGGAAAAGTTCCGTCGGCGAGTATTGCTCGCATGATATACGACCGAAAATGTCGTACATCGAGATTAGCGGATTTGAAAAGTCATCTGGTATCTATGAATCCTCCGAGACATTCCATGCAGTGGTTTGAAGGAGTTGGCATGGGGATATGTGAACGCACTGTTGAATGGGCCTGGAAGGGGATTATGTCACCGAGTGTCAACTACCAAAGCATATAAAAAAAATAATAATATAATCATATTACTATATATAGATAGTAAATACTAGTAGTTCCATCTATATTAATATATAGAACTATATCACCTATATATATTTTAGATTAATATATAATATATATTCCGCGAGGAGATGAGTGGGTGAGGCTTGGTAGCCGCTCTATAAGCGAGCAGAACGGGTTTGTGCTTGGTAGTGAGGTGTCAAATCTCCCTCCACTCATTCAAATGTGGGAATAAATTCACATGGGTAGTGAGTGGATAGGGATGTGACACATCACTACCAAGCACAAAATTTGTGCTTGGTACCAAGCATACCCATATTTCTCATATATATATATATATATATATATCACGTCACCAATTTCGATGTAGATGAGCCCAAGTCAGAGCAGGATTTAACCGTAAGAGTCTGTATAACGTAGGCTTTATGATAAGGAGAACTTAGAGTCGGAGTTTTAACTCGACCAGGAATCGTATTTTGAGTCCTAAGTCTGATAGGCGTAGACCCTGATTGTTCTATATATATGATACCCTGCCACAAATTAATCTATCATGCATATAACATAACAAATTAACACTTGTTTTGTTTCATTATTTTGCCGTCGTGTGACGATGGCTTCTTCTCACGATAGCGCAATGGTGATAACTTTGAGGTCCTTCGATGGTAGAGGGTTCAACGTCGATGGCAGGGTGGCTATGATGTCCAGTAAAGTCCGTTGCTTGATCATGCCGCAAATCTGTGGCCCGATCTTTGTTCCAGATTGCAACGGCGACGCGGTCGAGAAAATTATAGAGTACTGTTATAAGCATGCTGATAACAATGCCGACGAAGCTGATCTTAAATCTTGGGATGCTAATTTCATGCAGGCGTTCGATAAAGACTCTCTCGACGACATCCTTCATGCGGCTAAATATCTCGAAATTAAAGAATTGGTGGATCTAACCGTTCTAACCCGTCAAAATTTGGAGGATTTGCGCGAGGAGGAAACGATTGTAAAGATTGGAGATTTGGAGGATTTGCGCGAGGAGGAAACAATTGCAAAGATTAATGGAGATTCAGAGAACTCGCGCGAGGAAAGGGAACTAAAAGGACTTGGAGGATGTGCGATATTTTGTTTTGCGGTTCTTTCTTTGCTCATGGCAGGGTCTGGTTTTTGTTATGTTTATGTGAAGTATGTTAGCTAGATCGACAATCTCCTGCACGTAGAACAAGATTAGATTAAAAAATAAGAAAAATCCGAGATAAATATTCTATTTTATATTTTTTATTATGATTTTGTACTTCTTTTATTGTCCCTACATCTACATTGGAGTTGGTAAAGGATGGTTGAGACTCTATCTTCGAGGTGTGATGTTGGGGCAAGATTATGCCACATCACTACAAAGTTGCTTTAAACAACTTAGTACTAAGGTTCTCCATTTTTCTCATATATATATATATATATATATTATATTATTACTATAGTATATATATAATAATATATTCACTGAAGACAATATGGGGTAGGCCTTGGTACTAGCGCACAAAATCTTTGTGCTTGGTAATTATGTGTCCATCCCCAATCCCTGCACATACCCATCGTGAATTTGTCCGCCGACATTTGAAATGAAGTGGACGGGGGGAATTTGGACACCCAACGCTTCACATACCAAGCATACAATATTCATTCTCCTCTACTCTCCTCTCTCTGTCTCTCATCTGCCTCTCTCTATATATATATATATATATATAATGACTAATACACTATTATATAAAAGCTAATATTATATATATCATATAAATAATATAGAGATTTAATGGTAACAGCTTGTCAATATAGGAGGGAGGATTTCGTCCTATACTAGCCTCTAAAAATCCCAATGATATTGAGCGAACATTGTTGATGATCCGCTCCGTTGAACTTGCTTTACGATATTCTAAAAACCCAACAACACTACTTTATGATAGTCCCCACCAAGACTTTGCGGGTGAAATCCGTCGTCGGTTTGAGACTCTCCATCGAGCCATGTGAAAAGTTCTAATTCAATTCAACCAGGAGTTAAAAATTCGATACCCGAGGGATTTAAGGGTCAAATCGACGACGGCTTCAAGCCCCAAAACTATGTGTGTATTGGGGTTATAGAAGGTATGTAGATACAAGTTCAACGGAGGCGGATCATCCACAATGTCGGCCTCATCATGTGATTTTACAGAAGGCGCATAGGAGGAAATCCCCTCCTATGACAAGATACCCATTAATCTCTCTCTCTGCTCTCCTCTCTATACTAATATATATATATTATATATAATATATATATATATATATACAACAACACACCACACACACAGAGAAACCAAAAACACCACAGTTTTTTTTCTTTACCCACACACCACAGCACATCACAACATTAGTATGAATTATATAACTATCATATATATCTATATAGAGTATAATTTTATTTGGATTATATATATTATTATTCCTATATTTATAATACTATATTAAATACTATATAATATATATTATATAAGAATAATGGGCCTATCAGTATTGTCAATAAAAGGAGAATTTCCTCCTTGACCGCCTTTAAAATGACATGATTGAGTGGACATTCGGGAGGATCGCGTGACTCGGTTAAAAGCTTGCAATCCTAATATTCTAAAAACACCAACACACTAAGTTTGGGGTGAATCCGTCGTCGTTTGATTCCACTATATCATCCATCCGATACTAGTTATCAAAATTTTTAAACCGTGTTTTGAAAAACTGAATAGAACTGTTTTCAATGCTCGATGCGAGGGCTCAAAGACGGACGGATTCAACCCCAAACTTGGCAGTGTATGGGGTTTTAGATTAATAGTAGATCAAGTTCATATATCGGAGCGGATCATGCCCATAATGTCTTTCTTTCATATCATCACTTGTACTTTAGTAGGCGATCAAGGAGGAAATCCCCCTCCATGACAGGATACCATTAATCTCATATATATATTATATATATATATATATATAATATATTATATATATATATAATACTGATAGTATATAGTATTAATATAAGTATATATAATATAATACTATATATATATATTAAAATATGTAGGCCACACTGACATCTAAGTGACACACATGTATATCAGATTCAGGGACTTCGGATAACTCATGAGGTGAGATCAGATGATTCAGGTCATGGGTTGTAGGTATTGATGATGAGTTGGGTGACTTGGGTCAATGGTGAAACTTAAATCAGATCGCTGTTGAAGGTCGGGAAGATTTTACATGAGATGGTCACATTCAGCTCACGAGCATCACGAAGATTTGATTCTGATACCATCTTTTTGTGTGTTATCTACTCTTCTATACTTATTGGAGGATCTAAAGAATCACTATTCATGCTACAATAACTTTATTTGGGAACATGGATACGAAAAAGGGGTCAATTCTTGAAGACACGATCATAATAGCATTTATTGGATTTCATGAACTCTAAATATAAAGATAACATATTTTATTATAAAAATTCTTATTAAAGGCCTCTAAACATAAAATTCGTCTTATATTTGTCTCAAACTTACGAAGGAGATATGCATGTCATCGTAAATCGCGTCAAATATATCTATCAACCCAAAGATACAACTAACTAAAGATATAAGAGAATAGTAAGTAAACCTAGCAAACATCCATGTAACACAATAAATAAAAAAATTTATATTTTAAAGTTAATATGTAGAGTTCATTCAGAATAATTTACCAAGACAAAAGCATTCCCATCAAGGCTCTTTACAAATATAATAGAAATTTAACTTAGTGATATCATGCAAACATCACAACATTTAAAAGAGGTATGATCTTAATAAATCTACTCTATAATTCACATAATTAAACCTAATTACAATTTACCAATATACAGATATGTTATTTCACCTTTAAGGCAAAGATAACACGATTTATAGTGAATTGAGTTGTGGTTTTACGCTTGCAATGGCTACAAAAAGAAGATGGATATAGATGATAACAAAGAGTATTCAAATGATAAATGTCGCAGAATCATTGATGATTTAGGATCAATGTTAAGTAGTATCCATTCTTCATAGAATAAACATATCAACATCAAATTCTAACATATATCTAAGGCAAATAAACAATAAAAATACAGGTATTTAGTTAAGATCATCATGAAAAATGACACAGATATTGCAAAGGTAACATTGTTTAACACAGTAGAAACTCTTATCGGATGCACAACGCAAAAATTTATTTTAGAGAAAAAAGATCAATCCTAACTTAACTTACGTAATAAATTAGGAACACAAGAAAATTGTCATATATATGAAATTAACATTAGTTCTCATTGAAATAGAAAAATAATCAAAGTCTATATTTCCATAAGGATGTGTTGAACAATGGAAAGACATTCAAGTTTGTTTGGTTCAAAAGTCGCTGCTGTGGAATTCATTATAACTTTGTTCGATTACAACAAATTCGAAAGAATAATCTTTTTATAAGACTTTTTCTACACAACAAATCAAAGATTACAACTCTTGAGAAACAAACACGAAAATCGTCTATCAATTCTCGTTTTCGTGGGACTTTGCCTGTGCCGGGAACGCTTTGGTTCGTGGACCGCCGATTCACAGATCGTGAAGAGGGGGCTTATGATTCTAACTTCGTTATCGAAGTAGAAATTGAAACGATATCTTATCGAAGTAAGATAGTCGTTCTTCTTAAAATCAAGTCGAAGCTTAATTTCAAGGCGTTGCAAGAAAAGAACTCAAATCTCTGCTCTCTCTGCTCTGGAATGCTCTAACAAATGCTCGATCCTCGTCAGAAGTGACCCTAGGGGGGTATTTATAGCCTCAAGGGTCAGTAACTGCAAAAACTTAACAATCGAAGAAGTCAGTACGGCGAGACAGTGTTTACTGTCTCGCTGGGCGAGACAGCGTTTGCTGTCTCGACCCGCGAGACAGTAAATTTGCTGTCTCGCTCAGCGAGACAGTAAATGCTGTCTCGGAAAATGGCAGTTTCTCGCTGTAACTGTTCTCTCACGTTTCAAACTCCGTTATTTTGGCAGTTATCCACGTGATTTTCGCCCATGATGTTTCCCACGTCCCTTGGCAGTTAATGGACACGTGTAGGGCAGTTACAAATGTAGTTTTGACTATTTCAACACTGTCTCGCTGGCGAGACAGCAAAGACTGTCTCGCTGGCGAGACAGTTCATACTTGTTTTGATTTTTCCAAAACAGTATGAAATCCTTTCTTGTGAATTTTTGAGTGATCTTCTCTATGCTTGGGATATCTATTAGCATTTTTTGACGCCTACAGATACCCCCTCCAAAGTATTCCAGACTCATTCTTTTATAGAGGAGCATGGGATACTTTGGATAAGATAGATTTTACTTACGATCCCTTCAATGCTTGGCTGAATAGATCGTATGAAAGGACTTGTAAATGGCTTCAATGTTTAACCTCTTCTGCTGTTAGTCTATCCAGTTCTTCGTAGAATAGCTAACGTTCTCCCGGCGTCGCGTTTATCGCTTGACCGTTGTCGAGATCTTGAATTGAAGTTGATACTTGCTCTTGTGAATTCAGCGTTTACCATTGAATTGGTATATCCATTGAGAATTCCTCAGGTTATCCTTAAGAATATTCAGATTAATATTCTCCAGAAACTTCCTGTTGAGGGTGGGAATACAGTTTAGACTCGTGTACCCATTGGAGTATTCCACTGTTCCATAGTGCAAAACAGAAAAGTTTACTGTCTCGCTCGGCGAGACAGAGTTGTCTGTCTCGCTCAGCGAGACAGAGTTTCCTGTCTCGCCCGGCTGCTATATAAGTCGGGACTTAGGGTTTTTAGGGTTTTTCACGTCGATTTTTTGCGATTTTCAGGCGATTCTTGGGCGATTTTCGAGCGATTTTCGACCAGTTCTTCACCTCTTCTTCTTCTCTTCGTTTCTGACTTTGGTGGTGCTTCGATTTGAAGAGATTTCATTTGGATTTGAAAGGTCTGTTTCCCCTCTTTTCTTCAAAATCTTGACTTTTGGCAACCTGTGACTGTGCATGCAGCATTTCAGTTGTATTTGTCCTATTTTTTTGTCGATTTCATGTTCAAAATCTTAACCTTTCTCTTGGATTTCAATGTAGATCATATACTCATCATGTCGCCACGTAGAGCTCGAGGGAAGGGAATCCGGCCGACTGTTCAGAGCCCTGAGGAGGCTGCCCCTGCTGCACCCTCACGTGGAGGTACATTTCTTTCGCCTTTTCACGAATTTAAATATTGTATTTCGTCCATTCCATATATATATGCACCTGTATTTGCTTGCAGAAGCAATTTTGAGGACTTATCGCTCTATTGAAGAGAGTCGATAAGTGAATATTTGTCAGAGGTGTAGTGTTAACGTGACAAGAAGAATATTGCTATGGAAGCAATTTTGAGGACTTATCGCTCTATTGAAGAGAGTCGATAAGTGAATATTTGTCAGAGGTGTAGTGTTAACGTGACAAGAAGAATATTGCTATGGAAGCAATTTTGAGGACTTATCGCTCTATTGAAGAGAGTCGATAAGTGAATATTTGTCAGAGGTGTAGTGTTAACGTGACAAGAAGAATATTGCTATGGAAGCAATTTTGAGGACTTATCGCTCTATTGAAGAGAGTCGATAAGTGAATATTTGTCAGAGGTGTAGTGTTAACGTGACAAGAAGAATATTGCTATGGAAGCAATTTTGAGGACTTATCGCTCTATTGAAGAGAGTCGATAAGTGAATATTTGTCAGAGGTGTAGTGTTAACGTGACAAGAAGAATATTGCTATGGAAGCAATTTTGAGGACTTATCGCTCTATTGAAGAGAGTCGATAAGTGAATATTTGTCAGAGGTGTAGTGTTAACGTGACAAGAAGAATATTGCTATGGAAGCAATTTTGAGGACTTATCGCTCTATTGAAGAGAGTCGATAAGTGAATATTTGTCAGAGGTGTAGTGTTAACGTGACAAGAAGAATATTGCTATGGAAGCAATTTTGAGGACTTATCGCTCTATTGAAGAGAGTCGATAAGTGAATATTTGTCAGAGGTGTAGTGTTAACGTGACAAGAAGAATATTGCTATGGAAGCAATTTTGAGGACTTATCGCTCTATTGAAGAGAGTCGATAAGTGAATATTTGTCAGAGGTGTAGTGTTAACGTGACAAGAAGAATATTGCTATGGAAGCAATTTTGAGGACTTATCGCTCTATTGAAGAGAGTCGATAAGTGAATATTTGTCAGAGGTGTAGTGTTAACGTGACAAGAAGAATATTGCTATGGAAGCAATTTTGAGGACTTATCGCTCTATTGAAGAGAGTCGATAAGTGAATATTTGTCAGAGGTGTAGTGTTAACGTGACAAGAAGAATATTGCTATGGAAGCAATTTTGAGGACTTATCGCTCTATTGAAGAGAGTCGATAAGTGAATATTTGTCAGAGGTGTAGTGTTAACGTGACAAGAAGAATATTGCTATGGAAGCAATTTTGAGGACTTATCGCTCTATTGAAGAGAGTCGATAAGTGAATATTTGTCAGAGGTGTAGTGTTAACGTGACAAGAAGAATATTGCTATGGAAGCAATTTTGAGGACTTATCGCTCTATTGAAGAGAGTCGATAAGTGAATATTTGTCAGAGGTGTAGTGTTAACGTGACAAGAAGAATATTGCTATGGAAGCAATTTTGAGGACTTATCGCTCTATTGAAGAGAGTCGATAAGTGAATATTTGTCAGAGGTGTAGTGTTAACGTGACAAGAAGAATATTGCTATGGAAGCAATTTTGAGGACTTATCGCTCTATTGAAGAGAGTCGATAAGTGAATATTTGTCAGAGGTGTAGTGTTAACGTGACAAGAAGAATATTGCTATGGAAGCAATTTTGAGGACTTATCGCTCTATTGAAGAGAGTCGATAAGTGAATATTTGTCAGAGGTGTAGTGTTAACGTGACAAGAAGAATATTGCTATGGAAGCAATTTTGAGGACTTATCGCTCTATTGAAGAGAGTCGATAAGTGAATATTTGTCAGAGGTGTAGTGTTAACGTGACAAGAAGAATATTGCTATGGAAGCAATTTTGAGGACTTATCGCTCTATTGAAGAGAGTCGATAAGTGAATATTTGTCAGAGGTGTAGTGTTAACGTGACAAGAAGAATATTGCTATGGAAGCAATTTTGAGGACTTATCGCTCTATTGAAGAGAGTCGATAAGTGAATATTTGTCAGAGGTGTAGTGTTAACGTGACAAGAAGAATATTGCTATGGAAGCAATTTTGAGGACTTATCGCTCTATTGAAGAGAGTCGATAAGTGAATATTTGTCAGAGGTGTAGTGTTAACGTGACAAGAAGAATATTGCTATGGAAGCAATTTTGAGGACTTATCGCTCTATTGAAGAGAGTCGATAAGTGAATATTTGTCAGAGGTGTAGTGTTAACGTGACAAGAAGAATATTGCTATGGAAGCAATTTTGAGGACTTATCGCTCTATTGAAGAGAGTCGATAAGTGAATATTTGTCAGAGGTGTAGTGTTAACGTGACAAGAAGAATATTGCTATGGAAGCAATTTTGAGGACTTATCGCTCTATTGAAGAGAGTCGATAAGTGAATATTTGTCAGAGGTGTAGTGTTAACGTGACAAGAAGAATATTGCTATGGAAGCAATTTTGAGGACTTATCGCTCTATTGAAGAGAGTCGATAAGTGAATATTTGTCAGAGGTGTAGTGTTAACGTGACAAGAAGAATATTGCTATGGAAGCAATTTTGAGGACTTATCGCTCTATTGAAGAGAGTCGATAAGTGAATATTTGTCAGAGGTGTAGTGTTAACGTGACAAGAAGAATATTGCTATGGAAGCAATTTTGAGGACTTATCGCTCTATTGAAGAGAGTCGATAAGTGAATATTTGTCAGAGGTGTAGTGTTAACGTGACAAGAAGAATATTGCTATGGAAGCAATTTTGAGGACTTATCGCTCTATTGAAGAGAGTCGATAAGTGAATATTTGTCAGAGGTGTAGTGTTAACGTGACAAGAAGAATATTGCTATGGAAGCAATTTTGAGGACTTATCGCTCTATTGAAGAGAGTCGATAAGTGAATATTTGTCAGAGGTGTAGTGTTAACGTGACAAGAAGAATATTGCTATGGAAGCAATTTTGAGGACTTATCGCTCTATTGAAGAGAGTCGATAAGTGAATATTTGTCAGAGGTGTAGTGTTAACGTGACAAGAAGAATATTGCTATGGAAGCAATTTTGAGGACTTATCGCTCTATTGAAGAGAGTCGATAAGTGAATATTTGTCAGAGGTGTAGTGTTAACGTGACAAGAAGAATATTGCTATGGAAGCAATTTTGAGGACTTATCGCTCTATTGAAGAGAGTCGATAAGTGAATATTTGTCAGAGGTGTAGTGTTAACGTGACAAGAAGAATATTGCTATGGAAGCAATTTTGAGGACTTATCGCTCTATTGAAGAGAGTCGATAAGTGAATATTTGTCAGAGGTGTAGTGTTAACGTGACAAGAAGAATATTGCTATGGAAGCAATTTTGAGGACTTATCGCTCTATTGAAGAGAGTCGATAAGTGAATATTTGTCAGAGGTGTAGTGTTAACGTGACAAGAAGAATATTGCTATGGAAGCAATTTTGAGGACTTATCGCTCTATTGAAGAGAGTCGATAAGTGAATATTTGTCAGAGGTGTAGTGTTAACGTGACAAGAAGAATATTGCTATGGAAGCAATTTTGAGGACTTATCGCTCTATTGAAGAGAGTCGATAAGTGAATATTTGTCAGAGGTGTAGTGTTAACGTGACAAGAAGAATATTGCTATGGAAGCAATTTTGAGGACTTATCGCTCTATTGAAGAGAGTCGATAAGTGAATATTTGTCAGAGGTGTAGTGTTAACGTGACAAGAAGAATATTGCTATGGAAGCAATTTTGAGGACTTATCGCTCTATTGAAGAGAGTCGATAAGTGAATATTTGTCAGAGGTGTAGTGTTAACGTGACAAGAAGAATATTGCTATGGAAGCAATTTTGAGGACTTATCGCTCTATTGAAGAGAGTCGATAAGTGAATATTTGTCAGAGGTGTAGTGTTAACGTGACAAGAAGAATATTGCTATGGAAGCAATTTTGAGGACTTATCGCTCTATTGAAGAGAGTCGATAAGTGAATATTTGTCAGAGGTGTAGTGTTAACGTGACAAGAAGAATATTGCTATGGAAGCAATTTTGAGGACTTATCGCTCTATTGAAGAGAGTCGATAAGTGAATATTTGTCAGAGGTGTAGTGTTAACGTGACAAGAAGAATATTGCTATGGAAGCAATTTTGAGGACTTATCGCTCTATTGAAGAGAGTCGATAAGTGAATATTTGTCAGAGGTGTAGTGTTAACGTGACAAGAAGAATATTGCTATGGAAGCAATTTTGAGGACTTATCGCTCTATTGAAGAGAGTCGATAAGTGAATATTTGTCAGAGGTGTAGTGTTAACGTGACAAGAAGAATATTGCTATGGAAGCAATTTTGAGGACTTATCGCTCTATTGAAGAGAGTCGATAAGTGAATATTTGTCAGAGGTGTAGTGTTAACGTGACAAGAAGAATATTGCTATGGAAGCAATTTTGAGGACTTATCGCTCTATTGAAGAGAGTCGATAAGTGAATATTTGTCAGAGGTGTAGTGTTAACGTGACAAGAAGAATATTGCTATGGAAGCAATTTTGAGGACTTATCGCTCTATTGAAGAGAGTCGATAAGTGAATATTTGTCAGAGGTGTAGTGTTAACGTGACAAGAAGAATATTGCTATGGAAGCAATTTTGAGGACTTATCGCTCTATTGAAGAGAGTCGATAAGTGAATATTTGTCAGAGGTGTAGTGTTAACGTGACAAGAAGAATATTGCTATGGAAGCAATTTTGAGGACTTATCGCTCTATTGAAGAGAGTCGATAAGTGAATATTTGTCAGAGGTGTAGTGTTAACGTGACAAGAAGAATATTGCTATGGAAGCAATTTTGAGGACTTATCGCTCTATTGAAGAGAGTCGATAAGTGAATATTTGTCAGAGGTGTAGTGTTAACGTGACAAGAAGAATATTGCTATGGAAGCAATTTTGAGGACTTATCGCTCTATTGAAGAGAGTCGATAAGTGAATATTTGTCAGAGGTGTAGTGTTAACGTGACAAGAAGAATATTGCTATGGAAGCAATTTTGAGGACTTATCGCTCTATTGAAGAGAGTCGATAAGTGAATATTTGTCAGAGGTGTAGTGTTAACGTGACAAGAAGAATATTGCTATGGAAGCAATTTTGAGGACTTATCGCTCTATTGAAGAGAGTCGATAAGTGAATATTTGTCAGAGGTGTAGTGTTAACGTGACAAGAAGAATATTGCTATGGAAGCAATTTTGAGGACTTATCGCTCTATTGAAGAGAGTCGATAAGTGAATATTTGTCAGAGGTGTAGTGTTAACGTGACAAGAAGAATATTGCTATGGAAGCAATTTTGAGGACTTATCGCTCTATTGAAGAGAGTCGATAAGTGAATATTTGTCAGAGGTGTAGTGTTAACGTGACAAGAAGAATATTGCTATGGAAGCAATTTTGAGGACTTATCGCTCTATTGAAGAGAGTCGATAAGTGAATATTTGTCAGAGGTGTAGTGTTAACGTGACAAGAAGAATATTGCTATGGAAGCAATTTTGAGGACTTATCGCTCTATTGAAGAGAGTCGATAAGTGAATATTTGTCAGAGGTGTAGTGTTAACGTGACAAGAAGAATATTGCTATGGAAGCAATTTTGAGGACTTATCGCTCTATTGAAGAGAGTCGATAAGTGAATATTTGTCAGAGGTGTAGTGTTAACGTGACAAGAAGAATATTGCTATGGAAGCAATTTTGAGGACTTATCGCTCTATTGAAGAGAGTCGATAAGTGAATATTTGTCAGAGGTGTAGTGTTAACGTGACAAGAAGAATATTGCTATGGAAGCAATTTTGAGGACTTATCGCTCTATTGAAGAGAGTCGATAAGTGAATATTTGTCAGAGGTGTAGTGTTAACGTGACAAGAAGAATATTGCTATGGAAGCAATTTTGAGGACTTATCGCTCTATTGAAGAGAGTCGATAAGTGAATATTTGTCAGAGGTGTAGTGTTAACGTGACAAGAAGAATATTGCTATGGAAGCAATTTTGAGGACTTATCGCTCTATTGAAGAGAGTCGATAAGTGAATATTTGTCAGAGGTGTAGTGTTAACGTGACAAGAAGAATATTGCTATGGAAGCAATTTTGAGGACTTATCGCTCTATTGAAGAGAGTCGATAAGTGAATATTTGTCAGAGGTGTAGTGTTAACGTGACAAGAAGAATATTGCTATGGAAGCAATTTTGAGGACTTATCGCTCTATTGAAGAGAGTCGATAAGTGAATATTTGTCAGAGGTGTAGTGTTAACGTGACAAGAAGAATATTGCTATGGAAGCAATTTTGAGGACTTATCGCTCTATTGAAGAGAGTCGATAAGTGAATATTTGTCAGAGGTGTAGTGTTAACGTGACAAGAAGAATATTGCTATGGAAGCAATTTTGAGGACTTATCGCTCTATTGAAGAGAGTCGATAAGTGAATATTTGTCAGAGGTGTAGTGTTAACGTGACAAGAAGAATATTGCTATGGAAGCAATTTTGAGGACTTATCGCTCTATTGAAGAGAGTCGATAAGTGAATATTTGTCAGAGGTGTAGTGTTAACGTGACAAGAAGAATATTGCTATGGAAGCAATTTTGAGGACTTATCGCTCTATTGAAGAGAGTCGATAAGTGAATATTTGTCAGAGGTGTAGTGTTAACGTGACAAGAAGAATATTGCTATGGAAGCAATTTTGAGGACTTATCGCTCTATTGAAGAGAGTCGATAAGTGAATATTTGTCAGAGGTGTAGTGTTAACGTGACAAGAAGAATATTGCTATGGAAGCAATTTTGAGGACTTATCGCTCTATTGAAGAGAGTCGATAAGTGAATATTTGTCAGAGGTGTAGTGTTAACGTGACAAGAAGAATATTGCTATGGAAGCAATTTTGAGGACTTATCGCTCTATTGAAGAGAGTCGATAAGTGAATATTTGTCAGAGGTGTAGTGTTAACGTGACAAGAAGAATATTGCTATGGAAGCAATTTTGAGGACTTATCGCTCTATTGAAGAGAGTCGATAAGTGAATATTTGTCAGAGGTGTAGTGTTAACGTGACAAGAAGAATATTGCTATGGAAGCAATTTTGAGGACTTATCGCTCTATTGAAGAGAGTCGATAAGTGAATATTTGTCAGAGGTGTAGTGTTAACGTGACAAGAAGAATATTGCTATGGAAGCAATTTTGAGGACTTATCGCTCTATTGAAGAGAGTCGATAAGTGAATATTTGTCAGAGGTGTAGTGTTAACGTGACAAGAAGAATATTGCTATGGAAGCAATTTTGAGGACTTATCGCTCTATTGAAGAGAGTCGATAAGTGAATATTTGTCAGAGGTGTAGTGTTAACGTGACAAGAAGAATATTGCTATGGAAGCAATTTTGAGGACTTATCGCTCTATTGAAGAGAGTCGATAAGTGAATATTTGTCAGAGGTGTAGTGTTAACGTGACAAGAAGAATATTGCTATGGAAGCAATTTTGAGGACTTATCGCTCTATTGAAGAGAGTCGATAAGTGAATATTTGTCAGAGGTGTAGTGTTAACGTGACAAGAAGAATATTGCTATGGAAGCAATTTTGAGGACTTATCGCTCTATTGAAGAGAGTCGATAAGTGAATATTTGTCAGAGGTGTAGTGTTAACGTGACAAGAAGAATATTGCTATGGAAGCAATTTTGAGGACTTATCGCTCTATTGAAGAGAGTCGATAAGTGAATATTTGTCAGAGGTGTAGTGTTAACGTGACAAGAAGAATATTGCTATGGAAGCAATTTTGAGGACTTATCGCTCTATTGAAGAGAGTCGATAAGTGAATATTTGTCAGAGGTGTAGTGTTAACGTGACAAGAAGAATATTGCTATGGAAGCAATTTTGAGGACTTATCGCTCTATTGAAGAGAGTCGATAAGTGAATATTTGTCAGAGGTGTAGTGTTAACGTGACAAGAAGAATATTGCTATGGAAGCAATTTTGAGGACTTATCGCTCTATTGAAGAGAGTCGATAAGTGAATATTTGTCAGAGGTGTAGTGTTAACGTGACAAGAAGAATATTGCTATGGAAGCAATTTTGAGGACTTATCGCTCTATTGAAGAGAGTCGATAAGTGAATATTTGTCAGAGGTGTAGTGTTAACGTGACAAGAAGAATATTGCTATGGAAGCAATTTTGAGGACTTATCGCTCTATTGAAGAGAGTCGATAAGTGAATATTTGTCAGAGGTGTAGTGTTAACGTGACAAGAAGAATATTGCTATGGAAGCAATTTTGAGGACTTATCGCTCTATTGAAGAGAGTCGATAAGTGAATATTTGTCAGAGGTGTAGTGTTAACGTGACAAGAAGAATATTGCTATGGAAGCAATTTTGAGGACTTATCGCTCTATTGAAGAGAGTCGATAAGTGAATATTTGTCAGAGGTGTAGTGTTAACGTGACAAGAAGAATATTGCTATGGAAGCAATTTTGAGGACTTATCGCTCTATTGAAGAGAGTCGATAAGTGAATATTTGTCAGAGGTGTAGTGTTAACGTGACAAGAAGAATATTGCTATGGAAGCAATTTTGAGGACTTATCGCTCTATTGAAGAGAGTCGATAAGTGAATATTTGTCAGAGGTGTAGTGTTAACGTGACAAGAAGAATATTGCTATGGAAGCAATTTTGAGGACTTATCGCTCTATTGAAGAGAGTCGATAAGTGAATATTTGTCAGAGGTGTAGTGTTAACGTGACAAGAAGAATATTGCTATGGAAGCAATTTTGAGGACTTATCGCTCTATTGAAGAGAGTCGATAAGTGAATATTTGTCAGAGGTGTAGTGTTAACGTGACAAGAAGAATATTGCTATGGAAGCAATTTTGAGGACTTATCGCTCTATTGAAGAGAGTCGATAAGTGAATATTTGTCAGAGGTGTAGTGTTAACGTGACAAGAAGAATATTGCTATGGAAGCAATTTTGAGGACTTATCGCTCTATTGAAGAGAGTCGATAAGTGAATATTTGTCAGAGGTGTAGTGTTAACGTGACAAGAAGAATATTGCTATGGAAGCAATTTTGAGGACTTATCGCTCTATTGAAGAGAGTCGATAAGTGAATATTTGTCAGAGGTGTAGTGTTAACGTGACAAGAAGAATATTGCTATGGAAGCAATTTTGAGGACTTATCGCTCTATTGAAGAGAGTCGATAAGTGAATATTTGTCAGAGGTGTAGTGTTAACGTGACAAGAAGAATATTGCTATGGAAGCAATTTTGAGGACTTATCGCTCTATTGAAGAGAGTCGATAAGTGAATATTTGTCAGAGGTGTAGTGTTAACGTGACAAGAAGAATATTGCTATGGAAGCAATTTTGAGGACTTATCGCTCTATTGAAGAGAGTCGATAAGTGAATATTTGTCAGAGGTGTAGTGTTAACGTGACAAGAAGAATATTGCTATGGAAGCAATTTTGAGGACTTATCGCTCTATTGAAGAGAGTCGATAAGTGAATATTTGTCAGAGGTGTAGTGTTAACGTGACAAGAAGAATATTGCTATGGAAGCAATTTTGAGGACTTATCGCTCTATTGAAGAGAGTCGATAAGTGAATATTTGTCAGAGGTGTAGTGTTAACGTGACAAGAAGAATATTGCTATGGAAGCAATTTTGAGGACTTATCGCTCTATTGAAGAGAGTCGATAAGTGAATATTTGTCAGAGGTGTAGTGTTAACGTGACAAGAAGAATATTGCTATGGAAGCAATTTTGAGGACTTATCGCTCTATTGAAGAGAGTCGATAAGTGAATATTTGTCAGAGGTGTAGTGTTAACGTGACAAGAAGAATATTGCTATGGAAGCAATTTTGAGGACTTATCGCTCTATTGAAGAGAGTCGATAAGTGAATATTTGTCAGAGGTGTAGTGTTAACGTGACAAGAAGAATATTGCTATGGAAGCAATTTTGAGGACTTATCGCTCTATTGAAGAGAGTCGATAAGTGAATATTTGTCAGAGGTGTAGTGTTAACGTGACAAGAAGAATATTGCTATGGAAGCAATTTTGAGGACTTATCGCTCTATTGAAGAGAGTCGATAAGTGAATATTTGTCAGAGGTGTAGTGTTAACGTGACAAGAAGAATATTGCTATGGAAGCAATTTTGAGGACTTATCGCTCTATTGAAGAGAGTCGATAAGTGAATATTTGTCAGAGGTGTAGTGTTAACGTGACAAGAAGAATATTGCTATGGAAGCAATTTTGAGGACTTATCGCTCTATTGAAGAGAGTCGATAAGTGAATATTTGTCAGAGGTGTAGTGTTAACGTGACAAGAAGAATATTGCTATGGAAGCAATTTTGAGGACTTATCGCTCTATTGAAGAGAGTCGATAAGTGAATATTTGTCAGAGGTGTAGTGTTAACGTGACAAGAAGAATATTGCTATGGAAGCAATTTTGAGGACTTATCGCTCTATTGAAGAGAGTCGATAAGTGAATATTTGTCAGAGGTGTAGTGTTAACGTGACAAGAAGAATATTGCTATGGAAGCAATTTTGAGGACTTATCGCTCTATTGAAGAGAGTCGATAAGTGAATATTTGTCAGAGGTGTAGTGTTAACGTGACAAGAAGAATATTGCTATGGAAGCAATTTTGAGGACTTATCGCTCTATTGAAGAGAGTCGATAAGTGAATATTTGTCAGAGGTGTAGTGTTAACGTGACAAGAAGAATATTGCTATGGAAGCAATTTTGAGGACTTATCGCTCTATTGAAGAGAGTCGATAAGTGAATATTTGTCAGAGGTGTAGTGTTAACGTGACAAGAAGAATATTGCTATGAAAGCAATTTTGAGGACTTATCGCTCTATTGAAGAGAGTCGATAAGTGAATATTTGTCAGAGGTGTAGTGTTAACGTGACAAGAAGAATATTGCTATGGAAGCAATTTTGAGGACTTATCGCTCTATTGAAGAGAGTCGATAAGTGGATATTTGTCAGAGGTGTAGTGTTAACGTGACATCTGTGGGGGAAAGAATATTGTAGCGTCTCATTAGGGAGGACTGCTGAATATCTTATCATCGGAGCGATGAATTGTGATACTTGTGATTTGAACAAGATTGTGGAATTTTATCAACCCATTTAAGAAGGGCTGATAAATTGGATATTTACCACTCTGTTGGGGAGAGTTAGTAAATTGATCATGACTTGAATGATTTTGAAGACTTATTGTTCTTCTGATGAGAATCAACAAGTGGATTTTGACAGAGGAATCATTGTTACAACTATGTAAACAAGACTCAGGCTCTGTAGGATATGACATCCGTCTGAGGTGTAGTATTAACCTGACGATGATTTAAATCCAATGTGGTCCTTTCGCTTGGGATAATTGTACTGCAAACAAGGTGACCTTGCGTTGAAGGTTCGAAACGCAGAATTAAGAACCATTGCAACGCAGGTCTAGGCCTGGCGTTTGGAAAATTTGAACGCAGAGGTAATTCTGCGTTAAAGTCTTACTCGACTTTATCCATTAACGTGTAATGATCACGTTTTAGAGTCCCAATCTGATTTAACAGCCCGACGGCTGTTATAAATAGCCCCGTAGGGTCACATCAAGAGTTATTCAACTCTTTTTGCCTTGCTTAGTTCCAAGAACGAGAATTCTCGTTTCTGTTGATTTTCTGCCAATTCTCTCCGACGAACTCCGTCTTCTCCGATTGAGATCACCCGCATGGCGCCCAGAAGGATGAGTTCGGGTTCCAAGAAGGTCGTCAAGGCGACTTCGGAGGCGCCGTCGGCCGATACCACCGGCGATGTCGCTGCTTTGACAAGAGCTCCGACATTGCCGTCGCTGTCGCATGAACTTTGTTGCCGTGGTAAGGGGCGGCTATGGCAACTTGTTTCGACAAGTTCTCTGAAAACCCTAGATGGGTTCTCCTCAACGAGGAAGATGACTCTTTCTCCATCAGAAACGCAGAGTTATGGCTCTATGTTACAAATTGGAAACGCAGACTTAAGACTGCGTTTGAAGAACATAGAGTTAATTCTCTATGTCAAAACTTGGGAACGCAGAGTTTAGGGCTCTGTGTTAAAATTGGAAACGCAGGCTTAAGACCGCGTTTAGGAAACATAGAGTTAATACTCTTTGTTGAAATTGGGAACACAGAGTTTAGAGCTCTGTGTTAAAAATTGGAAACGCAGGCTTAAAGTTCTGCATTCAAGAAACATAGAGTTAACTCTCTTTGTTAAAATTGGGAACACAGAGTTTGGAGCTCTGTGTTAAAAATTGGAAACGCAGGCTTAGAATTCTGCGTTCAAGTGTTGTAACGCAGGATTTAATCTCCGCGTTCAGGTGTTATAACGCAGGATTTTATCTCTGCGTTCAAATGTTGTAACGCAGGATTTTATCTCTGCGTTCAGGTGTTATAACGCAGGATTTTATCTCTGCGTTCAAATGTTGTAACGCAGGATTTTATCTCTGCGTTCAAATGTTGTAACGCAGGATTTTATCTTTGCGTTGTTCATTTCATGTTAGCAATCTCTTTATACTGCTAACTGTTGCTTTTGATTTTTACAGTGCTTTTTTCCAATGTGCCACTTCTGCCGGAGCAGCACTTCAAGCTTTTGATTTTTACAGTGCTTTTTTCCAATGTGCCACTTCTGCCGGAGCAGCACTTCAACTACACTGATAATTCCGAAGTGGGGAGAGCTTTTGGTCTTCATAGAGAAATTCCTCTGTGCACTTTCCCGAGCTTGGAGCGGGTCTAAGAGAGCTAAGCTGATGGGGGACGCCATGAAGTCTGCACTTGCTTCGTCTCCCGAAAACAGCGGGGATACTATACCTCCAGCTGCTCCTCCTAGTCCTGAAATCCTGACAGGTGGGCAGGGATTGATTGTCCCAGATTCAGTGCCAGATGTGCCCGAAAAGATATCATCTAAAGCTGTAAACGCTCCCATTCGCACTGATTATGAGAATTGCTTCACTTATCCGCCGACTGCTCCACCCCCAAGCTCGGAGACTTTGAGGAAACTCATCGAGCAATTAGAGTACTGGATGCAGATGACTATTGATGTCGTTAGTCTCGGGGACGTGAGTTTCAAAGTCTTCGAACCCCATCTGCTGAAGTGTCTTGCCAAGATTAGGGACCAGGGGGATACATCGTGGACTGAACATTGTCGCGAGAGCATTATTGTTCTGGAATACGAATTGGAATTCCTTTCAATGCTACAACGCGATGCCATCGAACCAGAAGTGGATCGGGCTCTTTCTCAGGCCAGAGCCTTGAAGGTACAGCAGCAAGAAGCTCTTCAGAAGAGTCTAAACGAAGCAGATTCTCGTATTACTCGCCTGCGCGGGGAACATCTTCAAGTGCAAGTGGACTTGGGCACTTTTGCTGCAGGTATTCGGGATACTGCGATTGAGCTTACCCGTGCTGGTATCGAGCAAGCTCAGATAACTGCTCGATTAGCGGGCGACATGGAAGTCATAAAAGGGTTAATTGCTTATTGTGACGGGCTTTTCAAGGGCTATTGTGATGAGCTTGTTGCTGCTGACAAAGTTAGGCGGGAGATTGCAGAAGCAGCGCCAAATGAAGAGGAGCTCAAGAGCAAGATAACAGAGGAAGTCAAAAAGGCTCGTGAGGAGAAAATATTGGCGCTGAAAGCTAAACTCAAGTCTTTTAGACTGATGAGCTCCGATGTTTAGGACTTGGATTGCTTTTTAGCTAGGAATAATTTTGTATCATTTTCGTTTCGATTCATTTTGTATTCAAATCAAAAATATTGAATGAAAATGATATCATTTTGGCTCTCATCATCTCTTTTGTTGAAATCTGGTTCAGGACAATGAAAAGTAAAGCAAATGCCATAAGTATAGTGTTAACCTGGCATGAAATTGAAATTTTCTTTATTATACCGATTCTAGCAAATTTCAATCGTCAGAGGTGTAATGTTAACATGACGAAATACAAGACAGGGTTACATTATAAATAGGCAACCCCCAGCCTGATTTAGCTGGGGTTCAGGGGGCTACATGATTTATGGGAAGTATCTCTTAAGGAACTTCCCATTGATTGGCATCATGAGCCTATCTCCTTTTTGATTGATGAGACGATAAGCTCCATTCGAATAGACTGATTCTATTACGAAGGGCCCCTCCCATTTGGGATTGAACTTCCCTTTGGTTTTGTGGGTCATTACCATGGGTCGTCTGTTGGCCAAAACTAGATCGCCTTTCCTGAAAATCCGTTCCTTGACCTTTTTGTTGTAGGCCTTGGAAATACGGGCTTGATACAGCTCAATCTGTTGCTGCGCTTGAAGTCGTTTGTCATCTAGAGCTTCAAGTTCTTGCAGACGTCGTTGATGTTTTTCTTCTTCTGTTAGTCCAGTTGTGATAGCAACTCTCAGAGAAGGGATCTGAATTTCCAATGGCAGTACAGCCTCGCAGCCATATACCAAAGAGAATGGTGTAGCTCTTGTAGGGGTCCTCACTGTTGTGCGGTAAGCCCACAGGCATTCACCGAGTCTTTCATCCCAATCGCGCCGGCTCTTGGAAACAAACTTTTTGAGAAGCTTCACTATGGTTTTGTTGAAAGCTTCTGCAAGACCATTTGCTGGTGGGTAATACGCCGTAGATGCAACACTTTGGATTCTGAATTTATCACAAAATCTCTGAAACCCAAAGCTGACGAATTGTGTCCCGTTGTCGTGAACTATTCGTCTTGGGACTCCAAAACGATAGATGACGTGATGTTTGATGAACTTGATCACGTTTGAAGTCTTGACTTCTTTTAACGGGATTGCCTCCGCCCACTTGGAGAAATAGTCGGTCACGGCTAGAATGAACCGGTGTCCTTTGGACGTCGGAGGGGAGATCGGTCCGACGATATCCATGCCCCACATTTCGAATGGCCAAGTCGCCGATGTGGGGTGTAAGTTCCCCGGTGCTTGGTGAATAAAATCTCCATGAATTTGGCATGCGTGACAACGTTTAGCGTAGTCAACCGCGTCTGAAAACATCCTCGGCCAATAATAGCCGATTCGTCGGAGTCGATCTCCTAATTTAGCTCCAGGTTGATGAGCTCCGCACATTCCGCCGTGAGCTTCCTTGAGGGCCTCTTTCGCTTCCTTCCGAGAAAGGCATCGAAGTAAGATTCCATCATGTGATTTACGATACAAGACTTGAGAAACTGCATCATAATAGAATTGGAGGGCCTTCCGTTTGATGGCAGCCGCTTCCTTAGGGTCATCGGGTAGAATTCCATATAGGGCATAGTCGATGTATGGGAATCGCCAATCCCTAGATTCGAATTCCATAAATGCCGTACAGACTTCTCCCGACGTCATCTCGTCTGGGTTTTCCTCTATGGAGATCTTGGAAAAGCACAGCTTACGTCCCATGACCGGGATCGTCGCTTCCACTCCTGGTGGCAAGGCTAGTGAAGTTGCCAAAGAGGCTAAGGCATCAGCATATGCATTCTGAGCTCTTGGCACATATTCAATAAAGAAGCCTTCAAACTTTTGAGCTTGCTCTAGCACCGCGAAGTAATACGGAATCAAATCCTCATGACGTACTTCGTACTCTCCTCGGACTTGATTAACGATGAGCTGAGAATCACCGTAAGCCTCAAGGTGCTGAACATTAAGTTCTTCAGCACATTGCATTCCTAATAGCAGAGCATTATACTCGGCTACATTGTTGGTGCATGGTTCGATTAAAGAGAATCCCCTTGGGATTACGTGGCCGTTCGGAGAGATTAACACTACTCCTACTCCCGCAGTGATTGCTCCATGAGGATTTGCTCTGGATGCACCGTCGAAGAATAGCTTCCACACTTGCGTAGCTTCTTGGGTAGCGCAAGCTTCAGCAACCTCGTCAGGTAATTCCTCGTACAACTTAGATGCTCCTGATACTGGATGATCGGCTAAGAAGTCTGCCAGTGCTTGGCCCTTGACCGCCTTTTGAGGCATGAACTGCATGTCGTATTGCGACAAGAGAATGGCCCATTTTGCAAGCCGGCAATTTAGAGATGATGGTTTTGTCATCAGAACTCTCAAAGGATTTACCTTAGAGATGACCTGAATGGTCTGTCCAACTAGGTAATGTCGCATCTTTTGGATTGCGAATACCAAGGCGAGACACTCTTTTTCGACCGGATTGTACCGATGTTCGGCTCCCATCATAGTCCTGCTCAGGTAATAGATGGCTTGCTCTTGACCTTGATCATTGTTCTGAGCTAACAAAGCACCAAGAGAATGATCCATGGCCCTCACATATAACAGGAATGGTTTTCCTGATATCGGGGCCACGAGAACTGGCGGTTGAGTGAGATATTTTTTAATCTCCTCGAATGCTCTTTGACACTCAGCATCCCAAACAAAGGATATTCCTTTCTTCATGAGCTTAGAGAAAGGTTGGCAGCGCCCTGAAAGATTTGATATGAATCTTCGAATGTAGGCCAGTCTGCCTTGCAAACCTCTGAGCTCTTTGAGATTCTTCGGAGGTGGCATGTCTTGGATGGCACGCACTTTTTCTGGGTCAAGAGAGATTCCCTTGGAAGTAACGATAAATCCCAGGAATTTTCCACTTGAAACTCCGAGGAATGATTTTGTTGGGTTCATCTTCAGTTGATGTGCTCGCATGATTTCGAACATTGTCTTCAGATCTGCAAGATGATCGTCTTTACATTGACTCTTTACTGCTATGTCATCAACGTAGCACTCGATCTTCTTTCGTAGGTGTTCATGAAAAATTGCGTTCATTGCACGTTGGTAAGTTGCACCTGCGTTTTTCAAGCCGAAGGGCATCACTGTGTAGCAATACACCCCCCGTGGTGTTCTAAAAGCAGTATGCTTTTCATCGTCCGGGTGCATCTTTATCTGATTATACCCAGAGAATCCGTCCATGAAAGACATCCTTTCATACCCGCAGGTGTTGTCAATCATAACATCCGTGATGGGGAGTGGGAATTCGTCTTTCGGACAGGCGGCATTGAGATCGCGGAAATCGATGCATATCCGGACTTTACCGTTCTTCTTGGGAACTGGGACGATGTTGGCCACCCAGTCAGGGTGTTGTTCTTCCCTAACAAAACCTGAGTCTATAAGCTTTTTAACTTCTGACTCAATTGATTCCATGATCTCTGGACGAAACCTGCGTTGTTGCTGTTTAACGGGTTTTACGTCCGGATCGATGTTGAGACGGTGCATGGCAACCTTCGAGTCTAGACCAGGCATATCTTCATAATTCCAAGCGAAGACATCTATATATTCTCGGATGAGAGATATAAGGTCCTCTTTTTCGGATGATGATAAGTCTTCGGCTATAAAGATGGGTTTGGGGTCAGACTCATCTCCCATGTTGACCAGGATCACCTTATCTTCAGTGGGTGGTTCACGTTGTTCGAAGCGCATATCCCACAAGATGTTAAGGCGTTTGATCCAAGGATCATCGGTTGATTCGACTAACTCTTCGTCACCCCCTGCATCTTCGTCGGGGTGGCTAGTTGAAGCCATGTTCACAGTCAAACTTTTAAAGCAAGGTCCAACACTGACGTCGGATTCCCATGAAGAGGTTCCGGATGAATGGTCTTGACGCAGATAATTGCTGATCTTGTTTTCTGAGGCAGGGGGAGTTGTGACATAACCTAAACCCCTTCCGGTTTTTTGATAGTAATCCGGAGGTTTTCCTTCAGGGGTTAGAGACATCCGGATTGGGGTTCGCCTACCTTTCCCGAAGTTCAGACCCTGTTTCTCATTAAAGTTATACCCCATTTGTTTCATTAAGTATATAGAATTAGGTTCATGATAATGGAATTGGGGGACTCCGTCGTCTTCCTCTGAACTTCCTCGTTTGAGTTGTTCAGGTTTGACTTTACCAAAACAGATCGGCTTCTGCCCTTTCCTTTTGGATGGAACTTTGAAGAAAGCCTTCTGTATGTCTTCTGCTTCTTCGTCCGAAGCAAAGAATGACTTAATAGGCAACGTAAATGATGCCTCTGTGCACAGTGTGTGCCATGGTTTGGTACCTGCATTAGAATCATTCTCTACTGATTTATTTTTAGAGGACACATCAGGCAAGTACTCCAAAAGAAAATCTTCATTAATGCACCATTCACCCTCGTTCGGTACATTATTATTACTCTCATCCTGACCCATTACATCTAAGTTCAGTTCCCAGGGACAATCCTCTTCAGGATCTGGTTCGACATCAGCTTCATTGCCACTGTCAACATCTTCTTTCTCCTGAGATTCCAAGTAGAAAACAGAGTCGGTGTGAAAGTTTTCTACCCTTCGGAAAGGATACTTTTCCGCAATTAGGGTTCGAACTTATCCTTCATCATTGGCATATTTCATGACCTGATGTAGAGTAGACGGGACAATGCGATTTGCATGTATCCAGTAGAGTAGACGGGACAATGCGATTTGCATGTATCCATGGTCGTCCTAACAACAGATTGTAAGACGTGTCTGCATCTATGATGTAGCATGTCAATGGTCGTCCTAACAACAGATTGTAAGACGTGTCTGCATCTATGATGTAGCATGTCACTTCGGACTTGAGGTCTCCAATTTGACACCTGAGTTTGATTTTTCCCAGGGGTCGAGTACTGTTGGCATTGAACCCAAAGATAGTGGTCTGTGTGGTGTGCAGCATGTGCATAGGGATTCCTAAGACCTGCATGACCCTATAAGGCATGATGCTGAGTGCGGAGCCCGGGTCAACCTGGACACGACTGATTTCGGAAGATCCGATATACCATGTGTAGTACAAAGGTCTGTCATGTTTGTGTTTAACCTGCATATCTTCTTGAGTAAACGATATACAAGGTAAACTTCTTGCAGCTTGCAGACATTGTCGACAAGTTTGATCTTCAGAAGCTTCGGGAATTGGAGTGACTTGGGTGATGAAGCTTTCCGTATTCTTCAATGCCTCAATGAGAGCTTCCTTGGTGGTTTTGGACAACCTCAGGAGCTCGTATAGAGTAATCCTGGCCGGTATGTTGGCCAGTTGCGCCATGACATTGAATTGGAATGGATTGCTCGACTCCCCGTGTTCCTGGTGGAGATTCCTGTTGAACCGGAGTTCTTTTTGTTTCCCCTTATCAGCTGGCTTTTTGGGGACAGAACCCCCAGCGTCTTGGGGTTGTTCCTCAACTTCTTGGACATTCTGGCCGTAGTCTTTCAAGTAATTCTTTCCAGACCGCGTACCAGGGTTGTCTCCTGGGTATGCGGCCAGGGCAATCCTCTCTTCCTCTGAATCTGTGAGGGTCTTGAGGTGATCATCATTCTCAGTAATGGAGGGGCTAATCGTGTTGGAAGACTTAGCCTTGCCTCCCTTCTTTTTGGACGAGGTATTCGTCCACTGTTGGTCTCCCACTAGATCAGGGTGAACCCACATGATTTCTCCTTTTGAGGTGGTGAGGGGTATCAACCCCTTGTCTCTCTGACTGTGCAAGTCAGTATTCTTCAGGCGCATTTCCCCCTTGTAGATGGGGACAATGCCATCTGCGGTCGTCACCGGAGGGAAATCACCAAATTGGACTGCTATCATGTTGGTAGAAACAGTCTT
>NC_033797.1:17958058-17967909 GCF_001876935.1 Asparagus officinalis
GTACCTTATTGTTTGTATATATGTTTATTTATAAAAGTCTAAATTCTTATGTTTTCTAACTGAAATTTTGTTACAAACAATGCGTATTAACACATTGTATCAAAATTGTTGCACATTATTATCTTTTTGAATAATGTCAAAACTGTTTTCAATATTTATAATTATTGAAATGAAATCATGATCTTGAAAAATATGTTACCAATTATTTAAATAGACCTTGATTCTTCTCTTTTCCCCTGCGTGACGAGGGGGTGAGTTGCTAGTATTGAATATTTAGAGATGAATGCCGAAATTTGTCATTATGCACACAGACACAAAAGCATGGCGTTGATTCATTATCCTGTTTCTTTTTCCATTACAGGGGGGAAAACATATTTAGTTCTTTAACTAATGACGTGTAAACAACCAGTTGAATTTTGCTTATCAAACAATCAAAACCGACCAGCTTAAAATACGCAATCCTGCAACTCAAACGAAGAAAAACTGACCTGTAATCCTCTACATAACAGTCATTAGTCAAGGCTCCTCAAATTAGACAAAAGATATAACTGTTTTCTATACTTAACACAATAGTTCACTGTTGGATTTTCATGCTCTCTGCGTTGTCATATTCATATGTGTGTCTGAGCTGCACATAACCAAATCTTGTTAAACTTTTATGCACAAAAGCTTAGATACAACAAACAGTTAGTTCAAAATCCTGGTCTAATGACTTTCACTCTCAACCAACCAAGAGAACTGAATCCTAATATAGGCAAGCATAGAACCGAAACAACGCATAATTATCATTTAATCCTCCGTTAATAGTAACTATTTAACAACCTAGACCTTTGAAATCTATAAATATACCTCAAAATCAATCCCCTTTCCATAACTCAGATTTTCAAACACAAACAATGAGGACCCAGGGCCAGCAGCAACTCCCCCGTCGCCTCCTTGACCTATCAAGTATTTCTACAGACTATAGATTGATGCTTATGGTGATAGCATGTGGGATGTTATATTTGTTTGCTGTTCTTGCTGCCGTCTACATTCTTCACACAATCAAACAGATTTTCATTCATAAATGTAATCAGGCTAAGCGTCGCTCAGCAGCAGTTGACTCGCCTCATCATGCTCCTCCTCGGTTATCCTCTGGCTCCATGATACTGAAGAATAAGGACTAATGTGCGAAGAGAAACTATCTATAAAAGAATCTTGAATAAGTTGCAATATGTATGAGAATCTTACTCGTAGTGCCTCATGCTATGTTTCAGGCATAGCTCATATGTTTGTGTTATGAATGGTGCAATAAAAATTATTATTATTTTAATTCTATCCCGTTTTCTCCTTTGAAGTGAAACTTGCACAATTAATAAATAATTTGTTTCATTAACGACTTCATAACTTACACAACTAGATCGAAACAAGTATCCTCCAGATATATCAATATTCTTACAATTATTTCCGCTGCATACATCAAAACAAGTTACGGCGATAGTAGGAATTTGGACTCATACAACATTATCTTTCTTCCTAAATTTGTTTTAAATTTGTCATAAGTGGGATTTCAATTCGAGTAGGCCTGATACCTTATTAAATTCTTCCAGTTTAACAAAACTTCAAAGTTGCGGTGCAGGTTGAGAGTTATGATATGTACGCTAACATGTAGAAGTCAAAGGTAAGATGAAAGTATTTGAGGGATCAACATTAATCAGTAACCAACAATTGTTCATTCATCTCTTTTGGTTCAACCATGATATCATGTACTAATTATAAACACTTGGCTAGTAAAATTCACTCTTGATTCCAGAAGCAAATGCCAGTGAAGATATTGCTAATTGTTTAAACTCTTTCCTCTTTGAGAGGGTGGTTTTGGTCACTTTCTTGGTTTTCTCAATCATTCATGATAAAAACCAGTTCATAACTCACAAATGAATTTTTTTAAATAGATCGTTTTTGAAACTTTATTAGTAAAATCGACCTTTTGTGGATTTAATTAGTAAAATCGACCTCTTTTGTCGATTTTGTAAAATATAGTTTTTAAAATACACGGGGTAGTAGACCCGTGTACTACCCCAATGTAATTAGTGTTGGCTAATCACATGTTAATTAAACTTTAAAAAATACACGAGACTAATTAAACTTCATTATAATGTAATTAGACACCGCTAAATACACGGGTTAGTAGTCCCCTGTATTTTAAAGCTTCAATTTTGCAAAATCAACCTCTTTTTGGCAAAAAGAGATCGATTTTGCTAATAAAGTTTCAAAAGGGGTCTTTTTTAGAAAATTCTCCTTCAGGAATTTCTCTGTTACAGATCCATCCTCTTGGATATATAACAGCCACAAGCCAACCTATAAGATTCTAAAATAGGTAACAGAATACTAATTAGGATTAACCACTTACATTATATACTTACCTTGTTCAGTCCTTCGTCTTTCTCTTTTTGTACTACTTTCTATAATCAAATTAGTTGACCGCTGCTCTATAAAACCCTGCCTTGTTCATATTCAATCCCTACTCCCAATTTCATGAGAAAAAATGCCAGCAAACCAATATCCAAACAATTTTAGCCCCACTTCATCACCACCAGAAACACGAAACCATTTGACAAAGCCAAACCTGAGCATCGCTGTTCCAATGATCGCCTTCTTATCAGGCATTGTGCTGTATATGATCATTGATGTCATCCATATCTGCATTCGCCGAAGTAGGCAGGCATCAAGTAGCAACACAGCACTAAGTTTTGGATCACATCATGATGAAAGAGATAATAATCAAAGCAACCCGTTATACTTAGCTAAGATTCAAACAATTCCTGTGCTTATTATCGGTGAGTTTCCATCTTCATCTTGTTTGGGGGAGAGTTGCTCAATTTGTTTGGGAGAGTATACTGTAGGCGAGGAGGTGAGAATTTTGCAATGCAATCACATGTTTCATAAATATTGCATTGATTGCTGGTTGATTACTGGAACGCCCTTTTGTCCAATTTGTCGATGCTATGCGATCAACAATATTGTGTTTCCAAAAGAGACTAGTTGGCTATAAGCAGTGTTGACAAAATTTTGTTATGATTGTTTGTAGTTTGTATTTGGCTTGTAAGAGCAATTTTCAGAGAGAATGAAGGCATTTAGAGAAATGAAGCTGCCTTTTGTGGATGGGTTGCTTTCAAATATTCTTACATTCATCTGAACCTGAAAGAATAAAGTCTATTTCTCTAAAATTGTGTGGATTATTGAAACTGTTTGCAGATCTACAGATTTATATGTTGTTTTCTTTCACATTTATTTCTTATAGACCTCTCACATCCAAAATTCACTTCTTAACTGAAGATGGAGAAATATAAAGTTTAACCTTCGCAGTTACACGATTCTGACTAAAATGTTAATAATGCGTAGTTTGATGTTCACTGATTAATTTCTACTCTCTTTCAGACGAAACTATGTTTTGATAATCATATTGATCTCTTATTCAACTGATAAGCATATCATAAAACAATAGAACATATTGCAATTATCACCAATTTCACAAACTTAACACACTACTCAATTTCTATGCGAAGGTGGCTTCCGAACCTTTGTAGCTTGCTCAAAAGCAAAAGCTACCTCAATCAGCGTAGGTTCTGAGCCCTTCAAACAACCAAAACAGATACCAAAAGGAGCTCCGAGGTTATCATACCCTGCGGGAACGCTGATCGCAGGGTACCCATCAATGGCGAAAATGTTGGATGCCTCTGCGTTCAGAGTCACTACTGCATCCGATCTCTCCTCCTCCATCAACTCCTTGATTCCGTCTTCGGAAAGCTGAGCCATTTTTGCAATTGCTCTTTGCTCTGGCGGACCCCATCCGGTTGTGTTTTGAGCCTCCAAGAATATGAGTTGGCCTAAATCAGCCAATCTTTCCTGTAATAATTATCATTTGTTTGAATGAAAATGAGGACTGAATATAATTCAGAGGGTATGATGATAATCATTTTTCGAAAGAATTGCAAAGCAATGGTTCAAATAAACAGAGAGTTGTTATTTGAAAAGGGTTAATTGCAAATACCCCTTTATCATATGAGGCTGCTTACTTGTTTTCTCCGATAAAATGATATCTGACATCAATATGTTTGGTTCTTTCATAATACATCTGATGCTTTGTCAAATGTATAGCACTTTGGCTGTCACAAAATACTGAAGTAACACCTTGGTATAAGCCGAGATCTTCAACCAAACCTCTCAACCAAATGGCTTCTTTCACTACTTCTGTCACTGCCATATACTCTGTCTCTGTGGTAGACAAAGCAATTGTCGACTATAGAGTCGCCTTCCAACTAATGACACTACCTAAAAAAGTGAATAGATAACCTGTCAGGGATCGTCTCTTATCCAAATCGTTTGCATAATCTGAATCAGAATAGCCAAGTATTCTACAATCTGAGTTTGTGTTCTTGCCAAAATATAAGCCAATATTAGCAGATCCTCTCAAATATCTAAGTATCCATTTCACAGCCTGCCAATGGACCTTTCTAGACTTATCCATATACCGACTCACAACATTGATTGCATGTGAAATATCTGGACGGGTGCAGACCATAGCATACATAATGCTTCCAACCGCACTAGCATAAGGAACACAAGATATGTACTGCTCCTCCTCCTTAGTCTGAGGTGACAAATCTACTGAAAGACGAAAATGAGCAGCAAGCGGAGTCTTCACAGACTTGACATCAAGCATGTCAAATCTCTTTAACACCTTCTTAATTTCTGACAAATCTGTCCCCTTGGTGGCTTTACTAACTCCCATGTCTGGCTCTTGTGAAGAGACTCCATCTCTTCAGTCATCACAACAGTCCAATTTGCAGTCTCATTGCCACTAATAGTCTCCTTATAAGTAGAAGGCTCTGGAATCTCAATCGATTTTTCTATACTCAAAGCGTAAGCTTGCTAGACTCCTTTTTAGTACTTGTAGTGTCAATAACAAACTCTTTTCTTGGGTGAAGCATGGATTTTTCATCAAACGTGACATCCCTACTAATAATAAACTTAGGTGACTTAGGATCATAACACCACAATCTATATCCCTTCACCCCAGTAACATATCCTAGAAAGATAGCTTTCTTTGCTCTAGGTTCAAGCTTACCATCATTAACAGGAAAATAAGCAGAGCAACCAAATACTCGTAAATGAGAGTAATTAGCAGGAGCACCAGACCATACCTCTTCTGGAGTCTTAAAATCAATTGTTGTAGAAGGAGATCTGTTTATCAAATAGCAAGCTGTATTAACTGTCTTGGCCTAAAAGTCTTTTGACAAACCGGCATTAGAGAGAATGCACCGAGCTCTCTCTAAAAGTGTTCTGTTCATCTTTTCTGCAACTCCATTTTACTGTGGTGTATGCCGAACTGTACGATGATGCATAATACATTCATTCTTGTAGAAATGGTCGAACTCCGAGGAACAAAACTCCATCCCATTGTCGGTTCCGAGGCGCTTCACTTTCTTTCTTGTTTGCTTCTCAATCATAATTTTCCATTACTTGAAGGTTACAAACACATCACTCTTATGCTTCAAAGGATACACCCAAACTTTTCTTGAATTATCATTAATTAATGTTAGCAGAAAACGAGCCCCACCTTTCGATAAAACCTGAGAGGGACCCCAAACATCTGAATGGATATAATCTAAAGTACCATTGGTTCAGTGGACACCGGTACTAAAGGATACTCTATAGTGTTTGTCAAAAACACAATGCTCACAAAAATCTAGCTAACTAATTTTCTAACCATAAATCATACCTTGTTTGCTCAATACATCCAGTCCTCTCTCACTCATATGCCCTAACCGTATATGCTACAAATGTGTAGTGTCTGAATCTGAATCATCTGAGGATAACACTGCTGCAGCACATGCCATTGTACTGACTTCAAGGATATAAAGAGTGTTTATATTCTTTCCTTTCTTCACAACAAGAGAGCCTTTATTAACTCTCAAAACTCCACATTCAGCCGAAAACTTAAAATTATTGAATTATTTGAGTCAATGGTGCCTAAAGAAATAAGGTTCTTTTTAACTCTGGAATATGACGGACATTGCTCAATGTTCTAACAATACCATCATAGGTTCTAATCTTAATTGATCTGATACCAACAGTCTTGCAAGGCATGTTATTTACCAATGAGACATTCCCACCATCGATAGACTTATATGTGACTAACCAATTCCTATGCGGACACATATGATAGGAATAACCTGAATCAAGAACCCATTCATCTTGTGAATGAGTATCCATACTAACTGAAATAACTTCATGTGAACTAGAAGACTCTTCAGTTACTGTGGCAACTGAATGTTTCACCTCCCCAGACTTCGACTATAAATTATCATTTGCTTTGAGCGCTAGAAAATTAGGTTCTATATGCCTATATTTATGACAGTAATAACATTCAACATTTTTTTGGCCTAGACTTTTATCTGGACATATTCCTAGACTTGCCTCTACCACCAACACCCTTTTCAGGACGACCACGAGCGAACAAGCCTTCAGCTTGATCCTCTCCCCCTACGACAGATACTTTCTGCATTAACTCTTTTGAATGTAAGTCTAATTTGACATCCTCCAAAGAAAGTGTATCTCTACCGTATAACATGTTATTAACCAAATTCGCATAGGAAGGAGGTAATGAACATAAAAAGATAAGGGCTTGATCTTGTTCATTGATTTTAACATCAATATTCTTTAAATCCATAAGAATAATGTCAAGTTCATCTAAATGGTCTTTAATTCGCATACCTTCCTTCATGCGAAGGGCAAAGAGGCGTTGCTTTAAGTAGAGCTTGTTCGTTAGAGATTTCGTCATGTACAAGCCCTCCAACTTGAGCCACAAGCCGGTGACTGTATCTTCATTTGCAACCTCCCGCAGGACCCTATCAGTCAAACAGAATTGTATGGCACTATGTGCATTCATTTTCAGCTCTTCTTTCTCATCATCGGGCATAGATTCCGGCAACTTATCCTTTCCGGACAAGACCTTGAATAATCCTTGTTGTACTAGGAGAGCCCTCATTTTTACTCTTCACAAACTGAAGCTGTTTCTCCCATCGAATTTCTCCACTTTGTATTTACAGAAGACATCTTGAAGTCCGTTAGAACAGTAACTGTAATTATGAATAGTAACCATACTTATAAACAATAATCATACGTATGAATAGTGATTGTACGTATGAATAGTGATAGTACTTTTAAATAGTATCGTACTCGTGAATAGTACCCAGTGCTTTAAAAGAGTAAATGATAATCTAACTTATTTTCTGATGTGGAGAATCCACTTTTAGTGGTAGCCATAGAGCATATGATAAGTAGATACACATACTCTAAGTCAGGCTCTGATACCAGTTTGTTGCAGCGGAGGGACTTCACAGACAAAGAAAATGTCTATACAATAGTGGACAAAGAGAACAGCACTCAAGGATTTAACATGGTTCGGTCAGTATGACCTACGTCCACAGACTAGAACAGCAGATCGAGAACTTCACTAATCACAAAAGAGAAGATTACGAAAGAAGAGATCACTCTCTAACCTCACTAGAGAATCACACAAAGAAAGATTTCTTTTTTCTATCTCACTCTTTTCTCTCTAACTATTTATTTATTTTTCTCTCCAATTGATGATCTTAAACCCTCCCACACCTCTCCTTATATAGCTTACAAAAAATAATAAAATAATAAAAAAAGGTTTTGTGTCATGTTAGGTGGGGTTGCAAATTTTGAAAAATGTGACACAGAATTAGGCAGAGGTTGAATTTCAAAGTCACATGTTTAACAACAATTCTGAAAGGTACTTGTTCAGTGATATCTATAGTTTTGAAGGCAGGGCGATTATTTCCACCGTTCTGTTGAATATCAAGGATGATACTCATGTTAGCTCTTTCAATGTTGTCAATAATGATTGCTCCTTGTTGCCTTCAAAAATTATTTCAGTTCAAACAAAACATATTGAGTATTAGCGTACTCTAAGGTATATGTTTTAGTTTGCAAGAGCAGTTTGAAACAGCTGGAGTCCTCGTAAATTGGTCATGTTTAGGAGTGTTCTGACAACGGGAATTGAAACTATGTGACGTTGCAAATTTATTTGTGATTTCAATTATTCCCAACCAAAACACATTTGGAAAGTGATAGTTACCTCACAGAATGAAAATGTTGCTCGTAAGTTAAATTCCAAACAGATTTCGGACCATATCCAAAGAAGCATTTTCAAAATATTCTAATTTGAAAAAAAAAAAAAAAAAAAAAGTAAAACGAGTTCATTTACGGTAGTTTTCACCAACTCTATTAACATTTTCGTAACTGTTGATGTTAGGGTTAAATTCACTTAACTCTCTGAACTTTGGAGGGTTTTATACGTAACTTCTCTAAACTTTGTTTATTCCACTTGCCAAACTCTGATTGATGGGGAGGATACTAAGCACGTGATGAAAAAGACAAAATTTCTACTCAGATTATTGAAAACTACCCTTTTCAAGAGGGGCATCTTCGACATTTGCGTATTAACGGCTAACAGCGTCAGGAGTATAGAAAACTTCAAGGCTAAGAGCAAGTCCAGCAAGCTCTGAAGGAGGCTCTCAAGGCTGACATGGCCATGGAAGATCGCAGCCCCCCCTCCAGCAGGCTCTGAACCCCTCCCAAGCACCTCTCCTAAGGCTGACGTGGCCTTGGGGAGCTTCCGAGCTCCCAAGCGCTCCACAAATTTGTGGAGCGCTTGGGAGCTCCCAACTGGAACCCACCCCCCCCCCCCCCCCCCAACAAGTTCCTAATTGCAGAACTAACAAAAAAAAAGGAAATCTGCACAAAAAATCAAACCTTTGCTTGGTTCGACGGAGGTTGCGGGAACTGAAAATGGAGGCGGAGGCGGCGGAGGTTGCGGGAGAGGACGAACCCACCCCCCCCCCCCCCCCCCAACAAGTTCCTAATTGCAGAACTAACAAAAAAAAAGGAAATCTGCACAAAAAATCAAACCTTTGCTTGGTTCGACGGAGGTTGCGGGAACTGAAAATGGAGGCGGAGGCGGCGGAGGTTGCGGGAGAGGAATGAGCTGGGGAAAAGAAGAAGGGGAGATGACGAAGATGAGTTAGATGTGATGTAATTTTTTTTTCATTGGCTACCAGAGTTTGAGCTTGTGATGTAATTTTTTTTAATTAGCTTTCAACTTCGCAGTTGATTGAAAAATACTACCGTTGGGTGAAAAAATGTCCGTTGAGTGAAAATTATTACCGTTGTGTGAAAAAATGACTGTTGAACAGTAACAAAAAACTCTATAAATTCACAATTCACTACACAACTCATTCCACACAATTCTCTCATAAAAAAAAACTCTATATTTTCCTATCAAATTACAAATCTCATGGATCCCTCCCAAAACAACTACTATTCGCATCTCCTTACTGGTGAAGGATCGACCGTATACTTGCCGTTCTATACAGAAGTCGTAGAAGAAGGTCATCCCATCGAGTTATCGCAATCCGCAACACAACAAGTGTCATCCCAAGAAACACCGACCACAAAGAAGAAGAAGGCTTACACGCGGTCCGAAAATTGGACTGTCCACGAGGATAAGCTTCTTGTGTCTGCTTGGCTGAACACGAGCCAAGACGCCATCCAAGGTACGGGGCAACACAAAGATAAGTTTTGGCACCGAGCTAACGACTATTTTATCCTATACTCCACCGATCCAACGAGCCGCACGCCAAACCAAATGATGCATCGTTGGTCAACGATTCAACTGTCCGTCAACAAGTTCTGCGGGTGCGTTGCTCAGATTGAAGGAAGACAAAGATCTGGTACGGGAATTATTGACCAGGTAAATATTTAATTATGTTTGATTATGTTTG
>NC_033797.1:17968909-17990180 GCF_001876935.1 Asparagus officinalis
GGTTTGCCAAAAATCCTATTCATGTTTGCAGGCTCAGCAGCTTGACGAACGTGAGCCGAGACTTAAAACAGATGCGCCAAAGACAAGTCTCAAAGACTTAGTCAAAAACGCACGGAAGCCACTTCCATGTCTTAAGTCAAAACGTTGAGGTCAGACCCGCGATGCAAAAACCGAACGCCGAGGTCACACCCGTGTTCCAAATTCAACATGTAAGGGTGAGACCCGCATCTCAAAGTTCAAAATGCAAGGTCCACCCCCACAGGTCCTACGTGACAAATCCCTTCAACCAAGCTACCTTCGTAGCGAGTGCAGAGAACAACTCCTTTGTGACAAAGAATCAACAGCTCCAAGATCAGAGTTGAGATCCAAAGTATTCCGAAAATTCGTCCCAGTCAACCGCGAACTTTCGAAAACTTTGGAGGGGGTTCTGTAGGCTGTCTAAAAATCACAATAGATAGTTGATCCCCCATCAAACACCGATGATGGAAGTTACAATCTGACGACTTCCAGAAGGCTACAATTTGAGGATTTTCACGTAGAAGGTTACAATCTGACGACCTTCACAACAACTAATGAAGGCCCCAATTCAACAGCCTTCACAATCAACATCGGGAGTTACAATCTGACGACTCTCATATTTTCAAGGAGCCAAGACGAAGATTACAAGGTGGCGATCTTTGCAACGCTCTAGCAAAAGAGACTACAAATTGACGGTCTCTTCATATTAGAACACAGATATCTCCCAAACCGTAAGGAATTTGGCAAAACGGAGGAAGCGAACCGAAGCCTTCGGGTAGGTTTAGATGGATCCATCTCGTCGAGATAGCCAATTTTCATCTATAATTCGTCCAATTCCGACGTACGGTTTGAAAGTTATGACCTGTTCTTCGTAGCAAGTTATGTTCTGAAGTCCGTCTGCAAGATCGGACTTCGTCAGAACATTGGACTTAGCCTGAAGCTCGCCAAGCCCGCCTAAGGTTCGCCTCTGCATTACAGAGCCAAAACGCAAAGGGCGAACTCTGCGTTTTCAACATCAAAACGCAGAGTTAATCTCTAAAACAGCACGAACTGTGCGTTTTCAGCCTTTAAACAGGCTAAACTTTGTGTTTTCAGCATCAAAACGCAGAGTTAATCTCCAAAACAGCACGAACTGTGCGTTTTCAGCCTTTAAACAGGCCAAACTCTGTGTTTTCAGCCTAAAACGCAGAGTTCATCTCTGAAACAGCACGAACTGTGCGTTTTCCGCCTTTAAACAGACCCAACTATGCGTTTTCAGGCCTAACTCTGCGTTTCAGGTCCAGAAACGCACAGTTCGGACCCAGAACGCTGTTTTCAGCGTTTTGACTCATTCAAAGCACTAACAGAACGGTTTAAAAAAAAACCGTTTTCCCCACTATTTGGGGAGCTGTTTAAAAGGGGGGCGGTACACCCCACTCAGCCCATTAAGGGGCAAATTAAGGGGGCAGTTACCACCCGTAACCCCCTATAAATATCAGAAACTATTCTTTCGAAGAGCTTTTTCAGATCTGAGGCTTGGCAGCAAAGGGAGAGATCTCGGAGCTTGGAAGACCAGCAACAGGAGCTTCTTCCTTGGCTTATTAACCGAACTTTCGGTTCAAATCAACTCTTTTTCAAGAGTTCAAACTCGTCCAGAGTTATCAACTCGATCAGAGTTCAAAACTTGCTCTACAAGTTCTTCTAAAACTCGTTAAGAGTTATCGACTCGTTAAGAGTTATTTTCAAACTTGCTTTGCAAGTTCTCCACAGCGTCAAATCGTGAGGAGAAGATCACGTTCCAGTGAATCAAGACGTTCGGATCGTCAACGAGAAGCAAACTCGACACGAGCATTCGAGGGAGGCATCTCATCGCCACCGTGAAGAACCCAGAATTAAATAAAGGGGAGAATCCAAATTCATTCTCCTCTCTTTTGTAATCGGAATCCAAATTGTAATTGATTTTGAGAGGAATACAGGTCATATTTTTCTTTCATTGTCTTTTTACTACAAATTTTCCAACAAACAAAAGATGGCGACTCCGCTGGGGATGAGCTTCTCTGCCGAAGAAGTGGTGGCGCAATCCGACGTTCATCTCACTGGAACGACCGTTGAAACTCTGATTATCGAGTTTGATCAAGCCAAGTACGAGGAGGCCATCTCCTCCGGATCCCTTAGCCCCAAGGCTACGCGTAAGATCCACAAAGTTTCTGAGGAGACTAAAGCTCCAGTTGTAGCCAACTCATTTAAAGACTATCTCCCATGGGGGTTGCACTGTTCATACAGTCCACTCCCTAAAGGAGAAGACTCGACTTCGGCACGACTCCAAAGCCGATCCTCCAATCAACGCGAACTCCGCGTTTGCGAGCCTCAACATGAGCTCTGCATAAGCCAAGCTAAACGCAACCCTCAGGTGTGCGTTTCCCAGATAGAACGCAGCCTTCAGAGGCGCGTTCCAACATCAGAACGTAGACCTCAAAACTACGTTGATCGGGCTGAACGCAACTCTCAGGAGTGCGTCCCAGAACTAAAACGCAACTCTCAGGAGTGCGTTCCAAAATTTAAACGCAGACATCAAACCTGCGTTGATCTGGCTGAACGCAACTCTCAAGAGTGCGTCCCAGAACCAAAACGCAACTCTCAGGAGTGCGTTTCACAAACTGAACGCAACTCTCAGGAGTGCGTTTCTGAATCCGAACGCAGATCGCAGGACTGCGTTTCACTAGCAAAACGCAGACTTTGGTCTTGCGTTAATCAAGCTAAACACGACCCTCGTGTTCCTTCTTTGGAACACGATGTGATTCGTCGTGTTCAAAATGATCAACATGGATTTAAAATTCATGTTTACCAAGAACCAGTCCCATCCTTTAACGGACAGGGGGTTCCATCTTTACCCTCACGCTCCGTGAGAGGTTCATCCCAAGCCTCTGACATGCGGGAATTGCTGTCGATACTGACGAATGTCGTTTTGCTCAATAACCGACGACATCCTCACAGGAAAAACACTTTAGAGGATGAATGCCTTGGAGTCACTTCTAACATGGTTGGTAGAGGGAGATCATCAACCTTCAGTTCTGACGAGTCAGAGACAGATCGTTCTCCAAGCGTCAGAGAAATCGCTAACGAGTTTGAAGGAGTCTACCAACGCACTCGGACTCGAACAGGAGCCATTCCCCCTGTCAACTATCGGAGTTTAGCCAGAGGAACTAATTCCGATGATGAACACTTAGCTATTGCAGAGTCCCAATCATCAAGCTCTTTCGTTGGGCATGAGAGCTTCGCCCACATGGCAGAACATTCTGAAGACCTTTCAAAGAGACTTGATGAACAGGAGGCCATGCTCAAATCTCAGCAGGAGGCCATCAATGAACTCATGGCTATGTTGACTCAAATCGTCGCAGACAAGGCCAAATCTCAGGAGACAGATTCACCGCTTAGGCAAGAATCTTCCCGGAGAGGAAAAACGTCTTCATCCCGACCTCATACAAGCAAAGGGAAGGAAAAAATGGTTGATAATGCGGCTTCTGACCAAGAAGCCCACAGCCTGGAATCTTCCTCTGATAAAGGAAGAGGGACTGAGAACGAGCAGAATCTTCAGTCTGCCAAAATGGAAGAACTGAAAGGCCGCCTCAAAACCATTGCTAACAGAAGCGAGCTCCAAGATGAGGGGGTTATCAGGCCCTATCCTGCCGAATGGGATGCAGGCCCATATCCTCTAAAGTTCGAGGTCCCGACGCTACAAATTTTTGACGGCACGGGATCACCGAACCAACATATTTATCATTTCAAGCCACAGACTGGAAATGTAATATCAAACGATGCCATACTGGCTCGATTATTCATTGGCACCCTCAAGGGAATTGCCTTTGAATGGTTCAGGAAACTGCCTGCGGGCTGTATCCAAAAGTGGGCGGATCTAGAGAGACTCTTCCTGTCAAGATTCTTTGAAGAGGATACAGAAGTCTCCATCCATACCCTTCTTGCTACTAAGCAGAAGAAGAGGGAGTCCGTCAAAGCCTATGTCAAAAGGTTCCGATCCATGGCCCTCCGGTGTTCGTCAGGTATGACACAATCTACCTTGGTAGAGACCTGTCGACACAACTTGCAAACCGACCTCCTAGCCCGAATAGGAGTTACAGAATGCCGTTCTTGGAGACAACTAATCTCTCAAGGTGAGCAGGCTCAAAAAATCATTGCCAGGATTCGGAGTTGCAGAATGCCGTTCTTGGAGACAACTAATCTCTCAAGGCGAGCAGGCTCAAAAAATCATTGCCAGGATCAAAGCTGAAGAACGAAGTAGGCAAGATCAGCCCGAGCAATCAGACCAAGTCCAATCTTCTCCTGAGCAACTGGACCAGGCTCACTCTTCCCAGTCAGAAGGGAAAGATACTACGGCCACAAAAGTCAATCCTCTCCAGTAGGATGGCGGGTCCAACAACTATCATGTTAACAGTTACCTCTGATAGTCAAACTCATTAGATAATGGCCTACCAGGTGATGTGCCTCTATTCCGACTTCATGGATAGTGCCCCACTAGGTGATGTGCCTTGTCTACCTCTTTTTTATTCCCCTGCTAAGTCTTCATCAAGACTGGGGGTTGGTTACTTGGAATCCACTGGATTAAGAGTAACGAATCTTCCACATCGTCAAGTTAACATTACACTTCTGACGATCATCATCCCCACAGAGTATGCATTCAGTTTGCATCACTCCAAATTCTTGTCACGTTAACAATACACCTCTGACAAAACCCACTTATCAATCCTCGTCAATAGGATGATAAGTCCCCAAAGTTGCTCCAATCGCAACACAAATCTTGTCACGTTAACAATACACCTCTAATCCTCGTCAATAGGATGATAAGTCCCCAAAGTTGCTCCAATCGCAACACAAATCCTGTCAAGTTAACACTACACCTCTGACAAAAATCCACTTATCGACTCTCTCCAATAGAGCGATAAGTTCTCAAAATTGCTTCCATAGCAATATCTTTCTTGTCACGTTAACACTACACCTCTGACAAAAAATCCACTTATCGACTCTCTTCAATAGAGCGATAAGTCCTCAAAATTGCTTCCATAGCAATATTTTTCTTGTCACGTTAACACTACACCTCTGACAAAATCCGCTTATCGACTCTCTTCAATGGAGCGATAGGTCCACAAACTCGTCAAGTTAACACCACACCTCTGACGACCAAATCAACTTATCGACTCTCTTCAATAGAGCGATAGGTCCATAAAATACTGTTATGTTAACATAACACCTCTAACAGTCAACCCCCCAATGAACTTGTTAATTCTTTCGGTGTTTCAAGCTACACAGGAAGAAATGACACCAAAAATCCATGCCTTCACGCATGGGGGACTTTATCTCGATCCCTAATTAGAGATAAGTCTGCATCTAACACATGCTGCCGGGTAGCCTATTCCCGTAATAATAGCAAAAGCCTACGTATTCAATATCGTAGCAGGTCGTTATTAATAACGCCAAAATCCATGCCTTACACGCATGGGGAATTTTATCCTGAATCCTAAGTAGGGATAAGTCAATGTCTAACACACGTTGCCGGTTAGTCTTTTACCGTGAAAAGGACATCAAAATCCATGCCTCACACGCATGGGGGACTTTATCTTGATCCCTAAATAGAGATAAGTCTACGCCTAACACGCGTTGCCGGTTAGTCTTTTACCGTGAAAAGGACATCAAAATCCATGCCTCACACGCATGGGGGACTTTATCTCGATCCCTAATAAGAGATAAGTCTACGCCTAACACGCGTTGCCGGTTAGTCTTTTCCCGTCAAAATGACAAAGTCTATGTATTCAAAATCATAGCATCAAGACTAAGAGAGTTCATTCTCTTAGCACAACGTTACATGTGGAACGGACCTAGATAATTCACATGCTAGCCCGACTCAAACGGTAATCGGTAAAGGCTTATCAAATCCGTTGATGGCTGAGGGTTTGCCAAAAATCCTACGCACATTTGCAGGCCCATCAGCTTAATAGATGTGAGTCGAGACTTAAAACAGATGCGCCAAAGACAAGTCTCAAAGACTTAGTCAAAAATGCACGGAAGCCACTTCCATGTCTTAAGTCAAAATGTTGACCCGCGATGCAAAAAACCAAACGCCGAGGTCACACCTGTGTTCCAAATTCAACATGCAACGGTGAAACCCGCATCTCAAGTTCAAAATGCAGGGTCCACCCCCACATTCCAGAAGCAGGATTATGGCACATACCTTCACACAGGTCCTGCATGGAAAATCCGTTCAACCAAGCTGCTTTCGAAGCGAGTGCAGAGAACAACTCCTTTGTGACAAGGAATCAACAGCTCCAAGATCAGAGTTGAGATCCAAAGTATTCCGAAAATTCGTCCCAGTCAACCGCGAACTTTCGAAAACTTTGGAGGGGGTTCTGTAGGCTGTCTAAAAATCACAATAGATAGTTGATCCCCCATCAAACACCGATGATGGAAGTTACAATCTGACGACTTCCAGAAGGCTACAATTTGAGGACTTTCACGTAGAAGGTTACAATCTGACGACCTTCACAACAACTAATGAAAGCCCCAATTCAACAGCCTTCACAATCAACATCGGGAGTTACAATCTGACGACTCTCATATTTACAAGAAGCCAAGACGAAGATCACAAGAGGACGATCTGTGCAAAGTTCTAGCAAAAGAGACTACAAATTGTGGCCATCGATCTGAGGAGAGTCATACATGAAGCTGAACATAGAAGTGTCCATAGGCAGGCCCTCCCCATCGAAGTCATCAATCGAAAAATCTGACATAAAAAGATATAAGGGAAGAGGAAGGAAACTATGGCCAATAGAGACAAGTTACCTCTTGAAGATGTACCTGGAATCACCGAACTGGGTCCTTCATTGACAGACTCCCCAACATGGGCGGTCTCTGCAGGCTTTTCTACCTGGGGCGGTGAGTCAGGCTCACCAGGAGATGCACAATCATCAGGACTCATCTCGCCTTCCTCACGATATCCTGCATAGGATGGGAAAGCATGAGCCAGAAGTTCTAAACGATCAAGAAAATGATCTATAGAATAGACGTTACCTCCGTCACTAACAGGATCCTCATCAGCCAAGTCCATCTCAGATGCTCGTGAATTTGCAGGCGGCTTGTGGGCTAATCTTTTCCGCCTATCAGCACGGACAGCAATCGAAGGTCTGGCCCGGGTAAAAGGACGGAATTCGTCGTCACTGTTGATCGCTGTCCCTGAAACATCGAATAGTGGTCAGAAATAGCAATTTGAATTGAAAATGCAAGAAAAAAAAGAAAGATAGGTGACTAACCTTGCTCCAAATCTGCCTCGTAGTCTTCAGGGTCTCCGCCTGAGGCCTCTCCAGCAGAACTAAAGGCCCTGTGACCTTCTGCATCAAGTCGGCGGGTCTTGCCCTGAGCCCTCTGTGATCGAGCACCGTCCTGGATAACACGATAATTAAGCTGAGAGGCTTCTTCGGCCACCAACTCTTCGATAGGCTTCACACGGACAGTCTTATTAGCTGCTAGCAACCACTTGCAGCTCAGGAAAGTGAGGTTCAACTGTCGCTCAGTACCTGGGAGACTGAACCTAGCTCCAGTGCAACCAGTCACGGTCCACAACCATGCACGAAGACCGTCCACCAGACCTCCATGAGCCCGAAGCTGCTGGCGCGGGTTCCCTACATAAAGCTGGTCATAACCGAACTGGCGGGCGAATCGGCAAGGTAGATACGGCTCTATGAAGCACTGATTCCCCACCCGGAAAGTCAGGTAACCCGGCCTAATGTTCACTAGCCAATTAAAGCAGCCCATATCCAGATAAGTCCTATACTCCCTCGGCTTCTCCTCATCAATCAAACACTCGTCGTACCGGCTGGAGAACTGTGGAAAGCAAGTGGAGAATGCCCAACACTTGTGGACTTGTAGCTGACGCCTGATATCTTGGAATCCTCGGCCCTCCCATTCACCATTCTCAAGCAACTGTAGAAAGGGGACAGACTGATCTATGGCATTCGGTATTGACATCACATCGGAACGATGAAGAACGAACCAAGCCATCAAATAAATATACGGGAGCTCTACCTTAATGGTAGGAATCTGAGTCGGTTTATCATCATCTCTCCGTGTAAAAGCACCAGAAATCTGCCGAAGCCCTCGATGAATGTTAGCAACCATCACCGGAAGAAGCGAAAGTTCCTTCTTGTAGGCAAGCTGAACTGCAGGATAGAGCACTTCCAGTGGCAGAGCGTCACCAGACTGATACGGGACCACACATTTCTTCAACCAGATGGCGAGATAACCGGCAAGGAGAGTCATCGGACGAATCGGTGTGGTCGCATGATATAAGAACGATCTGAATTTAGTCCCTGCAGGAAAGCCGCTCTCGGAACTGCTAATGGTATAGGATTGGGCGTTAGTCTTATTCAGCAGCTCATTAACCTCTGAAGGAGTCAGCGGTGCCAGTTCACAAATAGATTGGCCAGAATGGCTCTCCAGATTCCTGAACAAGTATGATGCGAACTGCTTCAGGCTCACATTTGCTTTGGTCCTCTTCGCTAGGGGCTTAGACTGCGCCAAAGCAATGTGGTAGTGACAAGTGAGATCCCATAAGGTCTCGTAGCGGTCGGGCACGCGATCCTTCAGCTGACTCAACTCATGGTTGGAGGGAAAGTACTCCTGGTATAACATCTGTCCCATGGGCAAACCAGAAATCTTGTGCATCTCATGTAGAGCCAAGCCCAACTCTCCGTGCCTGGTCAGAAAAGTGTTGGAATCTGGATTGTAAAGCTCGCATAGGGCAAAGAAATGCTTCGCGCTTGTAGGCAAGCCATGCATGGTGGCCCGAATGGCTGCATAAAGGCCGCAAGCATGTAACTCCTCGCTCCATCGGCTCAAGACATACTTCGTCATACGAGCCCACCAAAACCTGTCCAAAGAATGGACCCAACCATAGAATCTGTGGCGCGGTGCAGGCATCTCCCGTCCTAAGATAGCGAGGCGATTCCTCAAAGTAGAAGCAGTGGTGAGGAACTCATTGCGAGGCGGAGTATCTAGCCCCAGTACTCCAGGATGTAGTCCAACAATGTGATCTCGACTCGAACCAGGAACTGCCTGATGAGTAATATAGCCGCAGTGAACGCTCTCATGTTCCTTTGTCAAACTCCACGACATCTCCCGCTTCACAGCTTGGCGCCTGAGCTCAGTCAAAGAACGGTGTCGAGGAATCTTCGGCAAATACATATAACGACTGCCAGTCTGGTAAAGCCACTGCTCAGCCTCAATAAATACTGCATCGGGATCCCTGGTAGAGTCTCCAAACAAGAAGTCAGTCTTCCTAAGAGACTGAACGGAACTGGCATCCTGCACGAGAGGCGCATCTGTGATCAGCTGGCGAAGAGCTTGATGGCCACCTTCCCTCACCACTTGGACAACTTCCAACGACGTGCCCGGAGCAAACTGGGAGGTGAACGGAATGGGCGAAAAGTCATCAGATGTGGAATAATACTCATCACGACGTCCATTCACCGCATGCGATGAAAAAGCTCCGGAAGGATATTCCACTGAAAACAAGCAGTTAAGTGTTTGTTAATTTCAGATATAAAAGGAAATTGAATTCATCTTACAAATTGGTAAGATAGAGTCATTGCCTTATAAAGGGCGAGACGATTTGGCCACATTGCGCATTTATAAGATAGGGTATATCGACAATATATCCCTGCCTTATAAAGCACAATGCAGCGTCAAAACGCCCCCTTTATTATGAGATGTGGTTTTGACCAAGCAAAACCCATCTTTAAAGCGTCGATCCTCACCAAGGAGAATCAAGGCTTTTCCCGATCGCCTCACCAAGGAGAGCAAAAGTGCGTTTTGCAAACTGAACGCAACTCTCAGGAGTGCGTTTCAGAATCCGAACGCAGATCGCAGGACTGCGTTTTACTAGCAAAACGCAGACTTTGGTCTTGCGTTAATCAAGCTAAACACGACCCTCGTGTTCCTTCTTTGGAACACGATGTGATTCGTCGTGTTCAAAATGATCAACATGGATTTAAAATTCATGTTTACCAAGAACCAGTCCCATCCATTAACGGACAGGGGGTTCCATCTCTACCCTCACGCTCTGTGAGAGGTTCATCCCAAGTCTCTGACTTGCGGGAATTGCTGTCAATGTTCAACCGACCGACGAATGTCGTTTTGCTCAATAATCAACGACATCATCACAGGAAGAAGACTTTAGAGGTTGAATACCTTGGAGTCACTTCTAATATGGTTGGTAGAGGGAGATCATCAACCCTTAGTTCTGACGAGTCAGAGACAGATCATTCTCCAAGCGTCAGAGAAATCGCTAACGAGTTTGAAGGAGTCTACCAACGCACTCGGACGCGAACAGGAGCCATTCCCCCTGTCAACTATCGGAGTTTAGCCAGAGGAACTAATTCCGATGACGAACACTTAGCCATTGCAGAGTCCCAATCATCAAGCTCTTTCGTTGGGCATGAGAGCTTCGCCCACATGGCAGAACATTCTGAAGACCTTTCAAAGAGACTTGATGAACAGGAGGCCATGCTCAAATCTCAGCAGGAGGCCATCAACGAACTCATGGCTATGTTGACTCAAATCGTCGCAGACAAGGCCAAATCTAAGGAGACAGATTCACCGCTTAGGCAAGAATCTTCCCGGAGAGGAAAAACGTCTTCATCCCGACCTCATACAAGCAAAGGGAAGGAAAAAATGGTTGATAATGCGGCTTCTGACCAAGAAGCCCACAGCCTGGAATCTTCCTCTGATAAAGGAAGAGGGACTGAGAACGAGCAGAATCTTCAGTCTGCCAAAATGGAAAAATTGGAAGCCCGCCTTAAAGCCATTGCTAGCAGAAGCGAGCTCCAAGATGAGGGAGTTATCAGACCCTATCCTGCCAAATGGGATGCAGCCCAGGTCCCGACGCTACAAACTTTTGACGGCACGGGATCACCGAACCAACATATTTATCATTTCAAGTCACAGACTGGAAATGTAATATCAAACGATGCCATACTGGCTCGATTGTTCATTGGCACCCTCAAGGGAATTGCCTTTGAATGGTTCACGAAATTGCCTGCGGGTTGTATCCAAAAGTGGGCGGATCTAGAGAGACTCTTCCTGTCAAGATTCTTTGAAGCGGATACAGAAGTCTCCATCCATACCCTTCTTGCTACTAAGCAGAAGAAGAGGGAGTCCATCAAAGCCTATGTCAAAAGGTTCCGATCCATGGCCCTCCGGTGTTCGTCAGGTATGACACAATCTACCTTGGTAGAAACCTGTCGACACAACTTGCAAACCGACCTCCTAGCCCGAATAGGAGTTACAGAATGCCGTTCTTGGAGACAACTAATCTCTCAAGGTGAGCAGGCTCAAAAAATCATTGCCAGGATCAAAGCTGAAGAACGAAGTAGGCAAGATCAGCCCGAGCAATCAGACCAAGTCCAATCTTCTCCTGAGCAACTGGACCAGGCTCACTCTTCCCAGTCAGAAGGGAAAGATACTACGGCCACAGAAGTCAATCCTCTTCAGTAGGATGGCGGGTCCAACAACTATCATGTTAACAGTTACCTCTGATAGTCAAACTCATTAGATAATGGCCTACCAGGTGATGTGCCTCTATTCCGACTTCATGGATAGTGCCCCACTAGGTGATGTGCCTTGTCTACCTTTTTTTCTTCCCCTGCTAAGCCTTAATCAAGACTGGGGGTTGGTTACTTAAAATCCATTGGATTAAGAGTAACGAATCTTTCACATCGTCAAGTTAACATTACACTTCTGACGATCATCATCCCCACAGAGTATGCATTCAATTTGCATCACTCCCAATTTGTCACGTTAACAATACACCTCTGACAAAACCCACTTATCAATCCTCGTCAATAGGATGATAAGTCCCCAAAGTTGCTCCAATCGCAACACAAATTCTTGTCACGTTAACAATACACCTCTGACAAAACCCACTTATCAATCCTCGTCAATAGGATGATAAGTCCCCAAAGTTGCTCCAATCGCAACACAAATTCTTGTCACGTTAACAATACACCTCTGACAAAACCCACTTATCAATCCTCGTCAATAGGATGATAAGTCCCCAAAGTTGCTCCAATCGCAACACAAATCTTGTCACGTTAACAATACACCTCTAATCCTCGTCAATAGGATGATAAGTCCCCAAAGTTGCTCCAATCGCAACACAAATCCTATCACGTTAACACTACACCTCTGACAAAACCACTTATCAATCCTCGTCAATAGGATGATAAGTCCCCAAAGTTGCTCCAATCGCAACACAAATCCTGTCAAGTTAACACTACACCTCTGACAAAAATCCACTTATCGACTCTCTCCAATAGAGCGATAAGTTCTCAAAATTGCTTCCATAGCAATATCTTTCTTGTCACGTTAACACTACACCTCTGACAAAATCAACTTATTGACTCTCTTTAATAGAGCGGTAGGTCCACAAAGCAGTCAAGTTAACATCACACCTCTGACGACCAAACCAACTTATCGACTCTCTCCAATTGAGCGATAAGTTCTCAAAATTGCTTCCATAGCAATATCTTTCTTGTCACGTTAACACTACACCTCTGACAAAATCCGCTTATCGACTCTCTTCAATAGAGCGATAGGTCCATAAAATACTGTTATGTTAACATAACACCTCTAACAGTCAACCCCCCAATGAACTTGTTAATTCTTTCGGTGTTTCAAGCTACACAGAAAGAAATGACACCAAAAATCCATGCCTTCACGCATGGGGGACTTTATCTCGATCCCTAATTAGAGATAAGTCTGCATCTAACACATGCTGCCGGGTAGCCTATTCCCGTAATAATAGCAAAAGCCTACGTATTCAATATCGTAGCAGGTCGTTATTAATAACGCCAAAATCCATGCCTTACACGCATGGGGAATTTTATCCTGAATCCTAAGTAGGGATAAGTCAATGTCTAACACACGTTGCCGGTTAGTCTTTTACCGTGAAAAGGACATCAAAATCCATGCCTCACACGCATGGGGGACTTTATCTTGATCCCTAAATAGAGATAAGTCTACGCCTAACACGCGTTGCCGGTTAGTCTTTTACCGTGAAAAGGACATCAAAATCCATGCCTCACACGCATGGGGGACTTTATCTTGATCCCTAAATAGAGATAAGTCTACGCCTAACACGCGTTGCCGGTTAGTCTTTTCCCGTCAAAATGACAAAGTCTATGTATTCAAAATCATAGCATCAAGACTAAGAGAGTTCATTCTCTTAGCACAACGTTACATGTGGAACGGACCTAGATAATTCACATGCTAGCCCGACTCAAACGGTAATCGGTAAAGGCTTATCAAATCCGTTGATGGCTGAGGGTTTGCCAAAAATCCTACGCACATTTGCAGGCCCATCAGCTTAATAGATGTGAGTCGAGACTTAAAACAGATGCGCCAAAGACAAGTCTCAAAGACTTAGTCAAAAATGCACGGAAGCCACTTCCATGTCTTAAGTCAAAATGTTGACCCGCGATGCAAAAAACCAAACGCCGAGGTCACACCTGTGTTCCAAATTCAACATGCAACGGTGAAACCCGCATCTCAAGTTCAAAATGCAGGGTCCACCCCCACATTCCAGAAGCAGGATTATGGCACATACCTTCACACAGGTCCTGCATGGAAAATCCGTTCAACCAAGCTGCTTTCGAAGCGAGTGCAGAGAACAACTCCTTTGTGACAAGGAATCAACAGCTCCAAGATCAGAGTTGAGATCCAAAGTATTCCGAAAATTCGTCCCAGTCAACCGCGAACTTTCGAAAACTTTGGAGGGGGTTCTGTAGGCTGTCTAAAAATCACAATAGATAGTTAATCCCTCATCAAACACCGATGATGGAAGTTATAATCTGACGACTTCCAGAAGGCTACAATTTGAGGACTTTCACGTAGAAGGTTACAATCTGACGACCTTCACAACAACTAATGAAGGCCCCAATTCAACAGCATTCACAATCAACATCGGGAGTTACAACCTGACGACTCTCATATTTTCAAGGAGCCAAGACGAAGATTACAAGAGGACGATCTGTGCAAAGCTCTAGCAAAAGAGACTACAAATTGACGGTCTCTTCATATTAAAATGCAGATATCTCTCAAACCGTAAGGAATTTGGCAAAACGGAGGAAGCGAACCGAAGCCTTCGGCTAGGTTCGGATGGCCCCGTCTCGTCGAGATAGCCGATTTTCATATGTAATTCGTCCAATTCCGACGTACGGTTTGAAAGTTATGACCTGTTCTTCGTAGCAAGTAATGTTCTGAAGACCGTCTGCAAGACTGGACTTCATCAGAACATTGGACTTAGCCTGAAGCCCGCCAAGCCCGCCTAAGGTTCGCCTCTGCATTACAGAGTCAAAGCGCACATGCTCAACTCTGCGTTTTCAACATCAAAACGCAGAGTTAATCGCTAAAACAGCACAACTGTGCGTTTTCAGCCTTTAAACAGGCTCAACTCTGCGTTTTCAATCTAGAAACGCAGAGTTAATCTTTAAAACAGCACAACTGTGCGTTTTTAGCCTGAAACAGGCCAACTGTGCGTTTACGGCTCAACTGTGCGTTTATGGGCTCAACTGTGCGTTTTTAGCCTGAAACAGGCCAACTGTGCGTTTACGGCTCAACTGTGCGTTTACAGGCCCAGCTGTGCGTTTTCAGCCTCAGCTGTGCGTTTTCAGCCTCAACTGTGCGTTTTCAGCCCAGCTGTGCGTTTTTCAGCTCCAGCTGTGCGTTTTCAGCCCCAGCTGTGCGTTTTTCAACCTCAACTGTGCGTTTCAGGTCCAGAAACGCACAGTTCGAGCCCAGAACGCTGTTTTCAGCGTTTAACTCGTTCAAGCACGATTTGAACGGTTCCAGAACCGTTTTCTCCCCAAGATTTTAGGGGATCACTACCCTATCATGGAGAGATTTATGGGGAGCAGTTAGACCCCATTAAACCCTCATTAAGGAGATATTTAAGGGGGCGGTTATACCCTTAACCCCCTATAAATACCTCAAAACTCAACTGAGTTCGGATCCTCTTTTTTGGAGGGGGGGAGCTGACTTTTTGGGGATCCTTGATCGAGCATCTTGCCGCGTTCTGCAGCAACAAGGAGTTTTGGAGACCAGCAACAGGAGCTTCTTCCTTGGCTTATTAACCGAACTTTCGGTTCAAATCAACTCTTTTTCAAGAGTTCAAACTCGTTCAGAGTTATCAACTCGATCAGAGTTCAAAACTTGCTCTGCAAGTTCTTCTAAAACTCGTTCAGAGTTATCAACTCGATCAGAGTTCAAAACTTACTCTACGAGTTCTTCTAAAACTCGTTCAGAGTTATCAACTCGTCAAGAGTTATTTCAAAACTTGCCACGCAAGTTCTCCACAGCGTCAAATCGTGAGGAGAAGACATCGTTCCAGTGAATCAAGACGTTCGGATCGTCAACGAGAAGCAAACTCGACGCGAGCATTCGAGGGAGGCATCTCATCGCCACCGTGAAGAACCCAGAATTAAACAAAGGGGAGAATCAAATTCATTCTCCTCTCTTTTGTAATCGGAATCCAAATTGTAATTGATTTTGAGAGGAATACAAGTCAAATTTTTCTTTCATTATTTCTTTTACTACAAATTTCCAACAAACAAAAGATAATCTTTTGTTTGGTGGAAATTTGATGTAAAAAGACAATGAAAGAAAAATTTGACTTGTATTCCTCTCAAAATCAATTACAATTTGGATTCCGATTACAAAAGAGAGGAGAATGAATTCGATTCTCCCCTTTGTTTAATTCTGGGTTCTTCACGGTGGCGATGAGATGCCTCCCTCGAATGCTCGCGTCGAGTTTGCTTCTCGTTGACGATCCGAACGTCTTGATTCACTGGAACGATGTCTTCTCCTCACGATTTGACGCTGTGGAGAACTTGCGTGGCAAGTTTGAAAATAACTCTTAACGAGTTGATAACTCTGAACGAGTTTTAGAAGAACTTGCAGAGCAAGTTTTGAACTCTGATCGAGTTGATAACTCTGAACGAGTTTGAACTCTTGAAAAAGAGTTGATTTGAACCGAAAGTTCGGTTAATAAGCCAAGGAAGAAGCTCCTGTTGCTGGTCTCCAAAACTCCTTGTTGCTGCAGAACGCGGCAAGATGCTCGATCAAGGATCCCCAAAAAGTCAGCTCCCCCCCTCCAAAAAAAGAGGATCCGAACTCAGTTGAGTTTTGAGGTATTTATAGGGGGTTAAGGGTATAACCGCCCCCTTAAATATCTCCTTAATGAGGGTTTAATGGGGTCTAACTGCTCCCCATAAATCTCTCCATGATAGGGTAGTGATCCCCTAAAATCTTGGGGAGAAAACGGTTCTGGAACCGTTCAAATCGTGCTTGAACGAGTTAAACGCTGAAAACAGCGTTCTGGGCTCGAACTGTGCGTTTCTGGACCTGAAACGCACAGTTGAGGTTGAAAAACGCACAGCTGGGGCTGAAAACGCACAGCTGGAGCTGAAAAACGCACAGCTGGGCTGAAAACGCACAGTTGAGGCTGAAAACGCACAGCTGAGGCTGAAAACGCACAGCTGAGGCTGAAAACGCACAGCTGAGGCTGAAAACGCACAGCTGGGCCTGTAAACGCACAGTTGACCTGTTTCAGGCTAAAAACGCACAGTTGAGCCCATAAACGCACAGTTGAGCCGTAAACGCACAGTTGGCCTGTAAACGCACAGTTGGCCTGTTTCAGGCTAAAAACGCACAGTTGAGCCCATAAACGCACAGTTGAGCCGTAAACGCACAGTTGGCCTGTAAACGCACAGTTGGCCTGTAAACGCACAGTTGGCCTGTAAACGCACAGTTGGCCTGTTTCAGGCTAAAAACGCACAGTTGAGCCCATAAACGCACAGTTGACCTGTAAACGCACAGTTGACCTGTTTAAGGCTAAAAACGCACAGTTGAGCCCATAAACGCACAATTGGCCTGTAAACGCACAGTTGGCCTGTTTAAAGGCTGAAAACGCACAGTTGTGCTGTTTTAAAGATTAACTCTGCGTTTCTAGATTGAAAACGCAGAGTTGAGCCTGTTTAAAGGCTGAAAACGCACAGTTGTGCTGTTTTAGCGATTAACTCTGCGTTTTGATGTTGAAAACGCAGAGTTGAGCATGTGCGCTTTGACTCTGTAATGCAGAGGCGAACCTTAGGCGGGCTTGGCGGGCTTCAGGCTAAGTCCAATGTTCTGATGAAGTCCAGTCTTGCAGACGGACCTCAGAACATAATTTGCTGCGAAGAACAGGTCATAACTTTCAAACCGTAAGTCGGAATTAGACGAATTATATATGAAAATCGGCTATCTCGACGAGACGGGGCCATCCGAACCATCTCTTTGAGCCAGGTTCCCAGTTTCGGCGAACCGCTCAAATCAGGCGAGCTTAACAGTTGAGGCGAGCTCATCTCTTTGAGCCAGGTTCCCAGTTTCGGCGAACCGCTCAAATCAGGCGAGCTTAACAGTTGAGGCGAGCTCATCTCTTTGAGCCAGGTTCCCAGTTTCGGCGAACCGCTCAAATCAGGCGAGCTTAACAGTTGAGGCGAGCTCATCTCTTTGAGCCAGGTTCCCAGTTTCGGCGAACCGCTCAAATCAGGCGAGCTTAACAGTTGAGGCGAGCTCATCTCTTTGAGCCAGGTTCCCAGTTTCGGCGAACCGCTCAAATCAGGCGAGCTTAACAGTTGAGGCGAGCTCATCTCTTTGAGCCAGGTTCCCAGTTTCGGCGAACCGCTCAAATCAGGCGAGCTTAACAGTTGAGGCGAGCTCATCTCTTTGAGCCAGGTTCCCAGTTTCGGCGAACCGCTCAAATCAGGCGAGCTTAACAGTTGAGGCGAGCTCATCTCTTTGAGCCAGGTTCCCAGTTTCGGCGAACCGCTCAAATCAGGCGAGCTTAACAGTTGAGGCGAGCTCATCTCTTTGAGCCAGGTTCCCAGTTTCGGCGAACCGCTCAAATCAGGCGAGCTTAACAGTTGAGGCGAGCTCATCTCTTTGAGCCAGGTTCCCAGTTTCGGCGAACCGCTCAAATCAGGCGAGCTTAACAGTTGAGGCGAGCTCATCTCTTTGAGCCAGGTTCCCAGTTTCGGCGAACCGCTCAAATCAGGCGAGCTTAACAGTTGAGGCGAGCTCATCTCTTTGAGCCAGGTTCCCAGTTTCGGCGAACCGCTCAAATCAGGCGAGCTTAACAGTTGAGGCGAGCTCATCTCTTTGAGCCAGGTTCCCAGTTTCGGCGAACCGCTCAAATCAGGCGAGCTTAACAGTTGAGGCGAGCTCATCTCTTTGAGCCAGGTTCCCAGTTTCGGCGAACCGCTCAAATCAGGCGAGCTTAACAGTTGAGGCGAGCTCATCTCTTTGAGCCAGGTTCCCAGTTTCGGCGAACCGCTCAAATCAGGCGAGCTTAACAGTTGAGGCGAGCTCATCTCTTTGAGCCAGGTTCCCAGTTTCGGCGAACCGCTCAAATCAGGCGAGCTTAACAGTTGAGGCGAGCTCATCTCTTTGAGCCAGGTTCCCAGTTTCGGCGAACCGCTCAAATCAGGCGAGCTTAACAGTTGAGGCGAGCTCATCTCTTTGAGCCAGGTTCCCAGTTTCGGCGAACCGCTCAAATCAGGCGAGCTTAACAGTTGAGGCGAGCTCATCTCTTTGAGCCAGGTTCCCAGTTTCGGCGAACCGCTCAAATCAGGCGAGCTTAACAGTTGAGGCGAGCTCATCTCTTTGAGCCAGGTTCCCAGTTTCGGCGAACCGCTCAAATCAGGCGAGCTTAACAGTTGAGGCGAGCTCATCTCTTTGAGCCAGGTTCCCAGTTTCGGCGAACCGCTCAAATCAGGCGAGCTTAACAGTTGAGGCGAGCTCATCTCTTTGAGCCAGGTTCCCAGTTTCGGCGAACCGCTCAAATCAGGCGAGCTTAACAGCTTAGGCGAGCCCCATCTTCTTGAGCCAGGTTCCCAGTTTCGGCGAACCGCTCAAATCAGGCGAGCTTAACAGTTGAGGCGAGCTCATCTCTTTGAGCCAGGTTCCCAGTTTCGGCGAACCGCTCAAATCAGGCGAGCCTAACAGTTTAGGCGAGCTCCATCTCTTTGAGCCAGGTTCCCAGTTTCGGCGAACCGCTCAAATCAGGCGAGCCTAACAGTTTAGGCGAGCTCCATCTCTTTGAGCCAGGTTCCCAGTTTCGGCGAACCGCTCAAATCAGGCGAGCCTAACAGTTTAGGCGAGCTCCATCTCTTTGAGCCAGGTTCCCAGTTTCGGGCGAACCGCTCAAATCAGGCGAGCCTAACAGTTAGTCGAGCCCCACTTCTTGAGCCAGGTTTCCATTTGTGGCGAACCGCTCAAAACAGGCGAGACTAGCAGTTCAGGTGGGCTGCATCAAACTCCCACTTGGTCAAACCTTCAGATAGTTAGGACCAAAGCCACAATCCCCCGCCAATCCTCTTCAATAGGATGGCGGGACCCCCACTGTCACGTTAACAGTTACCTCTGACAAATCAACTTACCAGTCCTCTTCAATAGGATGGTAGGTCCATAGAGTTGCTCAAATCGCAATAAACTCCCACTGTCATGTTAACGGTCACCTCTGACAAAATCAACTTACCAATCCTCTTCAAAAGGATGGTAGGTCCTCAAAGTCGCTCCGATCGCGGCAATTCCTATCACGTTAACGATTACCTCTGATAGCCGACACCGTCATTCCCGCAAATGACGTTGTCCGATCAGTCGTCATACTCATACGTCCCTGAACGATTTGATTCTCCCAGCACCGTCTTTCCCATAAAAGGCGTTGTTGTTTGATAGTGGCCTACCATGCGATGTGCTGCTATTTCAGGGTTAGTCTTTTCCCCAAGAGAAGACAAATCAGGGTTCGTCTTCATCTTTGCCCTAAGAGAAGACAAGTTTCCCCCTTATCCTCCAACCGGTGCATGAGGCTAAACTGTTCCCTTATACTCCGACTGGTGCATGAGTTGCATGGAAAATCCCTTCAACCAAGCTACCTTCGAAGCGAGTGCAGAGAACAACTCCTTTGTGACAAAGAATCAACAGCTCCAAGATCAGGGTTGAGATCCAAAGTATTCCGAAAATTCGTCCCAGTCAACCGTGAACTTTCGAAAACTTTGGAGGGGGTTCTGTAGGCTGTCTAAAAATCACAATAGATAGTTGATCCCCCATCAAACACCGATGATGGAAGTTACAATCTGACGACTTCCAGAAGGTTACAATTTGAGGACTTTCACGTAGAAGGCTACAATCTGACGACCTTCACGACAACTGATGAAAGCTCTAATTCAACAGCATTCATAATCAACATCGGGAGTTACAATCTGATGACTCTCATATTTTCAAAGGAGCCGAGACGAAGATTACAAGAGGACGATCTGTGCAACGCTCTAGCAAAAGAGACTACAAATCGACGGTCTCTTCATATTAGAACACAGATATCTCCCAAACCGTAAGGAATTTGGCAAAACGGAGGAAGCGAACCGAAGCCTTCGGCTAGGTTCGAATGGCTCCATCTCGTCGAGATAGCTGATTTTCATATATAATTCGTCCAATTCCGACGTACGGTTTGAAAGTTATGACCTGTTCTTCGTAGCAAGTTATGTTCTGAAGTCCGTCTGCAAGATCGGACTTCGTCAGAACATTGGACTTAGCCTGAAGCTCGCCAAGCCCGCCTAAGGTTCGCCTCTGCATTACAGAGCCAAAACGCACAGGGTGAACTCTGCGTTTTCAACATCAAAACGCAGAGTTAATCTCTAAAACAGCACGAACTGTGCGTTTTCAGCCTTTAAACAGGCCAACTCTGCGTTTTCAGCCTAAAACGCAGAGTTAATCTCCAAAACAGCACGAACTGTGCGTTTTCAGCCTTTAAACAGGCTAAACTTTGCGTTTTCAGCATCAAAACGCAGAGTTAATCTCTAAAACAGCACGAACTGTGCGTTTTCAGCCTTTAAACAGGCCAAACTCTGCGTTTTCAGCCTAAAACGCAGAGTTAATCTCCAAAACAGCACGAACTGTGCGTTTTCGGCCTTTAAACAGGCCAAACTCTGCGTTTTTAGCCTAAAACGCAGAGTTAATCTCCAAAACAGCACGAACTATGCGTTTTCAGCCTTTAAACAGGCCCAACTCTGCGTTTTTAGCCTAAAACGCAGAGTTCATCTCCGAAACAGCTCGAACTGTGCGTTTTCAGCCTTTAAACAGGCCCAACTGTGCGTTTTCAGGCCTAACTCTGCGTTTCAGG
>NC_033797.1:17991180-17991494 GCF_001876935.1 Asparagus officinalis
TATATATATATATACATACATGTATGTATGTGTATATACATACATGTATGTATGTGTATATACATACATGTATGTATGTGTGTATACATACATGTATGTATGTGTGTATACATACATGTATGTATGTGTGTATACATAAATGTATGTATGTGTATACATACATGTATGTATGTTTATACATACTACATGTATGTATGTATGTACATACATACATGTATGTATGTACATACATACATACTACATGTATGTATGTACATACTACATGTATGTATGTACATACATACATGTATGTATGTACATACATACATGTATGT
>NC_033797.1:17992494-18030014 GCF_001876935.1 Asparagus officinalis
GATGGAGGGTGGAGGGAACTATAAGATTATCGTGGATCCATGGGCGACCCAATAGTAAGTTATAGGAAGCCTCCGCATCGATCACATAGCAGGTGACTTCAGATTTCAGATCTCTGAGTTGACACTTCACCCGGATTTTTCCCAACGGTCGTGACCCGCTTGTGTTGAAACCATAGATAACCGTTCCAGTGGAGGCTAACTTGCTGGCGGGAATTCCGAGGTGGTACATCAAACGAAGTGGCATGATACTAACAGCGGAACCCGGATCGACTTGGATCCGGTTAACCATGCTCGAACCGATATATCCAGTAAAATATAACGGTCTATCATGCTTTGAATTCCTGACTTGCATGTCTTCTTTTGTGAAAGCAATGCAAGGAAATTTGGTGGCTGCCAGATTGCAATGCTGCACTGACGATTCTGGCTCTTCAGGAGCTGGCTTGACCTGAGTTAAGAATACTTCAGAATCAGCCAAAGCTTCTTGTAAAGCTTCTCTGGTTTCTTTTGAGAGGCGCAGCAACTCGTACAATGTGATTCTTGCTGGGATATTAGCCAGCTGAGCCATAACGTCGAAACGATATGGTGCGTTCGAGCTTTCCGGTTTGTCTCGTCCAATCGGTCGACTAAAACGAGACTGCTTCGGAATTTGAACCTCTCTGTGTTGAGGTTCTTTTTCTTTTTGCTTAACAACTTTCTGAGGTTTTTCAGCTGCTACTGGTGGAGTTATGGCTACCCCCAGCTCCGTAAGAGTTTTGGCATTTTGATCTGAGGTTTCCGGATACCTATAATGGTACTCGTTTCCACTTCTTGTAGCAAAAACTTCCTGTTCTCCATCAGAAAGTGATAAAGCTGCTACTGGTGGAGTTATGGCTACCCCCAGCTCCGTAAGAGTTTTGGCATTTGGATCTGAGGTTTCCGGATACCTATAATGGTACTCGTTTCCACTTCTTGTAGCAAAAACTTCCTGTTCTCCATCAGAAAGTGATAAAGCTGCTATATCCTCATCGTTCTTCTCGGGAATCGCCGAGGCTCCATAGCAGGACTTCTCCTTTCCCTTGCCTTTTGACTTCTTCTTTGATGTGGGTGTCGTCCACTGTTCATCTTCAAGCAAATCCGGATGAACCCAAAGGATTTCGCCGTTGGGGGCTGTGTGAGATACGAGCCCCTTCTGGCGCTGTCCATGAGGGTCATCGTTGATGGTTTGCATCTTGACCTTTGATACTGGCTCGGCTTGAAACCAGGACAAAGGAACCGATCCGAAGCTAATAGAGACCGCGTTTGCGCCTACCTTCTTCTCCTTTGGCTTCGGTGTCACAATACCAACATCAATCAATGTTTGAATTTTATCCTTTAAAACATAACATGTCTTAGTAGGATGGTGGACCCTTCTGTGATATGCACAATACTTTGGGTCATTGATCTTCGTTGCTTCTTCTTGGTTTGTGACCGGTGGAAGCTTGATCTTGTTGTTCTCTAACAAGTATTTGAAGATGACCGGAACTTCATCATCTTTGAAAGAGTATTCCTTTGGGAATCTGGGCTCAGAATTCTTAAACTGCTTCGAAGGCTGTTGATTCTGGTTTGGCGCCAACTGGAAGGATGATTGTTGCGGTTGTTGCGGTGGCTGTTGTGACGTCTGATGTGCGTCCACAGCGGCTACAGACCCTCTTCCTCTGCCTCGAGGGTTAAAGTTCTGCTTTTGATTTTGATTCTGATTATTAGCTGGTGGCAAACCTCGCTCCAAATTCTTTCTCTTGAGGAAGCGTTCAGCTTGTTCACCTCTTACTTTCATCTCTTTCCAAGTTTTAGAGGGAACAACCCCCACCACTTCTAATACATCCAAGGACAGATTATTATGACATGTTTGCAGAATAAATTCCTCAGTGAGTGGATCTCTGCAGTTCACCGCTTTGTCCCGGAATCGTTTGACAAAGACATCAACCGATTCCCCATCCTTCTGCTTCTCATCCAACAACGTGCCGATCGAGACTTCCGTGTCGTCGTCGAAGAAATTGGTGAGGAATAACTCTTCCATGTCTGCCCAGCTAGTGATACTCCCAGGCTTAAGGCGTCGGTACCAATCGAAGGCAGGCCCGCGAAGGGTTCCTACGAATGACCGGACCATCAGGGCTTCGTTCCCAGATATTGCGCCGAGATGCGACTTGAAATAGATCAAGTGCTGAGTTGGTGAACCCCTGCCATCAAAAGGAGTAAAGTTAATCAAATTAAATTTCTGGGGATAAGGAATCAGGTCCCACTCCCTCGGGTACGGGTATGGGATGCCCGTTTTCTTCACTTCTTGAGCCGTCATCAAAGCGTTGACTTTGCTCTCAAGATCGTGCATCTTCTTGTCCTCTTCCTCGCTTTTCTTCAAATAGATCTGTGGAGGTTGAGTGGCTGACTTGGTCGGATCGCTTCCGGAGTTGTCTTTATCTGGAGGAGGATCTTCAAATATCGTCTCATCCTCTTCATTACGCCGACTGGATTCTGCTCTTTGGCTTGATTCCGGTTGGTGTTGCTGAACCTGCAAATCCCGCATCTGCTGCATAGTCAACTCCATTTCGGTTTTGAACTCAGCTCTAATTTCTTCGCGTTGTTTAGCCAACGCTTCCTGCAGCATGTGAGCCAATTGATCTGGCGTAATTGCAAATGATTCTCTGGCTTGTCCAACACTGGATGTGGTGTCGTCAGAAGCGACAGCAGAACAAGTGTCTGATAATTCTTCGTCCGAAGATAACCCCTCGTGCATTCTCTTGTAATCTCGTCGTAGGTTGGCTCTTCTTTGTAATCGCGCCATCCTTTGAGAAAGACCCTGCTCAACTCTCCCTCCCGGAGAGAAATCAGGGTCGGGGTTAACTAACTGTTTCTTTCCTTTGTTGGTCATGTTGATAGTGACCTCAGGGAATTCATCTCGTTGGATTACAGATTTTTTCTTGTTGAAACGTCTCATTTTGGGTTTTGACGCTTCATTGGACAATCTTTGAAATACGGAGACTCTTGTTGAATTATTCTTAGAGCATCCGCATTCTGTCAGCACTGCTTTGATGAGTCTCTCGCAAGCGCAATGGGACTCATTCTCTCGGACAATCCTCTTTCTTAAATTCTTCTTCTGATAGTACAGCTCGTCATTATTGTGATTCGAGCAACCTATCCTTTGCCTCTGAACTTTGTTAACATACATAGGACGACTGGTCGTCGCCTCTGAGCGATCCAAAGTTGAATTTTTGAATCCACCCCCTTGCGGGAGTGGAGTTTTCATAGGTCCTAAACGAGAGTGAACTGGTATTCTCTCGTTCTGGACTTGTGAGGTTCTGACAGGTGGGTGTTTACGACCCCCTGCATATGAAACCACTATGGGTTTATTTGCAGCATCTGATGGTTGTTTAACTGGGGCTTTGCCTCGATCGTCAACCGAAGGACCGAGGCGATCTGCCATTGTCACTTTAAACTTAGACAAATCTGGGCTAACCCAGGGTTTCACCGACGACGCAGTAGATGGGCCCGGAACAGATGCTTGCGGCGTCTTTGGCATCCAGACTTTACGATTCTTCGGTGACTTTTCAGACACTGTCTCTTTCTTGGTTCCTTGCGCTTGTTGACGAAGAGCGCGAGTTTGGGCAGCCTTCGCCTTACGCCTCTGTATCCGTTCCTTGAGGGTTGAACGGGCCCTTTTGACGAGAGTCCACTCCTCCGTCGTAAGTTTTGCAGAAATACAATTATTTTGCCGTTGGGGCAATTGAACCGCTTTCTGTTTCCTCGACTCTAGGTCCGCATAGTAATGGACCCCGTCGGTTTGTTGCATGGCCTTAGCCAATTGTCGAGCACGGCGCTGACGCTGTCTCTGACGAGCTCTTTTCGTCAGCACCGGTGAGCTATTGATCAACGACTCCGTAACTGGTGTAGAGTCGTTTTGAGCAGGGACGTTGCAAGGAGATTCCTTAACAACGATCGAGCCAGAATCTTTGTCTGCGGCCTCCGTTGGAATTGCAGACTTGAAAGTTTTCGAAATCTTCCTATATTTGCGAGACGAGGAAGATTTCGCGGATGAGGATGATAAATACTCCTCAAACTTCGCCTGATCGAATTCGTATTCGATCTCTTCATTGATGATGATCTTGATCGGTTGCGACACCGCGGTCTCGGCAGCGAGACCGCTGGCTCCCACTGTGGTCGCCAGCTTGTTTGGTTCAAAAGTCGCTGCTGTGGAATTCATTATAACTTTGTTCGATTACAACAAATTCGAAAGAATAATCTTTTTATAAGACTTTTTCTACACAACAAAACAAAAATTACAACTCTTGAGAAACAAACACGAAAATCGTCTATCAATTCTCGTTTTCGTGGGACTTTGCCTGTGCCGGGAACGCTTTGGTTCGTGGACCGCCGATTCACAGATCGTGAAGAGGGGGCTTATGATTCTAACTTCGTTATCGAAGTAGAAATTGAAACGATATCTTATCGAAGTAAGATAGTCGTTCTTCTTAAAATCAAGTCGAAGCTTAATTTCAAGGCGTTGCAAGAAAAGAACTCAAATCTGCTCTCTCTCTGCTCTGGAATGCTCTAACAAATGCTCGATCCTCGTCAGAAGTGACCCTAGGGGGGTATTTATAGCCTCAAGGGTCAGTAACTGCAAAAACTTAACAATCGAAGAAGTCAGTACGGCGAGACAGTGTTTACTGTCTCGCTGGGCGAGACAGCGTTTGCTGTCTCGACCCGCGAGACAGTAAATTTGCTGTCTCGCTCAGCGAGACAGTAAATGCTGTCTCGGAAAATGGCAGTTTCTCGCTGTAACTGTTCTCCCACGTTTCAAACTCCGTTATTTTGGCAGTTATCCACGTGATTTTCGCCCATGATGTTTCCCACGTCCCTTGGCAGTTAATGGACACGTGTAGGGCAGTTACAAATGTAGTTTTGACTATTTCAACACTGTCTCGCTGGCGAGACAGCAAAGACTGTCTCGCTGGCGAGACAGTTCATACTTGTTTTGATTTTTCCAAAACAGTATGAAATCCTTTCTTGTGAATTTTTGAGTGATCTTCTCTATGCTTGGGATATCTATTAGCATTTTTTGACGCCTACAAAGTTACTTGTGAAATTAAATGAGAAGATAAAAGATGAATGAGTCCAGAGAAAGATAATAGCATAAGAAATCCAGATCTAGCCTAATCTCGCAATCGACATAGATGATGAAGACACTACTCTAGAATTACCCTAGAGAAAGATAAAAGTGGAGAAAGATTAATCTTGTCTCAATAAAATATGAAAAAAAAAAAGACAATGTTTTCTAAATATTTTATAGAATAGCCTAAATTTTTTAGTAAAATTAAGAATATTTGGAAAAGAATTTCATTTTTTTTAGTATTTTTATGCACTTGTTTTGTGTATGCTTTTATCCTATAGATATATACTAAATTTAGCATTAATATATAGTTTATGATTTTTAATAAAGTCTATCAATGATTATGAACAAAATTTATATTTTCTTTTGTGTCATTTTAGCCCACTTCTAATCAATCATCTAGGCTATTGGCTTTAAGTATTCCTCTTCCTTTTATAACGCTATTTTTTAATTGTTTTTCATTTTGCAACACTTATACTTCCTTACATAAAGAGTCATTTCATATCGGTCCAAATAACATGAATATTAAAGTTGGTTTCACATCGGTTTCGTGTCAATTTAATTATCAACATGAAACTTTAAATTGAGTATGACCCATTCAAACAAACATTAAAGAAGATAAATAATCATAATGCTAAAATTTAGAGACATAAGTGAGCAAAAACTATTAAATTGAAATCGAAAAATAAATTTTAGTGAGGACGTAACCTAAAAATAAATAATCATGATATTTAACCATATGCAATGCACGTACATAAAAACTAGTTACTCTGGAAAAAAGACTACCACCCACTTACAATTTGTATATACAAGACGTCGTAAATGCTTCTACAATCTACAGACTGATGTCGTTGCATAATTTTTAAAGTATAAAACTCTATAGACACAAATTCCACTCTAGCTAACTATGGTTTCTAAGCGAACTTAAAAAAAAAGAATTTTTTTTTTTCTAAAATCCCCTATTGAGAATTTTTTGAAAAGTAACGTTCTTTAATTTTCGACTAAATTTCATAAAACACGTACACCTTAACTTTATGTGATTATCTAACCCTCGTAACTTTCAAAACATCAAAAAAATTCCCTTAAGTTTTGGGGTTATCATATTACTCGGACTTTCATAGTCACACATTTTGAAAGTGTAACTGTATTTTGTACACAACCAATTTGGGCAATGTAGCATCGCGGGGGACTCATTTTGAGTCCTCATCCTTTTTCTCTTAAAAAGAAAGAAAAAATGTTTAGTGGTTGTCAGCAAAACCCCCCTTTAACTTTAACACCTTAATTTTCAAAAACCTGCCGCAAGTATTAACCACAATTTTCACTAGCAAAATATCATCATGCATAATTTTATCGCCCATATGAAAATTGCGGTCAATGTCGTTAGGAAGATTTTCTGATAAAATATTAAACTTAGGGTTTTTTTATAACCCTTAAACTTAAGCAAGGTTTTTTTAATGCTTTGGAATTAAGTTACAGGGGCTATGTGATAATCGTCCAAAGTTAGGGGGTTCTCAAGTAATATAATTCTACTTCGTCTGATCATACACTTCTAGTTAATATACAAATCTTAAGTTTGTAATTGTATATCAGGTGCTTCTACATAAATTGTTTTTAAAAGGACATGCCCAATCCTGCAGAGTTCTGATTCTGTCAATACCACCCACAGCAAGAACTCTATCTCAGCCTTTCATGGGTAAAATAGGGGGTAGTTTAGGGATTTCAGTGTTCAGAACTCTTCGCATGTACGGAAAGTTATGATAGGATACATATTCAGTTCGAGTGCTGCTACGGGGACCCAAAATATGGGACCAAGGGAGGGGACAAGTGAGGTGTCCCCTCCCTATTGCATAATGAGTTGGCATGAGTTGGCATGGCCAACTCATTATGCAATAGGGAGGGGACACCTCACCTGTTCCCTCCCTTGGTGCCATATTTTGGGTCCTTAAATCATTTTCCATTCAGTTCTGCAGGAATAAAATCTCTATTCAAGTTTAACTTTCACTTTATTTTATTTTTTTTTATACTTTTTACTCATCTATTAAAGTCAATTCGGATAAGCGGTATTATTCATAAGAAAGTAGAATTCATACCCTGGAGAACCTAGAGTTCAAGATTTAACTGGACTAGAATTTTGATTTCATTCCTAATCCTAATTGGAATAGAACCTAATTAATTGTTATATAACACCCAACAAAACAAAGCCATCGAGCATACGCCATTGAGTTTTTTTTTCACCCTCTGTCCTACGCTTATGGCTTCTTCTCACGATAGCTCTGTTGTCCTCCGACGAAAAAGAGTTCATCGTCCACGGCAGATCTACGGCCCGTCGCATGATGTTATATGCATGCAGACGATATTGGATAGTTATTGGATAGCGACGTGTGGGAGGCTAAGGCGGTTTCAAAGCAAGCAATTTCAAGCGTGTGGGGGCCACACGAGTAGAGTCTCGTGATAGACTCAGGCTAAGCCCACCCGATACCTTGTACAGCTATATATAGCCTTTGATTGGTCATCTAGGTTTTAGTGCAGAGGCTGGGGGAAAAAAAGGCAACGATCCGAGGCTTTGGAGAAAAATCGCAGGTGCAGAAGTTTTTTGTGCGGCTGCAGTGTTTGTGCGGCTACGGAGAAAAAGCAAAGGTGATTCTTTGGGGCTGCGTGCAAGAGTTTGTGGTGTGCGGCTACAGAAAGAAAAAGAGCTTTTGTTTTGCTGTTTTGAGAGAGCTTTTGTGTGAGGGATTTGAGAGTTTGTTTGAGGGTTTAGATTGAGTGGTTGTAAACTCTAGTTGTATTCTTTCCCTCTAATAGTAGATCTCTCCCTCCTTGCCCCGTGGACGTAGGTAGTTTGCCGAACCACGTAAAATTAATTTGTTTGTGTTTGTGACCATTGTAATAGTTTTAGGATCCATCGATAAGTCAGTCCTAGAACTGATGAGAGAAAGAGTCGATATCTCACTTTGTTGAGATATTCGCTTCAGATTCTTGTCTCCTTTGTGAGACGGAAATTCTTATTGGGATCCTTCTCTATTATTGTGCACCAGAAACTCTGTCAAAATTTTCGCTGCGCACAACAAGTGGTATCAGAGCCCGGGCTACGTTTGGGCTATTTGAAGGAGTAGATCAATTTGGAGGCTCGTCTAGGCCTTCATTTAGTGATAAAGGTGGAATCTTTTGGTAAAGACTCTATCTTTTTAATTTTTGGATCTATTCTTCGTTCGTTGGTGCGTTGAGAAAGATATCGGAAAAAAAGGTGCTTCGGGTGTCGAGGGTGGTGCTTCTGGCGTGAAGACCATTCAGAGTTTGAATATTCACTCTATGAAGATAGATTTGGAGAAGTTTAATGGCACAAACAATTTTAGATTATGGAGATGAGAGGTTTTGGATGCGCTGAACGCGCAGAATTTGGAGAATACCTTGGAGTTAACGGCAAGCCAGATGAGATTGAAGAGAAGGTTTGGAAGAAGATGAATCAAACAGCGTGTGGTGTGATTAGGTCTTGTTTGACTCAAGATCTAAAATATGATGTGATGAATGAGACATCTGCAAAGAAGATTTGGGAGATTCTCGAAAGCAAGTATCTGACAAAGAGTGTTGAGAACCGCTTGCATTTGAAGAGGAGACTTTATCGTTTCCAGTTGAAGAAGAGAACCTCAATTAGAGATCACATGAACACCTACACAAAGCTTCTTGCGGATTTGATGAATGTGGATGTCATAATTGAAGATGAGGACAAGGCGTTGTTGTTGTTGAGTTCCTTGCCCGACGAGAAATATGAGACCTTCATCCTTACTTTGATTAATGGGAAGACATCTCTTTCGTATAGTGAGGTCACTGCTACACTGGTGAATTATCAGCTTCGGAAGAAGGATAAGGAGACTTCGACTGAGTCGGTAGCAGAGGCGTTGGTCGCAAGAGGGAAGAATCCGAACCGAAAGAATTGGAAGTCACAGTCTAGAGTTGGAAAAGATCAGTGTGCTTGGTACAAGGAGACTGGTCATTGGAAGAAAGGTTGCCCAAAGCTCGACGAATGGATGAAGAATAAACAGAAGGGAAAAGAAAAACAACCATCATCAGAAGCAAACATCATATCGGATGGTAACATTTCTGACTCCTCTATTTATTCACTTTCTATCAGTCCTACGTGTAGCTATTCGGAGGAATCCGAGTGGATGTTGGATAGTGGTGCGGCCTATCATGTGTGCCCTAGAAGGGATTGGTTCTCCAGTTTTGAGAAGCTGGATAGTGGTGTGGTGTACATGGCTGATAACCATGCATGCCAGATCCTTGGGATAGGAAGAATTCGCATAAAGATGTTTGACGGGACTGTTAGAGAGTTAAATGATATGAGATATGATCCTTGTTTGAAAAAGAACTTGATCTCGATTGGAGCTTTGGTTGGAGAGGGTCTGAATGTTCGAATTGAGGACATAGTTCTCAAGATTGTGGAAGACTCTCGGATTGTGATGAAGGGCGTCAGGAGGAATAACCTGTATTACTTGACTGGAGGTATAGTGGCAGGTGGAGAACTGGCGACTTCTATTGATTCGACTAGACTGTGGTATTTGGGGCTTGACTATTCTAGTATTAATTCCTCGCATAGATTAAAAGAGGGTGCGAAGACCTACAGTTTGAAGTCTAGTGAACATGATGTGAGCAAGAAGACCGAGGTAAAATTTAGCACCTCTATTCACCGTGCTAAGGGTCGTTCAAGAGGAGTTCACGTGGATGTTTGGGGGCCTTCCAAGGGGGCATCATTTGGAGGTAATAGGTGTTTGGTTTTCTTTGTTGGTGGCTTTTCTAGGCGTGTTTGGGTTGCAACCAAATCCCCTATGGATAAAGTCCTAGTAGTATCCAACAGATTGAAGAAGTGTGTGATAGACAGAAAGATGAAGGTACTCCATTCTGGTTTTGGTAGGAGGTACAAGTTGGACCTATTTCTGTATTGGAGCCGAGCTCACGGCATTTCGAGACACTTTGTTAAAAAGAAAATCTTAGGGCAACCAGATAGGGTGGCAAATTTGGAGAACCGTGCCTTGCTGGAGAAGGGTCGGTGTTTGTGGTCGAGCAATAGTTTGCAGAAGAGGTTCTGGACTGAGACTTCGACATATTTGAGTCATCCTATTAAAGAGTTATCAACTGCTGTGATTGGAGGTAAAACCCCATTGGAAGATAGGTTTGGTTGTGTCACTTTGGATGAGGCTTCGATGAGGGAGCCGATTGACTCTCAGCAGGTAAAGAGTTTTGAACAGACCTTAGATGTATCGCAGCGGGTGGTGATTGATGCTACTCCACATTGGGTGAAGATTACTTCAGATCATACTGTATTATTTGGGATTCCAGCTAAGGTGACATAGCTTAGGGATCATTTGGATTTAGGTGCAGATGATGAGTTGGGTTTTGATTCGAGTGCAGCTGATAGATGTAGTTTGGATATGGTCATTGGTTCACCTCAGATGGAGGTGCTTAAAGTCATTGGAGGTGCTATCAGCCGCAGAGTTGATGATATTGGAGAAGGGTTGCGAACACTTCTAGTGGATTGAGGCCTTTGGGGGCCATTTGGGTGAACTACGTGAAGGCTTGATTCCTTGGGCAAGAGGATACGTAGGCAGTCTTTATGATGCAGCCGGATTGATTTTGATGGGGTGAGATTGATTTGGTGAGTTGATACCGATATTTGGAGAGTGTTAGCATTCTCATTTGGGTCCTCGATTTGTTATGGATTGAGTCCGTTATCGTGAATTATTTCACTTCGTCCTGAACGTAACAAGTGAGACATTTGTTTTGGTTGGTCTCGGCTCAGTTTTGGGAAAACTTCACCGAGGTGGAGAATTATTGGATAGCGACGTGTGGGAGGCTAAGGCGGTTTCAAAGCAAGCAATTTCAAGCGTGTGGGGGCCACTATTGGATAGCGACGTGTGGGAGGCTAAGGCGGTTTCAAAGCAAGCAATTTCAAGCGTGTGGGGGCCACACGAGTAGAGTCTCGTGATAGACTCAGGCTAAGCCCACCCGATACCTTGTACAGCTAAAACCTTGTACAGCTATATATAGCCTTTGATTGGTCATCTAGGTTTTAGTGCAGAGGCTGGGAAAAAAAGGCAACGATCCGAGGCTTTGGAGAAAAATCGCAGGTGCAGAAGTTTTTTGTGTGGCTGCAGCGTTTGTGCGGCTACGGAGAAAAAGCAAAGGTGATTCTTTAGGGCTGCGTGCAAGAGTTTGTGGTGTACGGCTACAGAAAGAAAAAGAGCTTTTGTTTTGCTGTTTTGAGAGAGCCTTTGTGTGAGGGATTTGAGAGTTTGTTTGAGGGTTTAGATTGAGTGATTATAAACCCTAGTTGTATTCTCTCCCTCTAATAGTAGATCTCCCCCTCATTGCCCCGTGGACGTAGGTAGTTTGCCGAACCATGTAAAATTGATTTGTTTGTGTTTGTGGCCATTGTAATAGTTTTAGGATCTCTCGACAAGTCAGTCCTAGAACTGATGAGAGGAAGAGCCGATATCTCACTTTGTTGAGATATTCGCTTCAGATTCTTGTCTCCTTGGTGAGACGAGAATTCTTATTGGGATCTTTTTCTATTATTATGCACCAGAAACTCTGCCGAAATTTTCGTTGCGCACAACAGACGACACGATGAGCAAAGCTCTTAATTCTTGGGATGCCAATTTCATGCAGGGTGTTGATATTGGCTTGAATTTGTCCAAATGTCCGGGGCCTATTTTGTTTTTTGAAAGAGGAGGGAGATCACTGTCAACTCACCCTCACTTCTCTTCTCAAAGATCTTTCAACAATTGCATTTGCGACTGATGTCGAAGAAATTTTATGAAAGGGAGGTCGTTGTCATTGATGTCACTTCGGGTAAAGAGAGGTAATATCAAGGTGGCCCCCTGTTGTATTTATGTGAGATCTCATTCTCTCTTAAACTCTCTGTGCGTTTCAGAACCGGAGAGTAAGAGCTACACAAAAACCAGAGTCATCTCAAAATTTTGTATGTGGGTTGTATTGAGAGATTGAATATAGTGAAACTCCTCTCTTGCTGTGGACGTAGATCAATTTGATCGAACCACGTAAACATTGCGTGTTTGTGTTTGTCTCTCTATTTTTTTGGTTTTGTGTTTAATTATCACAACACAGGCGTTCGATGACGATGCGCTCTTATCTTGAAATTAAAGGATTGATAACTCTGACGATTCTAACCCTTCGAAATTTGAAGGATTTGCGCGAAGAGGCGGAAAGGAGGGGAAGGAAAAGGAACTGGTCAGAAATCGTCGTCGGAAAAGACCTGCAGGCCGATGTGCAATGTGTTTTCCTCTAACGGGGGTTCTTCTTTTGCTAGGGTTTTTAGCTTATTATGTTTATGTTACGTGCATTAAATCTACAAAGTAGACGTAGGACAAAGTTAGATAATCTTTTTTTTTTCTTTGTTATTAGTTATTTTTATTGTCGCTTTAATAATTAGACAAAGAAATCGATTATTATTTGGGGCCACAGTTGCCTTATTAATTTTATCTGCATCTCGATTATGATTTATGTTTATTCTTTGTTATAGCGAATTAATTTTGAGTATTTATGTTCGGAAGTTTTAGATGACTCCACTGCTATCGATAATAGAGCCTAGTTGAAGGCGTATGTTTATGAATTCTTAATTTCAAGCTTTGTTCTATCGAAAAATTTTAAATTTAAATCAGTGCCGGGTTTTAAACCGGTTTTGTAACGAGCGGTGATCATATCTTGTGATGCCTCGCTGTGTTTTAAACGAACTTTTTCTTTTACACAAACAATATTTTGCTGAAATTAAACCATACCCGGCCCCCCTGTCCATTAGATTTTGCTTATGTTTTATACTTGGGAATAGTTACTTTGGTGGGTGTTTTCATTCATATATACCGTCTAAACTAACCCTTTTATTAGCACTCATACGCTCTAAATTTCACGTTAGGTCGAGATGTTGTGCAAGTGAGACTCGCTCTTGCGATAAATTCCACGTTAGAAAGATCAAACCACGTCAATCCTACTGTTAATTACGTGAGCTGAGTGTGGCTCTCTTTTATATATGGTGAAAATCTCATTTTAACCGAAGCCCTCTCCTGCTAGTCCTTCATGAACTCATTGTCTATGCTCCGAGATATTTCTTGCTCATTGGAAGGCTACCAATTAAGTACTACTTGCTCCATGGATTGTCTTATTACTTTTAACATGTGCAGCATTGATTCATAACTGCAGGCAACAGAGAGCTCTTCATTAATTATGTCCACCCTCTCAACTCCGAGCCATGGAGTTGTTGTGGATTTAATGTTGTGTGTCCTAATCTCTCAAGTGAAACAGTACATCTCTCGATCCATCCACTTCACCTAGATAGCTTTGAATTTGACCAAGCTAACTTTTTGCGGGTTGGCGGCATATATATGCATGATATCCACTTGTTACTCAGGACGTATGTATGTGGTTAATTCATGAATCTTCAGTGGATAACTTTATGGTAAATTTGTGCATTCTTCGGGATTGATTGGTACGCTTCTATTGTAAACGCAACAAATATTGTGCAACCGAAAAACATGTGTATATATGTTAATTACCAGCACACCTTTTATAAACTTATCTTGTCTTCCTTGTGTTGTGCGCGTCGCGGAAGCGTGACAACCAAACGGGCGTGCTTCGAGAATCAAATCAAACAAACGTCGAGATAAAGGCCAAACAAATCAAAACAACGGCACAAATCCAAACACAATAGTTTTACGTGGTTCGGCAATTGCCTACGTGCACGGGGCAAGAAGGGGATGGGGTTTTCACTAATAGAGAAAGAGTACAAACTGAGATTACAAATCACTCGAATGAACAAACTAATCTCACCAACAAGCTATTAATCTCTCCAAACAAAACCCTAAACAAATAGCTCAGAAAATACCTCTTTTCTGTGCTCCAAATATCTCCAATTTTTCTTCTCCACCAATTTTCTCTTCCAATTGTTCCATATATATAGAAATCCTAAAATCATAAACATACTAGGAATTCTAAACCAAAACCAAATCAAATTAGGAATCCTAATAACCAATTACCAAAATAGATTAGGAATCCTAATAATCTCATGTTACCAAAATAGACTAGGAATCCTAATAACCTCATGTTACCAAAATAGATTAGGAATTCCCTATCCAACAATTCTCCACCTCGGCGAAGTTTTCTCAAAACTGAGTCGACACCGACCAAACCAAATGCTTCATTTGTTGCGTCCAGTACGCCACGGCAACGGACTCATGACAACGGACTTCATCCACACAAGTCGAGACCCAAACGGGAGTGCGAACACTCACCCAAATGTCGATATCTACTCACCAAACCAGCTGCATCAAAACTGACTGCCTACATATCCTCTTGTCCAAGGAATCAAGCCTTCACGTAGTTCACCCAAATGGCCTCCAAAGGCCTCAATCCACTAGAAGAGTTCGCAACCCTTCTCCAATATCACGATCAAGTCTACGGCTGATAGCACCTCCAATGGCTCCAAACTGAACTAATCCAAACATCTCCACCTGAGATGAACCAATGGCCATATCCAGACTACATCCATCAGCTGTACTCGAATAAATCAACCTATATATCATCTTCATCCAAATCAACACGATTCCCAATCTGTGTCACATCAGTTGGAATCCCAAATGATGCAGTATGATCCGGAGTTTCCACCCAACGTGGAGTAGCATCACTCTCCACCCGCTGCGATGTCCCAAAGATCTGATCACCACTCTCCACCTGCTGAGAGTCAAACGTAACATGCCTGCTCAGAACAAAGTCAGAAGCCAATACCTGATAATCAAACACGCCTCTGAATCCCAAATGTGCTATCAGATCAAATCTCACATCCACGATGTGACCGAGTGCTGGGTAGCCAAATATCCGACGTAACCCAAAATCTGAAGCAGCTCCACCAGATCCCATATATATACATGCAGCAGTTGGCAACCTGTACATGAGACGGCTCAAACATGTCGTAGCCTGCACACCAATGCCAATGCTCGACATCAAACGCCGATCCTCCTCCAGAAAGGAACAGCTGACCAAATCTGCCATCTCACCTTGTCGCCTCAAAGTTTCCACACTAATGAAGTGTCTCAAACTGCCATGAGCTCTGCTCCAATGCAGAAATAGGTCCATCTTGTACCTCCCATCAAAATCAGAATGGAGTACCTTCACCTTTCTGTCTATCACACACTTCTTCAATCTGTTAGATACTACTAGGACTTTCTCCAAAAGGGATTTGGTTGCAACCCAAACACGCCTAGAACAGTCACCAACAAAGGAAACCAAACGCCTATTACCTCCCAATGATGCCCCCTTGGAAGGCCCCCAAACATCCACGTGAACTCCTTTAGAACGACCATTAGCACGGTGAATAGAGGTGCCACACTTCACCTCGGTCTTCTTGCTCACATCAACATGTTCACTGGACTTTAAATTGCAGGTCTTTACACCCTCTTTCAATCTATGCGAGGAATCAATACTGGAATGGCCAAGTCCCAAATGCCGCAGTCTAGTCGAATCAACAGAAGTCGCCAGTTCTCCACCTGCCACTATACCTCCAGTCAAGTAATATAGGTTATTCCTCCTGACGCCCTTAATCACAATATCATCAACTCTGCGGTTGATAGCACCTCCAATGGCCTCAAACACCTTCTATCTCGGCCAACTATCTCAAAGCACCAACAAATAAAGAATAGATCCAAACTGATAAAGGAGAGAATTTTACCTCCAAATGAAACCCTAACAAGGGTCTCCAAACGATCTCACCCCGCACGACGGCAACGAGATCCACAAATAGGAAAAATCTCACATTTATCTCCAAACGAAGCCCTCGAAGAGCCTCCAAAGCGATCTACTCCTCCAAATAGCCCAAGCGCCAACAAACCAATGCGGAATAAACGAAGAATAGATCCAAACTAAAAAAGATAGAGTCTTTACCAAAAAGATCCCACCTTTCTCACCAAACGAAGCCCTAGCCGAACTTCCAAATTGATCTACTCCTCCAACCAAGACAAAACCCTAGATCTGAAATCTGGAACTCTGATACCAATTGTTGTGCGCGTCGCGGAAGCGTGACAACCAAACGGGCGTGCTTCGAGAACCAAATCAAACAAACGTCGAGATAAAGGCCAAACAAATCAAAACAACGGCACAAATCCAAACACAATAGTTTTACGTGGTTCGGCAATTGCCTACGTCCACGGGGCAAGAAGGGGATGGGGTTTTCACTAATAGAAAAAGAGTACAAACTGATATTACAAATCACTCGAAGGAACAAACTAATCTCACCAACAATCTCTTAATCTCTCCAAACAAAATCTTAAACAAATAGCTCAGAAAATACCTCTTTTCTGTGCTCCAAATATCCCCAATTTTTCTTCTCCACCAATTAAAATACCTCTTTTCTGTGCTCCAAATATCCCCAATTTTTCTTCTCCACCAATTTTCTCTTCCAATTGTTCCATATATATAGAAATCCTAAAATCATAAACATACTAGGAATTCTAAATCAAAACCAAATCAAATTAGGAATCCTAATAACCTATTACCAAAATAGATTAGGAATCCTAATAATCTCATGTTACCAAAATAGACTAGGAATCCTAATAACCTCATGTTACCAAAATAGATTATGAATTCCCTATCCAACACCTTGTCGCAAAGGTAAGGTTTTTTGCCTTGCGGATTGCATGTTTTGAAAACAACCTCTTTGCACGTCGGGATTAGGATACGTACAACTGATTTTCCTCGGGGCCCGCAACGATGGGAGCTTCAGGAACCGAACCATCCTCTTCTATTTTTAAAATTTATCCTCAAATTAGTCATTATTTTTCAATCCAGAAGTAGTCATTATTTTTCAGGGATGAAGCATCCATTATGGTAACTGGGTCTCAGAATGGATTTGTATAAGTAATTCAGTTTGATGGCAAAGTACAAAATATTTAAACAGGCAAAAGTTGAGTAGTCTTCTCCCTCGGATGGGAGTATCCTCTCTCTGAGTTGGAAAAAAAGCTTTATACTACAGAGCAGGTGATGATCATTTAGCGCAAAGTACGGACACGGTGAATGTAAAAAAAAAAAACAGTTACATTTAATTTCCACCACCAACTCTTTTTTACCATCAATCAATCCTCTTTCATTCTATAACTTCTTTTTTGCCTTTAGCATCAGTTACTACTTGTTATATATATGAAACCTGGTGTCATTTCTACTAAGGTCGACACTAAAACTACTACAACCAAAAACTTTTGCTAAATTTCTTCCATGGCTCTCTCTTGTTCGGTACTAAGAGCTTTCCTCCTAGCTCTGACTCTTGCATCCCTTCATCTCTCAGCATGCAATTTGCTAAAAGGATCAGTCTCTTGCCTTGATTGTCACTTACGCTACGACCTCTCTGGTTCTTTCTCCTGAGTATTTTCTTTTAAATATCATCATTTTACACCCCTTTAGAACAGGAGATTTGTCACTTACTACATCTAGTTGTTTTCATTCTCCGTTATTTGTTTGTACGTATGTATATATGGATAATTTGTTCAACACCTATAAGAGAATAGGAGATAAATATGCAAATACTGAAACACGAGGGAATCCCTCTCCAGCACATTGATGTCACATGAGGTCTTTAGGTAACAGAGAGATAGCTATATTTGGACGACATGGTGTCTAACTACTAATGAAAATTCTTAGTTATAATAGCGCAAATCTCCTATAATAGGAGGGACATATTTACAATTATCAATCGTTTTTCTAATTAAGCTATCAAAAACTATTACAAAATGCTCATGGTTCCCTAACTTTTTTCTCCTGCTCTCTTACTGCAGGAATAACAGTTGCGATTGAGTGTGAGCACAACAAGCTACAAGAGACCACATTAACCAATGACAAGGGTTATTTTGAAGCGAAAATCTCTTCAAGCTCTCCCAATTGCTTTGCTAGACTTGTTGGAGGACCAGAACAACTTTGCTCCTATAAGAAATCTATGGTCAGTAGGATTGTCAAAGCGAAAGGATCAGAGTACACCTACACTTTATCTGCTCCTCTCAGTTTCCTCTCTTCATGTCCCTCGAAGAAGTCCTTGATCGGATCCTCGAAGACCGTTGATCTTCCTCTTCCGAAAGAATGGGGGTTGGCTCCTACAAGCTACTATGTGCCTTTCTTTCCCATTATAGGAATTCCATGAGCATGCCACTTAGTTTAGTGTTCTTTCCTTTTGAATTTGTGATGTGTTTGTAGCAGTAAATTGGTAAGTTGAAAGTAGAACCTTAGTGCTCGTATGGCTGCGCGCTTGAGAGAACGTGCGTGTTAGTGTGCTATGTGATGTTGCTACTAGTTGTTATCTCAGTACTGCCACTGATCAAATGTTGTTTTTTTGTACAAAATCGTGATTAGTTAGTAATATAATGTATGAGATGGTAAGAGTTGCTGTTCTCTATTCTCGTATATATGAATTAAGGGGCTATTTGTCTGACAATAAATGTATTTACAACCGCATGAGTTGCCACCAAATTTTTATTTCTAGTGTTTATTGGTTTGCAACAAGGCTGTTGTAAATGGTAATTGGATTTACCTTTTCTAGGAAAAAATTTACTATATTTATTGCAGCCAACAAATATTGCAAGTCCATGCATTAACTAAATAATAATAATGACGCGTCATCAAGTTAGTGAATTTTAACTCAAAATGTAGACCGTTTTGTATTTGAAAAGAAGCAAACACGTGATTTTCAAGAGAGATGTATTTCTTACGACAAAGAAATACAAAATCTAATGAGTTCTGTGTCTAACCAAACATTAAACTTGTATTTAGAAATACATGTATCATAATAAAAGTGTAAATTAATATCAGAATAAAAGATTTGAGGATAATTTCCTGTAACAAATGTTGCATGCAACATTTACTGCATGCAATATTTGCTGCAATTACAATTGCAATATACCAAACACCCCCGAAGTGATGTTGCTTAGTCCTGCTGCTAGAAATACACATCTAATTAGATTAACCACTTACATAAAGAACTGGTCGTTTGCTATTGAATGAGATTGAGCAAGAACTAAACCAAGAATCAAGGCAGGCCCCAAACTTTGAACATTATCCTGTCCAATTTATGACTCTGGCCCCCTATCATAAAAGCCAATAGTAGCGTCTGATCAGGTTACATTAATTATTTATAAAGCTTCACGAGGATCAGTTTCCACATCATGGTTCTCGTATGGGTACGGGGTACCTCAAACTGTAAATCTAGGCCCACCCATCTGTTAATGGTAGTCCTTTCACATAGCAAGGCATGTTTGCTATATCCACTCTCAAACAGTAACTTTGGGAGTTGGATTGCCGAAAATGCCTTTTTGGACTTGGCCTGGTTTGGTTTGGGAGAAGGGCAATTTAGTCCTCACACACCCCCAATGAAGAAGAAGATGCCCACTATTGCTAGGCCAACTCAAAAGGCTTTATGGGCCAGTTAAATTAATGGCGGCAGAGGGCTGCCAACTATCGTTTACTATTTATGGAACCCTGTTAATAAATGCTCTATTCTCATAAATAAATTAATTAATAAATATATAAATGTTCTGCACTAGTCTAGTTCTGCTCGGAATCATGACCTATTTGGCTGGCTTGCAAATGGGCAGCATGAGGCTGACGCTAATATAATTTGTTAAAACTTAAAAGCTAGCTTTTAGATAGAGGGAACCAAGCCTCTATAAATTTAGGCTGACTTCCTTTATCTATTCCTTTATACAAATAGGAGGATCAGAGATTCACTGTTCATGCTACATTAAATGCTACAGTAATATTTACTGTAGCATAAACACTGTAGTTAATAACTAATTAAAAATATTACTGTAGCACACGGGTATACCGTAACAGTTAAAAGGTACTGTAGCAGAGCGGGATACTGTAGCACTTCCAAAAATTCAAATCATGCAATATTAAAAAAGCGGGATTATTGTAGCAAAAAAAAAAATATCGTGCCTTGCACGGACCGCAAACTAGTTTAGTTAATACTAATACCTTGGTGCATGCGATCCATGCATGACAACAAAATATGAAGACATTTTCCTTAATTTTTGCAAGGTTGAGAGTATTTACATTGATTCTTACAAATGCTAGGACTGCTTTCTTTTTTATTTTCTTTTTTTCTTTTTTGGTTTGCAAGTGTGAGGGCTTTTTTAATAGTCTAAAGTTCAAGGGAGTTTTAAGTATTTTATGAAAAATAGACACAATCATAAGGGTGCTATTTTTAATTTTAATAATCTAGTCTAGATAGAACTCAAGGCCGTAGGAACCATATTGAAACATTCTAACTGTTCAGATTACTTGCGGTGTGTACAAAGAAGGGTTTCTCTTAATGGATAGTAAGGATCTACATATAGATTAGGCTGAACTGTTCAGATTACCTGCGGTGTGTACAAAGAAGGGCTTCTCTTAGGGGTGTTTGTTTAAAAAAAAATTCGCATTTGGGTGAGATTTCAAATTCTAGGATCAAAAAGTGGGTTTTTTTGGGTTTTAGAATTCCATAAAACTTGTTTGTTTCAAAATAAATTTTAGAATATCAAATCCCAAATAATAAAAAGTATTATATTTAAGGATTTGTGAAATCCTCTTTTTTGGGTGGGATGTGGCGTGGATTTCAAAAGGAACAAATTTTGAAAATCGACTTTTTTTTAAATTTAATAGGCAAAATCGACCGTGTAACAATAAAATGAGCAAAATCGACCCTTTTTTGCACGGGACTGCTAGTCCCGTGCAAAAAAGGTCGCTTCTCCAAAAAAAATTCTCCGGTCCTCAACCCCTCTCTCTCTCTCCTTCATTAACCCATCCCTCATCTCCGTTCCCTCTCTCTCTGCAAAAATCTCTCTCCCTCTCCTCCAATCCCACACCAGACCCCCTCTCTCATCTCCGTTCCCTCTGTCCATCTCTCCTCCCTCTCCCTCAAACCCAACAGCAACCCATCACCCCTTCTCTCTCTCCTCCATTCCCCAAACACCAGCCCAACCAACTCTTCCACTTTCACCGCCCAACGCCCCTCCTCCATCGCCATCGGGCCGCCCAAGCCGCGCCCACCTCCTCGACCTACACCCGACCACCTCCCTGAGCCCAAGCTCCGACCCGAGCCCCCCTCTCCCTCCAATCCCCTTCTCCACCGCCTCCTCATCATCTCCACCACCATCAGCCCCGACGCCGCCGTGAGCTCAACTCCACCTCCTCCGCCAGCTCGCCGCCGCCGCTGTCCTCCGTTCCCCTCAGCCCCGACCATGCTACCACCCGCCGCCACGTCGAGCCGCGCCACCACCCAAGCCCTCCCCCGCTGTCCAGTGAAGGTGTCGGTGCTGGTGGTGCAGCAGTGCAGGGGGATTTGGGAGGAGAGTGTTGGGGGGATTTGGGGGAGGAGGGTCGATTTTGATTTTTTTAACAGGATCGTCTTTTTTTTGGTGTGGGATTGGAGGAGAGGGAGAGAGAGATGGAGAGGGGATGGGTTAATGAAGGAGAGAGAGAGAGAGGGAATGAGGGGATGGGTTGAGGACCGGAGAATTTTTTTTGCGGAAGCGACCTTTTTTGCACGGGACTAGCAGTCCCGTGCAAAAAAGGGTCGATTTTGCTCATTTTATTGTTATACGGTCGATTTTGCCTATTAAATTTAAAAAAAAGTCGATTTTCAAAATTTGTCCTTACTTCATATTAGTCCTCCCGCTATTTATTTCTTCTACTTCTAAATAGCTAACTTTCTGTGGGATTAGTTGTTAACTGCGTACGCTGTGAGTTTCATTTCTACCCTCAGTTACTCACGTCTGGGGTTGATTCTAAAGCTGCACGGACATATAACTGAATCATAAGCGAAATTGTGTAACTACGTTGCTTTGAGGTGCGTATGAGGACCAGACCCCTCTCTCATCTCCGTTCCCTCTCTCCATCTCTCCTCCCTCTCCCTCAAACCCAACAGCAACCCATCACCCCTTCTCTCTCTCCTCCATTCCCCAAACACCAGCCCAACCAACTCTTCCACTTCCACCGCCCAACGCCCCTCCTCCATCGCCATCGGGCCGCCCAAGCCGCGCCCACCTCCTCGACCTACACCCGACCACCTCCCTGAGCCCAAGCTCCGACCCGAGCCCCCCTCTCCCTCCAATCCCCTTCTCCACCGCCTCCTCATCATCTCCACCACCATCAGCCCCGACGCCGCCGTGAACTCAACTCCACCCGACCACGCTACCACCCGCCGCCACGTCGAGCCGCGCCACCACCCAAGCCCTCCCCCGCTGTCCAGTGAAGGTGTCGGTGCTGGTGGTGCAGCAGTGCAGGGGGATTTGGGAGGAGAGTGTTGGGGGGATTTGGGGGAGGAGGGTCGATTTTGATTTTTTTAACAGGATCGTCTTTTTTTTGGTGTGGGATTGGAGGAGAGGGAGAGAGAGATGGAGAGGGGATGGGTTAATGAAGGAGAGAGATAGAGGGAATGAGGGGATGAGTTGAGCACCGGAGAATTTTTTTTGCAGAAGCGACCTTTTTTGCACGGGATTAGCAGTCCCGTGCAAAAAAGGGTCGATTTTGCTCATTTTATTGTTACACGGTCGATTTTGCCTATTAAATTTAAAAAAAAGTCGATTTTCAAAATTTGTCCATTTCAAAAGTGTTAGACAAATTAAGGATTTTAAATTCCAGAAAGTTTGAAACAAACAAAAATATTACAAATTATAGTATTCCAATTCCCAAAATATTGTTGAAACAAATAAAGTTTTAGGAATCTCAACCCATAAAAAATTACCTATGGATTTCAAATCCCATGGTGAAATCCATATCCTAAAATTATAAGATTTGAAACAAACACTATATATATATATATATATATATATATGTATTATGCATGTATATATGTATATATATTATATGTATATGTGTATGTATATCTGTGTGTGTAGCAATGATGAGTATGAGGTGACGGCTCATTTTGCTAAGGGGGTGTTTGTTTCATTTTTTTGGGATATGGTGTGCATTTCAAGGTTTGGGATGTAAAAAGAGGTTTTTTGGGGTTTTAGAATTCCATAAAACTTGTTTGTTTCAAAATTAGTTTTAGGATATTAAATCCCCAAATAATAAAAAAATAATATATTTAAGGATTTGTAAAATCCTCTTTTTCATGTGGGATGTTGGGTGGATTTCAAAAGCTTTATATAAATTATGGATTTCAAATTCCAAAAAGTTTAAAACAAACAAAAATATTATAAATTATAGTATTCCAAATCCCAAAATATTGTTGAAACAAATAAAGTTTTAGGAATCCTAACCCATAACAAATTACCTATGGATTTCAAATCCCATGGTGAAATCCATATCCTAAAATTATAAGATTTGAAACAAACACCCCGTTAATGGATAGTAAGGATCTACAGATAGATTAGACTGAACGGATCCTAAAAATCTGCTAAATATTTTGAAAACAATGAGCCCTTGTCAGTGTAGTATTAGTGCCATAGTTGCCTGATCAAAACTTAAAAAAACTTTCGTTGTTTACGTGCTTTACGGCCCGGTCCACATAGCATTTCTGCAATCAAAAACCTTTACGCAACTAATACGCCCAATTATCTTGGACAGGCCTTGGGCTAGCAGGCCTATTGCACCTTTTACTAAGGTCAGTCATTAAATACAGCGGTTGAAGCGTTAACATCAACATCACTTATTCAGTAAAATATCGCAAGTAGAATCTTATGGTGAACTTGCCTCCTAAAAAGAACGCAAAATTTATGAACATTTAACTGTCAAGAAGAAGAATAATTACGTAAAATATTAGAATTACTTATAGCTGCAACCTTCTTATTATAGAGATTAACCACGAATTATCGTTAAATTTTTTTTTATTATATGCAATAAGGCTCATTGATCAGAGTTATCTCTTTATTAGGTATATGTCACTGGAGTAGAGGATGTATAGGAAGCGTCTACCAACTATAAGAGAATAATAGGACTTTTTGTAACATACAAAAATATCAGAAATATTTTCTGTCATTTATCAACGTCATGCAATGCTTATCGGTGTTCTTTATATATTTAATCTTTTATTAAATAATTTATCTTAATCAAGTCTGTACGCAACCTAGACCTTGACCCATAATGTGTTTGGGACCGAGCAGCTGATCCTCTCCATTGATCGCCGTACGATCAGCCGTACAAAATCCATGCGCGACGTAAATCGAAAAAGACGTTAGATCGACAAAACAGCAAACAGCAATCTCATCGAATCTTTTGCTTGACGAGAAGCAACCTCGGGTCCTCAGCAAATCGACAAAAAGAAGCAAGCGGCAGCGCACTTGCCACGTAGGATAGACAGTTCAATTCGATCACCTCCGCGAATCTCCATGACGTCACTTTCCACGTGGCGCCATCTGGACTCGCACCATCCGCCGACATAGCCGAGGCCTCTTCCGCTATTCCCGACCGTCGGATCTAGATCTAACGGGTAGGATATTAGCTATGATAATTTTGGTAATCAAGTTGAGTAGAAAACAAATGACCGTCTACGCGTGGATTACACGGTTTTGGCGCACACGTGGCATCCACCTTCTTCATCCTTATCCAAAACGTGCAAGTTGGAAAATATAGTATTTTATCTGCTACCTCTTTTTTTCTCCAATTATGCACCCTCGGAACAGTTTTAGTTCAATGGATACCAATGGATCTGGTAAACCTATTTGTAAATCCAGCTACCCATTACTTAAATTGAAAATTTCAAATTAAGTTTTCTTATTTTCTGTAAATTGTTCAATTGAAATTTGAGATAAATCAACACATTTTTGCGACAACCTCTGAAGAAAAGATAACCAAAGAAAATGATATTAAGAGTAACCTTTGAATAAAGGAAATACATCTTAAATTTTAATAATAAGGTTTTAATTTAGTGCATAGAGACCTACTACTATAACTCCATATTAAAGCCTGTGATAAAAAAGCTAACTGGATTTTCAGTAATTTCTAATTATGTATTAATCTATTAGAAAGGATTAATTACAACCCGGTGTCCTAAGTGTTGATGGTTAATATGATCACACACTCAGTAGGATCCAAGCTAGGATCTGTTTATTATATATTGAAGAGGGCTCGCTTTCTTCTCTGACTTTATGTCTAGTTTTTTGAGTTAGGTATCTAAAGAATCTGCATGAATAGAAAATACATAAGAGGATGGGGTTTGGTTCCCACTATTGTACCTCTGATGATCAAGTTAGCTGACGAATTGAGTGGGGTAAAGGAAAACTGTATGTTCTTGTAATTATGCAGTATGTGCGTTCGAGGATCAGATTTGTGAACACCCTAAATGTTAGAATAATACATGTATTTATACTTAGGTGGCAATGGCAAATTGGTCACTTCGACCGAGAGCAAGAGGGTGGTGGCGAAGTGTGGGCTGGCGGCCACGTCGGCACTTACTTTACAGGTGTCGATCAGCGAGTGGAGGGAAGGTCGCTTCAGCATTAAATGAGAAAAGATTGGCGGCATTGCAAGGTCCACGTGGTCCGATGAGTCATGAAGACCATTTGAGCTAGAGCCATGATGGCGTCTGTCCTATATTAAATGCGATGTTGACACGTTATCATAAAAATAGGGGCTCAAGACTAAAATAGTTCTCTAGCTTCGCTGAGAAGTAACGCCCTTTAAGCTGACTTTGTAACCGCCTTACAAGTGGACGAGTGGACTCGCGGCGAGTTTGTCAATAGAAGGAGGTCGACTAGCACCGTCTTTCGTGTCGACTAACACCGCCTTTCGAGTCGACACTGAGGGGCGTCGTCTCGTCTTGTCAGCTGAGTTGTCGGCCTTGATTGTCTTTGGTCGTTAAGGAAACTGTAGTGTAACGTGTCGAAGTAGACTTGTCAACTACTTGAGTGTAAATTATATTTTGACGAAAATGGGAACACCATGACACCAAGTTATGAGGGTAATTACACGGATGACTCTGAAATATGCATATCTACGTGAACAACCGCCAATTGTATTTACACCAATAACATTAAGAGTTCCTTACTGTCTGGAATCCAGGGTTAACATTGTAGTTAAGTATGTAACCTCAGAATTACTTGTGTAGTAATTACATCATACCTCCACATACCTGATTGTAATTAATCGTATAAGAAAACTTCCTGCTTCCGGATCCTACTTTGGGTTAACGGGTTATCAGGGCCACCTTTGCTTTCGAACATTCCGACCAATAGACTTACGTCACGTGTACAGACTACGATTAATTACCTTCATCAAGAGGTCTAGCTGACCAAGAGTCCTACTGGCGACCAAACTTCAAAATCCTTGAAATATCCCAACCCCCACCACGAAACCAGGTCATCATCATCAGATCGGCAAAAATCCCCATCAACAAGAAATTATTGCCCCGCCCCCCCTCGACCTCATCCAAAATTTTATCCCATCCCTATAAAATTTTCACAATGGAACCCCAGCTTACTCGGACGTGGACGAGGTCCGAGGACAAGGTGTTTGAGAACTCCCTGGTGCGGTACCCCGAGGGCACGCCGAACAGGTGGTGCCTTATAGCTCTCCAGGTCCCGGGCAAGAGCCCGGACGATGTGCGAGTTCATTACCAGGCGCTGGTGCAGGATATCGAGGCGATTGACTGCGGGGCAGTGGAACTACCGGAGTATGAGGATGATGAAGATGATGATGGGTTTAGCCCGAGGATAGCGTTTGGGTCGAAGACGAAGAGGGAGGAGAGGAAGCGGGGGACGCCGTGGACGGAGGATGAGCACATGTAAGTAAGTTTTGGTAAATTTATTTGATTGCTTTCAGATATTTTCAGAGACTAATCGAGATTCTTTAATTCCATGTAAAGAGGATAATTCTTTTAATTTATTTATTTTTAATGAGATTCAAACCCACTAATTAACAATCTTTAGTACTTTTGACATCACCAAGGTACAATCATATTGCAATATAGAGGTTTGATTGGACGTCGTAGCGAACACTAAAATTTGTTGCAAAAGCAAAATAGAGTAGAAATAAAAGAGTTATCTTTAAAATTGAGGCTAAATAGCACTTAATTACCTTGTAATTTCTCTCAGTTTGCACTTATATATCCACACCTATTTTTTATGGCATTTATGTGCCGTACCTTCAGTTATTCAAACAAGAAAATTTTGACCAGCATATTCTCGTGTGTCAATTAAAATCATTTGGCATATGAATGTCATATGGAAACATTCAAGTGAAATTTTTTCGCATTTGCATAATACAAGGTACTAGTGTGTTAATTTTAAACAACTTATTAGGGTGTATATAAATGCCAAAAAAAATGGCACTACATAAGTGCAAAGTGGGTTAAACTATAAGACCCCCTTTAGCAAAGGCTTAAATAAGGGGTTAAGGAGAGTTAAACCCTCGACAAACATAGAAAGTTTACACAACTTGTAAACTAAGTTAACCTCTAAGTTAACCCCTTATAATTTGCCAAACACAAAAAATAGTAGAAGAGTCTATAAATCCCTCAAGATGGTTAAAATTAGTTAACCCCTCAAAACTACAAATCCACCTATTTAGAAGGAATAAGAGATATCCCTTCTATTTATAAAGAAAATGGTTATAATCCTTTTTATTCTCAAACAAAAAAAAGACTATAAAAATTAAAATAAACTAACCTAATGGACCAAAAATTTTAACTCTTTAGATTAACAAATTGACTAACTATTTTAACTATTTGCCAAATGGGCTGAGGTATTTAAAAGCTACTAGTTGAGATGCATGTGCAATGCACGTGGTTAAATATCATGATTATTTAAATTAATAAAAATAGAATAAAAATAAAAAAAATAAAGTTTTTTGTGGGATTGATTATCAACTCAATAATCTCTCTCAATTGAAATATCGTCATTGTTTCTTTCAACCCAGACTGTGATCACATGATCTACTATTTGTGAGTTATAAACACATTAATCTAGTACAACATCTCTGTTTATTAGTATCTTGAAGTCTTCAAAAGATGGGTGATCATTCAATTCATAAAGGAATTTTTTATATGAATTTATTTGTAATATGTCCATTAAAGTTTTAGTTGTAGTTTGACTCATATTCACATTAACTTTTAGTTATGGTTTCACTCATATTTATATTATCTAATATTCTCATTCAATTTTATAGTATATTTTTTATATCATAGAAGTAAAACTGAAAGTATGAAGAATTATTTTCTTGAGAAATTAGAGTATGTAGATTGTGATATATTTCGCCATGTGTTCTAAATATAATTTTTTTTTCTTTGATGCAAGGTCCCTATCAAATCATATCGTAAACGATGTGAATAAAAATGCTATTATAACTCACTTGCCTAGGGCAATTGTATTATATATATGCGTATAACTCATTTGGAATATTCACATCTGCTAAGGGGATTTTGCTGTTGTAAGAGTAACATGTTAGAGGTTCGTATTCAAACTTTTTGACTCTATCAAAGGCACAAGAATTTGGAGTGCATAGCTAATATGTCGTATAGAACATATTGGTTCATGAAGGATTTTCCCTAATAACGATATCATTACAACGATATTACTATTTAATATTAAATCAATTTTATTATATAAGATTATATAACCCTTTTAATAAATTATAAAGTATATATATGAAAACCTCAATGCTTATAGCCAATAGTTAGGCTCCACAAAATAGGTTCAGTTTACATTGTAGTTTTCTATTTGTAGTACTGTTGGCAATGCCACTATCTTTCATCTTTATCTATTATTCATGCTTTTCTGATGTAAATTCTCTTTTGCTAATCATTCAATTGGTCATATTTAGTTTATATAATATCAGAGGTTAGAATATTCTCTTCTGTTTAAAAAGTGTTGACATGATTTTCTTAAAAAATATATAAACATAGTAGCAATAGTATATACTTCAGTTCAACTCAAACATTAGCTTGAAGTCATTTAAGATGAGGTCTTTTCTATGCTAGAATGATGATGTAGTGATTACACAATTCAAAAGTCAAAGAAAAAATTTCTACAAAGGAAACATAATTTAATACATCAAATTAACAACTAAATTATAAAATCTACAATGGCAGTGCAAATAGATATACAAAGTAAGGTATATAACTTCATGAAAATTTCATTGTGAGTGACCAACTACAATCATCCTAATTTAAGCATAAATAATGATTATCTTAGTTACTAATTTGATACACTTAACTATAGAATAAATCTCAAGCAAAAAATATGAATTGAAATTGTATTAAATTTAAAAAGTAATAATTTAAGTTATTAAGCGCCAAATATTAGTTCATGTAAGAAAGTAAAGTAATCTATGGTATATATACCTATATAATCAATCAATCAAATGTATTATAATTATGATGATTACAGTCAAAATTATATGATAGATTCACATTAAATATAATTTATAAAAAATAGTACATTAGAGTCAAAATCCTTTTAACCACTATGTAGATTGTTTGAAAATTTTTGTATATATTGTTTGCAAACATATATAAATTACACTGCTTAGGAACAGTGATGTGTTGTACACTTAACTATGGCCTAATAATCTTAAGAATAACTTACTCTTCAATATCATCATTAATTGACGTACCTATGCATTACACTAAAAACACAATGAAAATTTAGATAACTACAAAAGAAATACCCTCAAAATTTTTAAAAATTGTAAAAAAAAACACCCTAAATTTTTATAATTTACAAATACACAAAACTATTAAACATTACATTGAAATTAAGGAATTACAAAAAGTCATTAAAAATTTTCAAACTTTGGAGGGGTAATTTGTAATGTGCTAAACTTTAAGGGTGTTTTTTTGTAAATTTTAAATTTAATGGATTTTCAATCATTTATATTCTTTTCAAAAAGTTATGGGAAATATTGACTATGAAAGGTTTTCCTAAACCTATACTTTTAAAGTGAGTATAATATTTTTTGTAAAATTTTAATTTTTTAGGGATTGTTAGTAATTTTGTATATTCAATTTAGTGTCTATAGGTTAGAAATTCTCATGGTGTTTTTTTTATAAATTATGAATTTTAGGGGTTTTATGTAATTTTTTAAATTTGTAAATCTTTTCTATAGATTGTAAATTTTTTATAGACTATTTATAATTCCTATGCTTTCAAGTTACTAATGAGTTTGAAATTCTTTGGGTGTTATTTGTGAATTTTGAATTTTAAGGTTTTGTTTGTAATTTTTGAACCTTTAAGAATGTTTTCTATAAATTATAAATTATGTAGGGGATATTTGTAATTTTTATATTTTTAATGTACTATTAGGTTAGAAATTATCAGGATTTAAATTTTATGATTCTGCGTATTTTATTTTACAATTTGTAAAAAATTTAGAGTGTTTATTATAAATTTTATAAATTTTTGGGGGTTGTTTGTGTTATTTGAAGGTTTTTAAGTGTGTTTATAGGTTTGAAATTTTCAATGTGATTTTTAAATTTTGAATTTTTAGGGGTGTTTTTGTAATTTTTAAAACTTACAAGATATTTTTTTCAAAGTCAAAAAACTTTTTGTTTCTAGCTAGCAAATGTTTTTCAGATTTCTCACTGAATTGAAATAAGTAAAATTTTTAATTTTTAAGATGTTTTAATAAAATTTTAAAATTTTAGGGTGTGTTTTCAATTTAAAAAAACTTGGAGGATATTTTTTTAAAAGTTTAAAAAATTTTAGGCGTTGGCTAGCATATATTTTTTAGATTTATCTATGGATTGAAATATGTAAAGGATTTGAATTATATCAAACGTATTTTCTTTATCCAATAACATGTTAAATCTCATTATGAATATGATAAATTATTTAGTTACTAATTCAAAGAAGATATGATAATTAGAATAGATTAGGATAACAATATAATATTTAAAAAAAAGTTAAGAATAATATTGATCATGAAAAGATTTTTCCAAACTCGTACTTTTAAAGAGAGTATGATATGATATGATATGATTTAGTCTTAAATTGAAGAGTGATTTCAATATCACTAGTTAGAACTACATAACAAAAACCACTTCTAACAGAACACGCCCTCAGTGGTGACGTTTCATTCAAACTATCTATACTAAAAAAGGAAAAGAAAAGCTACCCACATCAATCGGCTCAACAGTAATGAAGTTGATCAAAATATTTGATATTGTTTCTTATTAAATTTTGTTTCAGACGATTTTTGGAGGGGTTGAAGAGGTACGGAAAGGGAGATTGGAGGAACATAGCAAGATGGTCGGTGAGGACTCGGACTGCAACTCAAGTGGCAAGCCACGCTCAAAAGTATTTTCTCCGCCAACAAAAGAGTGGAAAAAATAAAGAGTCCAAAAGAAAAAGTATACATGATATCACTGAAGATAGTATAGATGAAATTACCGAGCCTAAATCTATACACCCCTGTGATCCTATGTAAATGAATGATTATTGGGGAAAAAAAAGGAAAAACACTAGAGTTTGATGCAATGGTTGATAATAGTGTAGAAAGGGCGACAACTAGATTGGGGTTGGAGTATATAGACCATGAAAGTCGCAAGTTTTTGGTGTATTATGAGAGTTATGTAAACGAGAATGTGGAGATATGCTTCTCACCTGTAGATTCAATGGTTTGCATGGGCATGCAACGTACATACTACTGCCTTCGTGTATTTTACGGAAGAGGTTGTTAATGGGAAGCAAATGTAATTTATAATTTTTCTTTATGCGTGTATCCGTCCGATCTCTGTCTATTTCCACTTTCCAAGCTATCCAAAGATAATGATTTAGTGGGTAGTTTTCCAAATGTAGAGATTTGAGGGGTGATTTTGCAAATATGGATTTAAAGGTTATATGTACAAATAGTCCAAAAGAATATTGCTCAACTATATATCGCCGATTTTGTACTACACTTCTTCTGTGGATCTATTTTAGGGTTTGTATAATGAAAATCACCTTAATTTTGTTCAAATTGTGACTTATCAGCTTGGTGTTTTTTTTTATAGAAACCACCTACATATCATGTTCTCAATGTCACACATTTTTCATTATTCAACCCAAATTAAAAAATATATATATAGAAATGATCAACATTGAAAATGTGTTAGCAAATATAGGTGGTTTCTAAATAAAAAAATAAGGTGTTAAATTGCAATTTGGATAAAAAAATAGTTCCCATGTAAAATCTCTTTTTTTTCCCTTCACTTAACTTAAGTTATTGTATCTTTCGTTAGAGCTTTAGTTTCACAAAAAGAAAGAAGGCAATAAAGCCAACAAATCGGGAAAGAGAAAATGCAGCACTGAATGTATTTGGAAGTGATTAATCTTTTGAGACAGACAAACACAAGTATTGGCTTGAAATGTGAAAGATACCTTTGATTGTCAACGAACAAATTATCAACCATTTTATTTATTTGTTTATTTACTTTTTGCCAGACTCCTTTGCGGGTTGGGGATGGACGTTCATCATGTATGCAGAAATCAAATCCCTCACTTCTTTAATCATCATGATTGTTGATATTTAATGTTCATTAATTAATCATCTGCTGTTCTAGGTCAAGTATATGGTTTCAATAGGAGAGAATCTAATTTCATCAAATAAAATTATTTAGGTAACAAACTTGAATCATAATAGACCAAATTCCTCCGAGTTGCAAGACTTTGGATGAAAATAGACTTATTGGATATTTCTCATTGCCCAAGGAATTAATCGGAGAGGCAACATATCAAACTGGTATTTAACAAATTTAACTCAAGCTCACAAACTGAAAATTTTTAAAACTAAGATTAAAACTAAATTGCATCCCCAACAAAGTCGTTGTTGTACAGTGTCGCAACTCTTCTGAAATACTAGCACAGCAGAAACACCTCACGCTCTGGAATTTTACCTCTCCAATCTTTTACATTCCCTATATATGTAATAACCAGCTCTAATTAAAGCCAGGAGTTCTGCTTAAAAACCCCAGATGGAGAGAAACAAAAATTTCAGCAACTGGCGCCCTCCTCGTCCTCCTGCGACTTGGAGTAGATCAGAGAATAAGAAATTTGTGAATGCTTTGGCGATCTATGGCATTGAAAATCCGGAAATATGGAAAATAATAGCTGCAACTCTTCCTGGAAAAAGTCCGAGAGATATTGAGGAACATTACGAAACACTGGTTCATGATATCACGAGGATAGAAATGGGCCGGATCAAATTGCCAGAGTACAAAAATGACTTCGAAGGAGATTGTGATCATGATGGTGATGGACTCATTGATGAGACTGCTGGAGGATTGAGAGAGACAGCTGATGTTCATGAGAACGGGATTCTTGACGTCGGAATTTCTGATGTTCACGAGACTGCTGAAACATTGAGGGATATACCTTCATATAATCAAGTTTCTGATGTTCACGAGAATGGAATTCTTGAAGTCGGAGCTAATGTTGTTCGTGAGAACGATATTCCTGATGTTAGAGCTTCTGATCTTCATAAGAAGGGGATGTCTGAAGTTGGAGTTTCTGATATTGATGAGAACGTGTTTCTTGAAGTTGGAGTTTCTGATGTTCATGAGAACAGGTTTCTTGAAGTTTCTGATGTTCATGAAAACGGGTTTCTTGAATTTTCTAATCTTCATGAGAACAGGTTTCTTGAAGTTGGAGTTTCTGATGTTCATGAGAACGGGTCTCTTCAAGTCATGCTTACTGATGATGTCCATAACAACGGGTTTCTTGAAGCCAGAACTGCTGATGATGTTCATAACAACGGGTTTCTTGAAGCCAGAGCTTCTAATGACGTTCATGAGAATGGTTTTCTCGATGTTGGGGTTTCTGATGTTCATGAGAACGAATCTCTTCAAGTCATGCTTACTGATGATGTTCATAACAGCGGGTTTGTTGAAGCCAGAGCTTCTGATGATGTTCATGAGAATGACTTTCTCAAAGTTGGAGTTTCTGATGTTCATGAGAACGGGTCTCTTCAAGTCATGCTCACTGATGATGTTCATAACAATGGGTTTCTTGAAGCCAGAGCTTCTGATGATGTTCATGGGAACGGCTTTCTTGAAGTCATAGCTTCTAATGGTCATGAGAACGACTTTCTTGAAGTTTCTGATGTGCATTGTAACAGATCTCTCGAAATCGGAGTTTCTGATGTTCTTGGAGTTGAAGTTTCTCATGTTCATGAGAAAGGGAATCCTGAACTTGGAGCAAGATTGAGGAAGAGGGGGAGGTCTTGGACAGAAGAGGAGCACAGGTAAGTTAACAATTTTCATATTATAAATTTTAGAATTATTGTTAGGAGACCTCTTCACGGTTTGATCAGATATTAGGGAATCATGAACACCCTGAATGTATATTATGCTTAGTTTATTGTTAGTTTATGGGAGATCTCCAAGGAAATTTCTTTTGGCGAACAGAGAGGTTTATTAGATCCAGATGAGAGAGGGAAAATGCTGTTAACAGGAAGAAGAAAGAAAAATCACGAGCATTACAAACCTTAACAGTCAAAGGGTGATGTATGATTAGAAAATAATATCCAGGGTTTCCTAATGTTTGTCTAAACTGTGAGGTAGTTTCATAATAAATTGATAATTTCCCTATATTTTTTGTGTTTGGTCTCCTGTTATAGTGTTCTTCATACTGAGGTTGGTTTGGCCCTTGACTTTCTTAGAAATTCTTTGTGTATTTGAAACCGCTAATTTGTGGCATGTCGTTTGTTTTCCCCTTTTGCTCTTTTTTGACATTATGATAAAATTAACAAACAATAAAGGGTTTGAATTTTCTCTACTGCTAAAAAGAGTGGAAAGGCCATTATTTCTTATTCTAACTATTGATTATTGAATGAACAGTTGTGATTCATTCTAAATCTAACACTTCACATCATCTTATGAATTGCATTCATTCCTAGTAGACCAACCACAATCATTTATTAAGCAATCGACAATTGGAATTAAACATAATGATCTCTCTATTATTTTTTATATGGGAGAAGATCCAAATCCTACAGTAAATCAGAATTTTACAATATCACTACTCATTTGATGGTTTGTATCTATATTGCTACGTTTGAAACTTATAATAACTTTATGTACCTTATAGTTTTTCTTTCTTTTTATTTTACTTTTGAAGGAATTTTTTAATCCTTCTGAATTTTTCTTCAGGAATTTTTTAATGGGACTAGACCATGAGAGACGAGGAGATTGGAAAACCATATCAAGATTATACATCCCATCAAAAACACCGGCACAGATATCAAGCCATGCACAAAAGTATTTCAAGAGGCAAAAGGTTGTAGAAAGTGGGAACGCAAGAAGAAAGAGCATTCATGATATTACTAAAATGGAATAATAAGAACCATATTTTTTTAGGTGAGTTTTTCTTTTAACACAACAATGCTTAGGTTTTGTGAAAGCTTCTTAGATTTTATCAAACTGCAAGGACTATACACCAGCGTTTGGGTGGTCCATGGTGAGAACTTCTTGTGTGTCAAAGATCTACTCGGACAAATTTAATGTGCTTTCCGTTTCTAGATCGATGTAGTTTATTTTATTTGCTTTTTAGTGGACTTTTGATGGGTAATGTTGATCCTTGTCGTCTAGAGTAGGGGTGGAAATGAACCAAATAATTAATAAATGGTTCGATAATTGTTTGAATAACTATTCAGTCATATTCGATTCGGTAGTTCATTTACCACTACACAAATATTTTTTATTATTTGAGTTTATTAACGAATATAATTTAACCAGATATATATTCGATTCGTTTGTCTATTAACTATTCATTTAAAATTTGATCGCAGCTTATTATTTGTATTATTGCACATATGATGTCATACTTTTAACTCACTTATCATTTATGTTTAAGTTTTATATATTGATTTTAAGGCTTAAATAATCTTAAATCTGTTTTCTAATTAAATTTTTGATTTAAATATAATATATACATCATATATTATAAAGGAATAATTTTTATTTATGAATTTTAATACTATTTGAAAATCAAATTCTTTAGTGGAATAAATATACTTTGATATTCTATAAATATTCGTGAATATTCATAAATATTTATCAAATACCAAGTATTCGAGTTCGAATTCAAAAAACTAGATATATGAATATTAGAGTCTGCATTCGAATTCGATAATTTTAAACAAATATAAATATGAACACCTTAATATTCGATTTGATTCGATCATTTACCACCCCTGCTCTGGAGAAATTCTTCTCTTGCTCAACACATTCTTTAGAACTTATCTCCAGAATTCTTTTGGATAAATTATCGAAACAATTGCCAACAAGTGTGTAGGAATTATAGGAAAAAACCCTTGATCTTTTAAAGTGGCACTTTCTCTCCTTTATTTTGCATTTCTACTTAATTAATAATCAACTATTTCAATATAGTGATCAATTTTAAACTTAATAACCATACAAATGAAGATATCCAAGTACACACAATTCTCATATCCTATAATCATAATTTTTGCACCCAAATTTACTAGGTATAAACATTGAATGAAGCAATGAAATTGTGAAGTTTGAAATCTCACAGGGGTCTCTATGAATCTTCAGGACATTGTACGACTGTTGGTAGAAAATTCATTCTGCAATTCTCTCATCCAATTTCCTCGTATAAGAAGGAACAAAACAGCGTCATGTGAGATCAGTTAGTATTATAACTATATTTGGTGCGAATACAAAGTAGATTTAAGTAACTATATTTGTTTTGGCAAATATGGATCTCAATATCAATAATGTTGTATAATGTAGATCAGCATTAGCGGTTGGATATTGATGAATAAAATTTATTAAGAAAATTTAGGCAGAAATAAATTAAACAAATGTACTGTGAGTTGCGCGCAACTGAATGCTTAACTTACAATTTCATACATGTCTCTGTTATCAGTTTGAATACTTCCGAGATTGTTTGATTATTTCCATCCCTTTGCAAGCTCTCCGAAAGATGGTGTGCTTCCTGTATCAAAGGAAGAGCTCCCTCAAACCCAGATCACAAACCAGAATTCAAATGACACTTGTAAAATATAAACTTGCATGCCGAAGTACAATGTCGATCATTATAGAACCGAAATTGTTTTTACAAACAATTAGGGCTGCTACATAACACGCTAACCAAGCAACTCACAAAGTCTCCTTAAGTGGTAAATATTCTTTTGGAAACAATACGCACTTCTGCTCACAATTTTTTGAACATTATTGAGTCATAAGACTGTTGGAAATATGATTTTTGCAGGAATCATCTTCACACTTCAGTTAAATCTCAAATTTATGGGTGAAAGTACAACCCACCAAAGCTTTAAACAGGTCAAACAATTTGTGGGGTGAAAGTACAACGCACCAAAGCTTTAAACAGGTCAAACAATTTATGGGGTGTGTAGGCAATGACTCTAAATGTAGCTCTAAACAATTGAATGGTTAACAAGAATGAGCAGCTACATTTGTAACCATGTCGTTCCGAGA